>NW_028301711.1:62750000-63375000 GCF_037042655.1 Diuraphis noxia
GTCGATATAGTCAACCGCCGAATTTGCAGGAGCTATATAATAACGACCGCTCACGAGTGGCGATTAAAACGATTCGAAAATACAAAGACTCGAAGTCAACAACAATTTAATAATAATTTTACTATAATAGTTTATTTTAAAAAATAGTTAAATTCCCTCGTTTCATGGACATCATTCATTCATTTCAAATAATTTATATTCGATTATAAACATTTTGACTATTCCAAATAAACGATATGGTATCATTAGAAAGAATCATTTGATTATAATAAATCATTCGAATATAATATAGGTAATCATTTGATTATAATATAATCGAGATTATTTTCATAATCGATATAATTTTAATAATCGAAATATTTCGATTACTTTCATAATCGAGATATCTCGATTATGCCCATCACTAAACTTTTCGTCCGACGTTGCAACGCTAACACGTCCGTCGACGAAACTCACACACACCGAACTCAAACTGGTCTATTCGCAAATCCGTTATTCGGTTCTTTTGTGCTATTTCTCTTATTCTACCTGTTTCTTTTCAAAATAAACGATACTGATACTGTGAACCAACTGAGTGTTTTACTTAAAAACAAAGATCCGGCTCACCACGAGTACCAACGATTCAACACTCGTCGTAGCTGCATCAAAGTTTTATTCTTTCGTGCCGTTTCATTTTTCGTGACGATTTTTTTCTCCATTCATTCCTCAAGAAAGAAGATTTAATTCAAAAATTACATTCATACAGATAAAATTCTATGTTAGATTGACAAAACTCTTGTTGATACAGAGCCGACAAGATACCTTGTTAGATTGATAGTGATTGACACAACCTTGTTGTTAAAATGATAATACTTATAAATTATAATTATAATGAACTATAATGTTTAAAATAATAAAACTTTTTTTATATAATTAAATTATTTATTAGTAGGTACATATTAGGTATTTGAATTATTAAAAAAAAAAAATTAATAACTACTCGTACCTATACAATAATTATTCTTTGTTTAAATCAGATAAAATCTGGCCTAATGTATATGTATGTGATAAGCTTGATCGTATTTTGTATTGAGCGCATATAAATACTTTTGTATTAAAAGCCATACAATTAATGAATGAGGTGGATATTCTAAATTAAAAATATGAAAAATTTTTAAGCATACATCAACTGTAGAATATATCGAAAAAAATTTAAATTTTATACAATCAAAGAAGACAATTATTTCTTTGGGTTTGCTTGGAGTACCACAAATGAATATGAAAGTAGATATATATTATTCAATTTCAGCTATTGAGGATTTTAAAATCATAAAACTGTCTTGACTATCCTTTATCGAATACTTGACCAGGTTTTTTTTTGCCATTATCATCTCTTATTATTTTTTTACTTGTTGGAACAAAAATAGTATGCAATAAATAAAATAGAACTGAATATTTTTCATCTAGAAAAATAAAATAATATTTTTATTAATATGATTAACGTTTAAAAACTTATCCCACCATTACTTTCACTAATAGTGGTCATATTCTCTTTAAGGTTCTGTAGTATTTTTTTACTAGCAAAGTCTTTAGTTTGTTCATTGAATAATTTAATTACTTTTTGAAACTTAATTTCTAACGCATATTTAAGATCAGGACAATCAGGATAAAGTGTATCAAGATTAATGTCAATCTGTTAAAATACATATTTTTAATTAGTAAAATGCATTTTTAAATTGTATGTTATTCTTACAAGTCTATAACCAAGAGGTTGAGTATAACTCTTCCATTTTTTAAGAATTTCAGCAGTAGAAGTTCTTTTTTGAATTTCACATAATCTATATTTGGTGGTTTGTTTCCACAAATTTTCAAGTTCAGGAAACGAGAAACTATCGTCATAGTATCATACATTATTTTATCTATGACATAATTTATGTCATCTTCAGGTTCTAGTAATAGCAAACAAATAACATTAATTATTTGAATAAATTACATACAATTGTATTTAATGCTTTGGGTTTAATAGGCAACTTGAAGTATAAACAAACTTGTCCCTACCAAATTCAATATTATGTCTACTGTGTGATATAGTTTTGACAGAAGCTTCTTTAATGGGCACCAAACCACTAATTTTAAGAGTTCGTATTGAATTAAAGCACTTAGCATATAGTTTTCCTTTTGGGTTTTTGTTCAAGCCATCTTTCATAAAATAAGTATCCTATACAACAGAAATAATTATATATACATGAAATTTCAATATACGAGGTCTGTTCAAAAAGTACCGGGATTTTATTTTTATTAATTACAAAAATGAAGTTACATATTATTTAAAGATATCGCCTTCAAAATACTCTCCTCCAGACGATATGTAGTGGTTCCAGCAATCTTGCCATTTTTCGAAAGTCCTTTTGAACTGTTCTAAAGTTATAGCTTTGAGTTCTGTTGCCGTATTCGCTTTAATTTCCTCTACATCTTGAAATCGTTGTCCTTTAAGCGCAGATTTTATTCTCGGGAAAAGAAAAAAAAATCGCATGGGGCTAGATCAGGAGAATAGGGAGGGTGCGGAACCACAGGTTTTTTTTTCAGCCAAAAATTCACGAATTGGCAACGCTGAATGTGCTGGCACATTGTCGTGATGAAGAAACCAGGTTCCATTTCGCCATTTTTCTGGGCGCTTTTTGCGGATTCTCTCTCGCAAACGTATTAATACATCTTAATAGAATACCTGATTGACTGTTTTTCCATGGGACACAAATTCATAATAAACAATACCTTCAATAAAAAAAAAAAAACAATCAGCATTGTCTAGACATACGATCTCACTTGGCGAGCTTTTTTGGTCGAGGGGAAAATTTTGTTTTCCACTGAGATGACTGTAACTTTGTTTCAGGATCGTACCCATAAGCCCATGTCTCATCCCCTGTGATGATGTTTTTTTATGAAATTAATATCAGCAGATCGATTTTTAAGGTCTTGACAAATCGTTAAACGATTATCCATTTGTTCCAATGTCAACAACCGCGGAACGAATTTAGCAGCTACCCTTCTCATTTGTAAATTTTCTGTTAAAATTTCATGACAAGATCCAATTGAGATTCCTGCCTTATTTGCTAACTCACGAACAGTTAATCTGTGGTCATTTCGCACTTTTTCGTAAATGTTCGCCACAACATCATCGTTTCTGGATGTCGACGGTCTTCCAGAACGTGAATCATCTTTAGTTGACTGTCGACCATCCTTGAAACGTTTAAACCACTCGAAAATAACGAAGTGACTTAAAGAATCGTCCCCAAAAGCAGTTTTAATAATTGTGTACGTTTCAGTTGCATTTTTACCAAGCTTCAAGCAAAACGTTGTTCGTTAATTTCGGACATGACGAAAACGGAGATCGAAACAAACTGACCAGATTTAACCTCGTATAATATAAAACTGAGATAAGATAACGACTTCGGGTTTTGTTCAAAATATTATCTAATACGTTGGGAATATATCTATTTATAATTTAAAACGTTATCATGTATAGATTAGCCGCAATAACATTTGTCCTGGTACTTTTTGAACAGACCTCGTGTACCAATTAACATACCTGCACTTCAGATTGAAATATTTTAACAATATTTGATCCAATACTGGAAGCCAAATTTACAGACATTGGAATTCGCTTCACAAATAAAACAAATCATTTTATTGCTTACCTGTTATATGTTACAAGTCCGGAAAACAGAGCAACAAACTCAAAAAACCGAAAACGATGATGACGTGTTGACGTTTGAACAACAAGCGACCGGGGAGGAAAACACGTGTAGCCGGTGCTAGTTAGGTTCGACAGTGAGCCGTACAGTTAATTGTCAAAATGACAAAACTTTTGTCCAACTGTAGAATCAACACTACTCATGTTTATTCTTATAAAAATTTTATCACACTGATAGTATAATTGTAGAATAAACTGTGGTAAATTATCAATATTATAATTTGTATTGTTAATAAAATAACAGTTTATTTTTCGAAATATTATAATTAACAATACACCATAATCATGTTAATAAAACTATATTATTATTCCAAATATTTATCTTGTAGAATAAACTAAATTCTTTCTTAGTGAAAAACATTATATTGTTAAGCATCAATAATTATGTATTGTCAAAATTATCAATCGTATTTCTTTGAGTGAACGCCATCCGGTTCCAGCCTATAGAGATCATTAGACTAACCGGAAGTGTCTCGGATTTGAGTCAGGCGCTCCATGCCGGACCACCCGAGACCTCAACGGACGACCAAACAGACACCCAACAGCCGCTAAACACCACCAATCCTCCACATTCCTCCAATTCAAATGGCCCGCGGCATACTTCTGGAGGCACGGCAATCGGCAGTGACGTCGCCGCATGCACACAGTTTTAAATCGCAACTGGCCATGCTCGAGGGCTGCATGACGCTTTGGTGACAACCAGCGTCGCATAGCGGAGACAATGGCGACGCCTAGAGATGGGTATGTTGTACCAGACACCGGAACTACAACCGTAGGTACCATCATCGTCCCGCCTCCAAAGCACTATGTTATCAGGACAACACTTGAATACACCGGAACAACCAACAACCGATAACACGCACCAACACTCGCACGTGTGGTAACCTAACCTAACCTAACGCGACGAACTACAGAACGAGTTGTCGTTGTTGTCCCACGGCACGCGAACCGCCAGCCGCGGCACACCAACACGCCGACCGATCAGTACGGTTTGATAACGCGTTGATTCAACACTATATCACCACTTCCCCACACCCATATGCACCTCAACAGTCGATACTGATACCAAATGACGACGCACAGTGGGAGGAATACGAGTTCTAGCTGGCCAAAAATTGAAAATTTAGGTATGATTATTAACGATTACAACCAGGAATATTTGCTCCTACTGATATGACGATGGTAAATATATCACATTTTGTGATAATTGTTAATTAATGAGCTGATAGGAGTAGGTAAAGTACTTAAAGATTATTGCATTCAGCGCAATCACTTGTTATTCGTGAATAGCATTCATTTTAGTTTGTCCGTTGTCGTTATTTCATGAGTAAAAATTTAATTGTTTTTTGCTAAATCGAAAATGGAACAACCAATAGACATAAGTAAGTTACATTTGTTCTAAGTACTGTTTATTAATTAATATATCGTAATAAAAATTCATAGGTATCACGAATCTAAAGAAATTCTTTTTTATTCAATTTGCATTGTGTATATATATTTTTTAGAGGCTCTTAGAGGTGTGAATTTTTTTTTAGTTTAAGCATATATATGTACACTTTAAATTATTATTTCATTTATAAGTTGCCCTAATTTGCCCCGTATTAAAATAAATATTTTTTTCTAGATGAAAGTAGCATCATAAAAAATCGCTGTTTATTTGAAGTTTTAAAAAATAATGGTTTTACTTTAATATCAAGTACTTATGAATCACGAAATGCAATGATTGCTTACATAACTCATTGGCTGGGAGAAAAATGGAATTTAGAAGGCAATGAGGAATTTGATAAACATATTCAGAAAAAAGTTGAAGGATTTAGTAGTACGTTAAAGAAGAAATGGTTAGAGTCAAATCGGTGTTTGACTAATTTTCTAAAAAAAAATGATAACTGGTTGGATTTAGAATTTAAAATTTCATTACCGGAAAAATGTGAAGAATTGTACGAACCTTCCACAAGTTCTGGTAGGCCACATAAATCTTTTTTAGAGTCAAGTTATCGTTCTAAGCGCAGGCAAATAAAAAACCTTAGAGAAGTAACTTCATCAGATGAATTAATCTGTGCAGCAAAATCGACATTGTATGTTGAAGGGAAACGTGCTGCATCCGATCTGGTTTCCCAGGCAACAGAGTATTCTCCCCAACGTGCTATAAATATTAGGAAATTGTATAAAAATGAAGCGAAAAATAAATATAGTTCTTACACAGATGACGAGGCTGTAGCATTTATCATCGATACTCGCATGACTAAAAATGCGTATCACAAAACTAGATTGGGTACTAAAAAACATGGAGCTGACATATACCCTTCGTATGATCGAGTTCGATTAGCTAAAGATAGATGTTACCCTGAAAATATTATTATAAGCGAAATAAGTGCGTCAGTTCCACTTCAAAATTTGTTGGACCATACAATTAAACGGTTATGGGAAACATTAGATTTTGATGATACAATTGATTATGCGGAAGAGTATTCCGAGCTAAAATGTATATGTAAGTGGGGGTTCGATGGTAGTTCGGGTCATAGCGAATACCACCAAAGTTTTCATAATATCGAAACTGATGATACTACCGAGTGCAGACAAAATGCTATAACTGACAGTAGCATTGTTTTATTCTGCATTGTACCATTGCGTCTTACAGGAGTTACTAAGGTTTCGAACACTCAAGTTATTTTATGGGAAAATCCGACACCCTCTTCTACCCGATACTGTAGACCTTTAAAATTTTTATATGCGAAAGAAACTAAAGAAACTACAAAAACTGAAGTCGGAAGAGTAGAGAAAGAAATTATGGAATTAAAATGTGTCGAGTTAAATATTAACAATAGTGTTTTATATATTAATTACACAATGCTTATGACAATGGTTGACCGAATCTTCGAGTCAACTTTGTTATATATGTAAATGTAACCCAACTAACATGAATGATTTGGATAACATAAAACGTTTTGTAGTTAATGAAGATAATGTTAAGTATGGAATGTCAAGTTTACACGCGTGGATAAAATTTTTAGAATTAGTATTGCACATTGCGTATAAATTAGAATCGGCTCCTACTACGAAACGAACAACTTCCGAACAAAAGAAAAAAATTGAGGAGAAAAAGAAGGAAATACAATTTCGTCTTTGGAATGAATTAGGTATTAAAGTTGATAAAGTTGTTCAGGGAAGAGGTACGTCTAATACAGGAAATGTCGCTAGACGGTTTTTTAGGAACGCAGAAAAAGTTGCTGAAATCACTGGAATCAATTTAAATTTATTAAACCGATTCTCAACTATTTTAACAGTTATTTCTTGTGGTTATGAAATAAATTCTGACAAATTCGAAAACTATGCAATAGAGATTGCAGAACTTTATGTCAAACATTATAACTGGTACAGAATGCCACCAAGTGTACACAAAATTTTAATTCATGGCTCATTAATTATAAAAAATGCTCTTGTACCGATTGGGCAGTTGTCGGAAGAGGCCCAAGAGGCAAGTAATAAAAACTATAATCGATTCAGAGAACATCACTCTCGAAAATCATCACGTATTCATACAAATAGAGATATTTTTAATTTCTTATTAGTGTCATCTGATCCATTAATTACAAGTTTAAGAACACAACCTAACAAATCACATACTAAATTACGTCCAGAAGCCATTCATTTACTTAACATTGAAAGCTCAGAACTGAAAGAAATAGAAACTAGTAATAGTGAAATAAGTAGTAGTTATTCTGAATAATTATTAATGTTTTTATATTTATTAATTTTTTTGTTATCCAATTAAGTATCAGATAAATTTAATTTTTAAATTTCATACTTAAATGTTTATTGTAAAAAATAAAACGATTTTGTTTGTAATATTATTATTCAACTTCATTATTTCAATGTATACTCGCCTCAACTGTTATCTATATTAACATAATTTCTACAATCGTTTAAATAAATAATAAAATATAAGTATTTAACTTTAGTTATAAAATGAACTAATGTTATTGTTATTTGGTGATGTTTTGTTTTGTTATTGATAGTAATAATTGATAAAGTAATAAATTCTGTTGTAATACAATTTAGTTTATGTGTAATATTAATTTACCTATCATTTATGTATCGATTTTTGACCTTATTAATTTTGGCCGGCTAGAACTCGTATTCCTCCCACTGTGCGACGTACGCACAGCGAGATACTCGTTGCCGGAGTTCCACGGAACCACACCCGAGGACTCGGTACGGTTTATACACAAAGCGGAATCAATATTGTACGAGTCACGAATAGATATATCGGGCTGGACAAACATCATCGAACCGCAGTTGAAGGGTGTAGCCAGTGCATGGTGGAACGCCTTCAGACTACTGGACCTCACCTGGGATGAGTTCCGCGCTGAATTTTTTGAAAAATTCGAGAACGCGGACATACAGTCGCGTCTGCGGGCCGAAATAGTATCGGTCAGGCAAACACCAACACAGTCGCTAACGGAGTTCGTGATACAAAAAAAATCAACTCGCGCGCCGTATCAACACCGGACTACTTGAACCACAGCTAATTAGTACGATAGTCGGAAACGAATAGTGCAAAGACCAGCGACTTTCGAAGACCTCCGCCGGATCGCTTGAATCCTGGATTACACACCGGAAGAACCACCACCGCCACCACTACCGCAACCGAAATCGGCATACAAACAAGCCGGACAAAACGCCCTCCCCACCAACCACGTGCATAGGATGGTACGGCTGGAAAACCGCGACCGTCTAACACGTGCAGGTACTGCGGACGGCCGCACTTAAACAATGACTGCCTCCGGCACATACCGGCTTCGTGAAATTATATGTAGGTGCTATAGTTACAAAACCAGTTATATCTGATGTTCATTGGATACATTTTCTCAATTTAAGTATTTCTATGATCAT
Organism: Diuraphis noxia; assembly: GCF_037042655.1. Classification (NCBI taxonomy): domain Eukaryota; kingdom Metazoa; phylum Arthropoda; class Insecta; order Hemiptera; family Aphididae; genus Diuraphis; species Diuraphis noxia. The sequence continues at coordinate 62,758,624 of NW_028301711.1, forward strand.
ATTATTAAGCCCCGATTTCAGTGCATATATAAATTGTGCTAATAAATTATTAGAATCTTTTGTTGTAAACTTTCAAATTTTGTATGGTAATTATTTAATTTCACATAATATACATGGCTTAACACATATATGTGATGATTACATTAATTTTGGCCAACTAGATCAATGTACAACTTTTCCATTTGAAAACTATATGGGTACTTTGAAAAAAATATTGAGAAAACCAGATAAACCTCTGGAACAAATTATTAATAGATATAATGAAATTGCTTCAATTCCTTATAATACAGAAAAAAAGGACTTTTACTTTTCTGGCCCCATAATAAAGGTCCATTGTTGGATTGTGCGACTATAAATTCCCAATTCACCACTTACAAATGTGATAGGTTTACACTTAAAACGCATGTTCAAACGGATTCTTATGTATTAACCAAAAATAATGATATAGTTAAATTTTTTAATATTATATATTTTAATATTATTCAAGTTGGAAATACAAATGAAGCAATTATAATATGCAAACAATTTAGAAATCCTTGCCCCTTATTTAAAAAACCAATTGAGTCAACATGTTTAAATATTTATGTGGTAAATAAATTAGATGATAAATTTATTTCATTTAATATTAAAGATATAAAAAAAAGTTTGTGTTTTTCCCTCTGATGAAAATTTAATTGTTCTTCCATTATTACATTATTGTAATAAATAATTAGTATATTATGTAGTTCTTTGTTCTATAAAATCTAGATACTTTTAAACTATAAATTTAAAAGTAAAATGTAATTTGAATTGTATGAGTAGCATTATTATATTATATTCCTTATATAAATGTATACAATACACCTAGACTAGTTTAGCACATTTAATTATATGCAATTATATAAGTAGCTTGCATCTTTATTATTATTTTTTTGTAATTCATTTGAATTTTATTCTTTGTTAAATAAATTTTTAGAAATTAAAAAAGCGTTGAAATCTATTGAAGTTTTGAATGAATTAATAAAGATTACCCATTTTATGTTAATACTAAAAATAGATAACAGATATTCTAAATATTTCTGTTTACAGTTATTATACATACCTAAATTAGGGCCTTGTTAATAATTAAATACAGACTAAATAATCCAACAATTCCTTTCCCTAATCAAGTTCAAATTATCAAGACTACTAAAATTGAGTTAGGTAACTACAGGCCCATATTTATATTCATTTTTATAATAGGTACAATTTCATGATGTGGTCTTTAATAATTTTCGAAAATGATAATTCCATCGAAGCAGTGCCATCAATTTGGTATCGAAAAAATACATGCGCGTGGCCAAAAAAAAATCCAAAAAAGTTTATTGAAATACAAGTTGTACCGAACAAAACAGATTTTTATTTTTTAAGAGCTCGTAAAATTGTAAAAGATGTTGGTAAGTACTTTGTAATTTATTTGAAATATTAATGTAATTAGTATGAAACCAACATATAATATAATATTATATTATAATTTAATTAATATACAGACTATCACTATTTTGTAGATATTATAAGTTACAATTTTGAATTTTTTCTAAAAAATTATCTTGATGCTAGAAGTAGAGCAAAAAAAGGAGAAAACACGTAAAACTTATCAGACAATGTTGATGAAACTGTGACAAAACGAAGAAAAATGAAAAAAATATTTTCAAATAAAAAAGATGCTTGCATGTGGAGTCCTGCTTCTTGCTCTCGTAAGTATCACTGTTACATAATAATGTATTACAAATTAAAATTTTTGGTTTTATTTTAAACATTTATTTTCATTAATTTCTCATGTAATTGTATACTAGCTATATGTAGTATTAAAATTATTTTGTTTTCAGATTCATCATCTGATGATACTGATATCGAAAAAATACATTATAATGTGCCAGATGTATCATCAGTTCCTTCAGGTAAAAATACATTGTAGTATAATTTTTATTAAATAATGCATAATATGTAAACATTAATATAGTCATTAATTTTTAAATAATATGACTTTAAAATAGTTGGATTATATTCAAATTGTGTTAAAATAAATTTTTTTAAATGATTTACTAGATTTCATGTATGATAAAGGAATCGAAAAGACAATTTTAGGTGAATCATCCAAGAGAAAACTTAATTTTGATGAATCACCGCCACTTATTATTGATAATTACCAATCAAATAGTCAAACAAACTATAATATAACATCAGAGCCTATTGGGTTTCATCAAACTGCCTCTATGGACAATATAGTAGTAATTGCTGTTAAAGTTTTATTTTAATACCATTTACCTATTAAATTTTGCATACTGATACGTTTACACAGAAAAAATATTTTTTGTGAACTTGTGTATTTTGATTAAACTGAATTTTTCATTTTTAAAAATAACGCGTATGACAGCCACAACATTGAAAGCACTGTTGATAATATTATTAGGACGACAGCTTCGCCTTTTAAAGTGACAAATATTAATGAAACATTGACAAAAAAAAAAACTGAACCATATATTCCACTGCCATTGACACCAAATAGTTTCTCAAGTGATTCACTTATTGGTAAGTATCCATTTGTTGAATTTATAGAACCTATAATTAGAAAATGTGTATACAAAAATTTTCCAGACAAAGTAAACAAAATCCATCTTACAATATTAAACACATGGTATGAAATAAAATCAATGAATGGAAAAATTGAAAAATTTGAGACTAATTTGTTTATGATAAGTAATAATCGTATGCAAATACATATTGATGACAACAATTCTTTTGATTCTATGAATACATTTGAAGTTATGATATCTGTTTTACCAATAACAAATGAAGAAAGTCTAACAACATTTGAACAAAATCTTTTTGATAATAATTTTAAAAAAAAGTTGTAAGTTTTAAAGTTATAAAATGTATCACTATTATACAACTATAATTAAAATTAATAAAATGCTTTCTTTAGGTGTCTGAGTTATCGCGTTTAGTAAAGAGTACTATTCAAAGTACTACTCGTTCTATATTAAGATATTTATTTGATGATTCATTTTTACAAAATTATAGTTACAAAGGGCAAAAACAAAAAAAAGTATTTTCAACTTCAGCCATTTGTTCAGTGATTTTTGGTATGTATGTTTGTTATAATTGCAAGGTAAACCTTTAATATAATTTCTGTATAACAGAATACATATTTCTAAGTAATTTTACTATGGATAATAGTCACGTAAGCAACTACAGTTGTTTACCCCAATATTGTTGTACGAGTTTAGAAACTTTGGGGATATTAACTTAAGAACTTTTAACTATTATTATAGTAGCTTTATTTTTCTTAAAGTTAAATTTCCTTTAATTGTCAGTGGTTAGTTATAATTTAAATTTTTATAAATATGAACAAGTTAAATATTTTGCATAGTGAGATTTAAACTTTAAAGACAGACAATGTAGTTATATATAAAAATATGTTTAATTAATTTGTTTCAGAATCTATTAAAAATATAAGAAAATTTCAGAATTACAATACAATAGATGTTGAACAATCAATAAAAAATTTTATTGCAGGTGCAAAATTTCGGGAACAAAGCAAATTAAAAAACCAACAGACACACAGTCATGCAAAAGACGATCAAATAATATAAATATATTTATCATACTTACTTTTTAAAATTATATTAAGTAATAAGTATAGGAAATAAAAAAGAATACATTTTAAGTTTGTTGTATTATTATTTCTATTTTTCATTAAAATTACATAACTATATCCATATAATGTCAATAGTAATGAGTTGTTTGAGAATTGTTTTATCATAGATAGACACAAAGCTAAAATGATGTGATTCTTAGTGAAAATTAAGTAGGAATGAGAAATTAATATATACAATTTTCAATATGTGAAGAAGTATATATAGTAAACCTTTCTTATAAAGAATAATACTACACTGATCAGGTACTCATGATGGCAATTTAAATTAAATTCATTTATTAAAGTATTTAATGAAATTATGGATATTTTATTTTTTTTTTAACTAATTTGAATTTTGAAAAAATTTAAAATTTTCATCATGGTATATCTATAATTAGTATATTAAATTATTATTATTATATTATTACTTTAATAATATTTTTTTATGATACTAATAAAACAATAATAAATTGTCCATAAAATAATATTCAATTTAAATCAAAAAAAGTACGTTTTATTATTACTAATTAAATAATATTTATTTATCATAAAATTGAAAATATTTCAATAATGTAATTCTGGCGGCCAAATAGCATTTTATTAATGTATTTAAAACATTTTTTTGATCAAAAATTGATGAAAAAAAAATATTTTTTTGGAGATAATAAAAAAAATATATATTATAAAAATGTTAAAATAACGTTTTTATGCTATCTGGGATAATATATAATATCTGATGAATGACCTATTAAACAATAAAAAAAAAATAACAAATAATTAATTGCATATATCTGATTACATTGTTATTAAGTTAAAGTTGAGTGTATTAATGTTAAATGTAAACCGTCCTTGTTTCATTATTTTGTGTGGTACGAGTTTACGTATCACTAGTAATCTCGTTACATTGCTTTTATCTGCATTTTGAGTGAAAATGAAGTATGCCGATCCATCCAAATTATTTTTCATTCTTAAAAAGTTGACTTTGACTAACGCGTTATCTTCTTTTTCTACTTGTGAAATATAAATAATATCTTTTGGACATTTCATACTTCACATCGATGAAATCTCCTTTCTTTAATTTTGTAAGTTCCGACAAACTTTCGTCCTCACAAATTTTTTCCAATCTAATTTTTTTATTTTTTTCCTGGTTTTCGTTAGATGTATCAGAATCATCAGGGTCACTATTATATGATAAAACACAGTCTTGTTTGTCATTACTGGTTGAAGCAATATAAATAGAGTTTTCCTGGATCTCGTTAGGGATATCGGGATCATCAGGATCAATGCTTTTATCGATATCTTCAATCCTTATTCTTTTACCCGCCGGTACATTCAGTTTTTTCCCTATTGTTTTCGTTACTTTATGTTTCGGATTTCTTAAGTCAGATAAGATTTCTATGAAAGCTTCAGTCCATTTTGATTTTTCGAGATCTTCTCTTAATTCATCTTCTTCGGGCAGACTTGGGAGTTTATCTATAACTTTGTAGTTTGTTTTTATCCAAAGGAAAAATACCGGTTGCTATAGCCAGACTTAATATTATCACTCATGCTATTTTTGAACTATATATGTATTTTTTTAATAGTTTAGGAAATTCACATTTTGGAATGAGCCCAGAATTTGTGTTTTTCCAATCATCTAAAGTCTTTCTCCAGCTCCAAATATAAATATTAGTTCAAATATTGTCAATGCCTAGATTATTAAAAAAAATGTATACTCTTTAACAGTTTTGAAATTAAGTAAATTAATTTTCAATTTTTACATTAATATGCTCCTACAATTAATGTACCTTTTGAACCAAAAGTTATATTAGGTACTACTAAAAACAATATTTATATTGCATTTATATCTGGTATTGTAAAATTGATTCACATTCGTCAAAAGATATTTATGTTTATATAAAATTAATAATACATTAGTAATAAATATTTATTAAAGTATTGTACATCAAGTTCATTAAAAAAATAAAAACAGAACATACAAATTTTTATAAAACTGAATTATTTAAAGAAAATGGTAATTCACATATTATTAACAGTTTTATTTAATCAAATTTATATCTATAATTAAATCAACTGGTCCAAACAAATTCTAAATTTAACTTAAAAGCAATATAAAATTGATATGAAAGTCTCATGGGACCCAAGTGTTTTCGACCATTGTTCTACAGATTGAAATTCATAATATTAATTTATAAGTACTTCCACCTTTTTTAAATTTTGATAAAGTTTGTCTACATTAAAAATTCAAACTCATATAAAAAATGAGTATGGGTTACATTTTATTTGTATAAATGAAAACATATAAGATATCTCAAATTACATTTTAAAAAAAACTTAAGTGTAACAATTAAATATCTTATATCAATTTTATAAACAAAACGGGAGTTAATTTTGACAAATTTCATCAACATTTGAGATATACAAAACATATATAAAAATAATTGTGAATATGTTTTTTGATATTTTTAACTACTATATGACTAACTTGAGAGGAAAATCCTACTAAATTATTTTAATTGTAGAAAAATGTATAATTATAAGTTCATAAGTTCAATAAAAACTAAAAAAAAGTAATATACAATGATTGATTATGCATTATATATGACTATATGAGCATTTTTCTAAAAACACAATTAAGATGGTTGAAGTCATTAATATTATAAGGATAGTTGTATAAGAAATTTATTATGTGTATTGCGATCGGAATTAATAGTGTGTATGATACAGACCGTACTGGCAACTTGTATCAGGTCTAGCACAGTACCAATAATTTAAAACAAATAATTTCACCACATAAGCATAATGAAAAGAATACGGCTGGATACCATCTGACTCTTTGGACAAAAATAGACTTTTTTTTATTGATCTAAAATACATTGACAACTAGGCCATTAGCAAAATAATTTTTTTTTGTTTCATTTTTAGTATTTTAAAATAGACTTCTGTTGTGGCAAAACTCATTAGTATTTTGCAGATTTAAATTTGTCATAACAACTTAAACTATGAATTCCTGTCCTAGACATATAAATATTAAAAATGTTTAAAATTTTTAAATTGTATTTTACCCATGAAGTGTTAAAGAATTGAAATTGGATCAGCCAGCTCCATAATTTTATCAAAACGGAAGGTATAAAAATAATATTTTTTCAATCGACTAGAACCATCTCAAGAGGTTAAGATTTAATGCATTTTTATAAATAATATATTTGTAATTAATTGTAAGAGAAAATATTATAAGTGTACTATATATAGCCTAAATGTGTAATTGAATAAAGGAACAGACATTTTCTTTACAAACAGGACACTCATCTATTTCTTCCGCACATTGGACACAGGTATATACATGTCTACAAGGTATAAATACCGCTACCATTTCTTTTTCATAACAAAGTTTGCAAAGCATTGAATCCAATTTGTTGTCAGGACATTTTGATGTACTATGCAGTGGCGGTTTGGGATCTTTCTCCGGGGATAAGTATACTCTAATTGCCTTGTTAAATGGGTGTCTACATATAGCACACTGTACAATTGTTAACGTACATTGAATGCAAGCCATGGCGTGACCACAAGAGACAAAAGCCACCATGATTTCTTCCTTAAAGCAAATCTTGCATAACATGAAATCTGGTATTGTATTAAGATTTCGAGTTACAGAAAAATGTTGATTTTCATAAGATGATATTTTAATTTCACTTAAGCCAGTATTTTGTAACAAATCAAGTATTCTATATAACAAACAAAAAAATAGTGTTAAATAAAAATTAAAAAAAAAAATAATGAAACATTATTCATTTGCTAATTGAATTATTCAAATTTAAAATTAATTAGGAACATTATAAAGTAGTGCCATTTAGTATAACCTGTATGACTATAACAAAATTATCATAAGTGTGCAGGGAAATAGCCTTTAAGACATAACTGAATACAATGTACTAGTGGATAGGTTTTAAAGAAGAAAATATACAGTTTAAATTATACAAAACTATCAACTAACTATGATGTTCAAAAACACAATAATAAATTCCTTAACTATGTAATAACTAATAAATTAAATAGTTGTGTAGTGTCGACTCTAATCTACCCATTTAAAACGTTTCAATTATAAGTGAACTGAAATCTAGTAGTCCAACAATGGATATTTTCTTTAGCATTATTTATAAATATTCAATAAGTTTAAGTTTAGATAAATGTTAGCAATTACTTTATAATTACTTATACTTAGAAGTGTATCTTCCATAGACATTTTATTATATATAGTTCCCCATACTATCCTATAAACATTAGTATTTAATTTTTAATTTATTAACTACCGAAGTGCAAGACTTATGAATTTCAAAGTATAATACCTCAATTGATATCCAATCAACATTAAGAATCCTGATTTTATCATAGAAATAAAAACTTTATACTGTACCAAGAAATTAAATATAACCATCTTTATCAATGACTTAAAATAAATTATAATTTCTATTTGTCAGATAATAAAATAATGAAAAATAATCAATTGAAATTAAAAGATAGTTTCCTAATTAAATAGTTATACTGATTAATAGAAACATACTTTTTTGTTGACCTTATTTTCATACTAGTTCCAATAATGTAAGTATCTCCATGTTTAGCGATCAACTTGACTAACTTCTACAAATAAATTAAAAGGTAAATTTTCATCTTTGTTTCTAATGGAATTGAGATAATTATTTAATTACCATCAAATTGGATTTTGTCATATCACTATCCACACCATGTACTTTATCAACAAAGATCTTGCCTATTTTTAAACTTAAATAACTGCAATTCCTTGAATATCTGGCATGTTCTGTCCATGGATCATCATCATTATCCCAGTTATGCAGCACTAGATTACAGCAGAAACATCCCATTTTATCATTCGTACCATTACCTAAAAACATGATAATACAAAAATAGGTTGATTCTTTTTTCTATATTAATATTTCTAACCTATATTACTTTACCTTTATAAAAAAATCCAGCTTCGCATAGGGTATCAATATCTTGTATCAATGTTATAAAACATTTATCAAATGATTTCAAGCGTGCATTGAAGGAGGCAAATTCTGGATGTGTAAGAGATTCTATTTTTTGTATAATACCCACAGAATCTAAACAGTCTTGGATCTTTAATGCCTCTATATATTCCCCAGATGGTTCATTAACATAAGGACCACACACGTCATTAACAACTAAAATAATACAATTAAAATATTTAATAATAATTTGAAACAATTTGCAAAAGTATGGTATATCATTTTTTTTTTATACTAGACCTATTTTAATCTTTAAAAAACAATTGGAAAGTTCTTAAGGTTGTACATTAAATAAAAATATATGATACAAATCTATATTACATTTAATTCTGAAATTTATGGTAACCGTATTATTATGTTATACCTAATTTTCTTTAAATTAGCATCATAATAGCTATTGTGTCATTATAATTAATCATTAGAAATACAAATTTAATAGTAGTTTATAATTTATTTAATCCATGTAGGAAACTATTTAAAAAAAATTAAATTTATTGTTATATACAATATTCGTTAATTAACATAGACATTAAGAATTACAGTATCTACAAATATATATTTAAGTGCTATTTGACTTGATAAATGTAAAACAAGAAGACGTTCTGAAAAATAAAAATTAATATTTACAAAAGTATCTCATTACTTAAAATAACTAATGACTAATGACTCAATGTTGCATCTAAATTACTTAATTTTAATAAATACAACACATGAACGCCAACTAAATTTAAACATATACAACATAAATATGATGTTTATATAATTTCATATAAAGGAATAAAATGGCATGAATTAAAATCTTAGAAAACATATTTTCACTATACTATAAAATTTAATAATTCAAATGCTATATTATAACACAAATCGTAAAGTTTTATACGTATTAAATATTTTATTAAATATAAAAATATTAAAAGTTAGAACAGATCCTGAAAAAAGTACAAACAATTTAACTCTAATCTGAAAGTTATCAAGAATATAGATGACAAAATGTTAATAGACCTAAAGGAGACAGAGTAACAAGATTAAAGATTACCCTGAAGAACTACTTAATAGTGAAGTACCAATGAGGCTAGTGCCACTATAGATAGATCATAAGGCAGAACAGAAGGTAAATAAAATTATCAACCTGAAGAATTGGAATGGAACAAGACCATAATCATTTCACTATACAAGGCAATTAACTTATTTGTAATAACTACACTGGATTATCACTGCTGAACAAAATATACAAAATATTCTCAAACATTTTATTAGGAAATTCTTAGCAGATGAATATATTAAAGAGAAGTACCAAAGTATATTTCAAAAATGGAAATTAACAGTAGATCATCTGACGGTGATTGGGCAGATTATTGAAAGAAGTTTGAATACATAAAAATGCGTGGAAAATATTTGACAACTTTAAAAAGGCCTATGATAGCATTTGAAAGCCTTTTTAATATAATGTGCCAATTAAAACAAGATCAATGGTAGAAAACTAGAAAATATCAAGAGTTTACAATGTACTATCAGAAGAATTACAAGTTATGACAGGCTTAAAGCAAAGTCTTTTACCATCTCAGAAAAATTTAGAAAATAACTTATTAAAGCAAAATACTAAAAATCATCTATGGTCCAGTAAGTGATAACGAATGAGGGTGCTAGCGTAGGAGAAAAAACTAAGAGATCTAAGAATTGGCAGGAATTTTGTGAAAGCCCAAACAAATGATTTGGACAAGGCATGACATTTTTAGATTAAAAGCAGCACTTGAGTAGAAACCAATAAGGAAGAGGACAAGAGAACATCCAACAAAGTGATGGAGAGATGGAATAAAGTAGGAGAAATGAAGAATACCACATTAAAAGTAAAAGTAAAAAATTGAGAAGAGTGGAAGATGTTGGTGGCAGAAAAACTCATGAAAAGTCGTGATGCCAGAGAGAGAGAGAGAGAGAGAGAGAGAGAGAATGAAAGTGAAACTTGATTTTAATATTTGCTTATAGTAATATTGAAAATCTTGCAATTAATTAATATCTTAGTTGTTTTTATGCGATAATTGTTCTATTATAGTTATGTTATCAAGAGGACGCCATACCCGTCTTATAAATACATAACACAGTAAATTGAAAATTCTGAGTAACTCATTTAACTCTTTTATGTTTAATTTTTAGAATAAATTGACCAAATACAAAATTTAGAATTTAGAACTATTTGAAAATGTTAAAAACTCCCTTTAAAATTAAAATATAGAAAAAAAACAGTATTATTGGCTAAATAAAATTATTACTTCTAATCTTTGTAATAGATCAATTCACACTAAAATTAATCATACACGATTTAAATAAATGAATTATTCAGAAAGTACAATTTTCTGTGTTATGTGTTTATAAGATGGACAAAACACATCTGGGTATACATACAATATGCATCCCATAAAACACATAAACATTCAACTCAAAATCTGTTATTTAAATTCCATATAAGATCATAAAAATATTTAATTAAATTGATATTTACTTTTAGGTTCACAAACAAATGGGCATTGTGGAGATTGATATATATGTTTAACTAATGGATCATCACCCTGTTGCCAATTATAAATGTTTTCCGAGCATGACAAACATTTCACATGATCTTGAATGCCTAAGTAAATAAATCCTGCTTTGGCCATATCAACTGGTCTTAAAAATTGAACACTCCAACCATCATTAAATGTTTTTAAACGATCTTTAAGCATAGTCTTCTGTAAGTCATCTAAAGTAATAAAATTAGTATTTTTAATTATTGAAAGAAATCTGAAAAATATGATATAGTTAATTTTTATTAACAGACCTAACTAAATAAACTATGAAAAAAAAATTGAATATAATTTCTAATACAAGCATAACATGAAATTTTATTTTTTATTAGTTCTGAAAGTTGCACTATCAAACATAAACTAAAATAAGTAGGTATAATATTTAAGCATTATATTATTTCACCAAATTTAAAAAAGTTTCCAACAAAATTTTAAGTTCGATTAATTTTAAATATTTCCATAAAACCAAATGAAATAACAAAATAATAAAATTTGAAAGTTAAACTTGATTCTAATATCTAGTTTACGATAAAATTGAAAAGTTTTACAATTCATTTTAAATGATTATTCAACTAATGAATTAGTTCTCTTTATAGTATGATAATTGTTCTGTTATGGTTAAGTTGATTAACACACAAATATTTATCTTAAAATCAATTATCTAAATATAATATCTGATTACAAAAACCTTATATTTATTTGATATTTACTTGTGGGTTCAAGCACAAACGGACATTGTGGAGATTGAAATACATGTTTAGCTAATGGATCATCACCCTGTTGCCAATCTTCAAAGTCATTCCAGCATGAAAAACATTTTACACGATCTGGAATACCTAAGTAAGTAAATCCAGCTTTGGCCATTTCAATAGGTCTTAAGAACTCTAACGACCACTTATCATCAAAAGTTCTCAAACGATTCTTAAGCGTAATTACTTGTATGTGATCGCCTAAAATACAACAATTGAAACATGTGGTCATTTTCTGCAAAAATATAGTACAATCATTTTGCATTATAGTATAAGTGAATTTAAGTATATTTTAATCATGAAACAAAATTATTATAAATTCTAACTAAAATGTAACAAATTTAAATTAAAAAATAAATGTTTATTGTAAAAATATTAAATTATGACAAAAATTCTAAGACTTGAGTAATAAAATATTAATATTAGGAGCGATTTTAATATCTGGTTTACAATATTTAAATTTGTTACGATTCATTACAAATAATAATTTCATTATGAATAAGTTATCTTAATATGATGATTGTTTAGTTATGGTCATGTTTTTTAAGCACACTAATATTTACCTCAAAATTAATTATTTAAGTTCTGTTTCTACAAAAATATTAAATTAATTTGATATTTACTTTTGATAGCACGAATGAACGGACATTCTGGAGAGTGTAACCTATGTTCGGCTAATGGATCATCGTCCTGTTGCCAACTCTCAATGACTATTGAGCAAAAAAAACATTTCACTTGATCTTGAAGGCCCAAGTATGAAAATCCAGCTTTGGCCATTTCGATAGGTCTTAAAAATGGGACACACCATCCATCATCATATGTTTTTAATCGATCTAACAGCGTAGCCATCTGTAAATAAATATTTAAATATATAAAAATAATAAATCATATATATTATGCATGAATCTAAGTCTTACATTACAAAAATTAAAACATGTTACATTCAGTATGGTTGTTGTGTCTTGCATTTCAAAAAGCATTTCAAAAAGTAGGATTAACTAGAAAATTTATATATTTTAAAATTGCTAACCTTTATTAAAATAATTGTAATGCTAAGAATCTCTATATTTTTTTGTAATAATAATCCACTTTTTTACTTAATTCTATTTTAATTCGTTTCTTTGGACACACTAAATAAACATGTTTCTACTTAAATAATAGATTAGAAGTAATTGTAATATGATAAAAGTAATAGTTCTCAACAACTTCAAATATGTGTACACTTTTTCCATTACATAAAGAGACGAAAAAATACTAAATATTGACGATAGATATCATGCAAGAAGTAGACTTAAAACAGAGGAAAAAACTATCTTAAACAAACAAAATAAAAGGAAAACTCATACCTCGTGTCCAAAGATTTACAGGTGTGTATAGACGTGCGTTATGGCTTCGCCAGTGGACAAATAAAATATTGTTGAATTGCAGTTCGTGCATAGGAGTGCGAACGATGTGTTATAGTGATGGGTCGACGGGTCGTTACTGCTGTAATCGGTACTTTGTACCGATTACATTGGTGGAACGAGTAGGAACGAGTACTTTGATCGTTTCACGGTCGTTCCATCGCTACTTCGGTACAAAGTCTCTAACTACAAAATGGTCCCCATCAGTAGCAGTAACTAACTAACGAGTTCCAACGCATATGAATCTTAGATCATTTACTATGGATGTAGTCATGCGTATAATTGCTCTAGCACCGAATTGTGTCCAACATCATCCCCACCATCTTCAGAATTTCCCGGTACACGACACTAATGCGCATGCCCGAAAGCCAGAAATCGGTATCAACATTCAACAATGCCGACTGATAAGTAATAACACGTTTATAATTTTTAATTTTTATTGTTTAAAATTCAACGTTATTGCTTATCACTTTATCAGTATCATAGTATCATTCGCTTAGATTTCTGGGCATGCGCATTTCGTTCGTGTACCGTGAAATTTTGAAGGTGGTGGGGATGATGGTGGACACAATTCGGTATACGCATAACTACATCCATAGTATATGATCTAATATATGAATATTATAAATCTACCACGGCTGATCGGTTTGTGTACCTACTGTGTAGTACCGGGGAATGCGCGTGAATAAACGATTTTAATTTTATACCCGTCCCACTTTGGTTTCTCAATGGCGGGCCGTTTAGGTGCCTATAATTAATAATAGACTAGTGCGTAGTGCGTAGGGCTGTTCGATTATTTCGATTATTTCGATTAATCGATTATAACGATTATTATTTTTTCCCATCGATTATTTTACGGTTTTTATAAAATTCGATTAATCCCAAATAATCGAAATAATCGAAATTCCGATTAATCAAATAATCGAATTTCCTATTAATCTAATAATCGAATTTCCTATTATAATCACGATTAAAGATTATCTTTAATCGTGTTTTGACGGTTCGTATTAATTTCTATTTTTAGCACTTTTTACATGTGTTTATTTTTATATGGCTGCTATGCGTCATACTCATACGTCAGTCTATACTCTATCTTATCTTACGTCTGCATTCCGCTAACTGATTCGGAATGTATTGAGGATAATATTATAAAAGTAAGTGGACAAAAAATTGATTAATCGATTAATCGGTTAATCAGACATTAAAAAAATCGATTAATCGGTTAATGAGTCATTCAAAAAATAGATTAATCTGTCGTTAAAAATCGATTTTTGGAATGACAATTAATTTTCGATTAACCGAAATAATCGATTAAAACGTGAAATTAATAATCGAGTGGTAAAAAAAATAATCGAACAGCCCTAGACTAGTGCGTACTGAGTTTATCTTTCTAGTTTCTTTTGGTATTCGGTATCGGTATATTATATGTATAGAACTATAAACGTAAAATCTTAACCAACAGATTAAAAGTATCTACAAAACTACGCATAAACAATAAAAGGTCAACTTACCTCAGTGAACAGACAATTATATTATTATATGTACTATTACTAGTTATTTTATAAGTATTTTCTATTATACTTTTATTATGCTACATCTAAACTAATCGTTCTAATGGTTACTTTTTGAAATTGGTATTATTAATTATCATAAAACCGTTTAATTTAAAAATACTGAAATAAGTTGTAACACACTATATTATATTATACATGGATTACTATAACACATTTTAATAATTGTTACAAGATATTTATTATTTTTATTTGAATATCAATTACAAAATATAATATAATAATAATAATAGTGAACAATTTTGAAAAGTTTCAGTAATTGTAATAATTACAATTTAAAAATATCAACATTTCAATGTTTTTTATGGATAACCTACTACGTCTTAAAGAAATAGTATATCCTGCTTTTGAAAACGTCCATTCTCACGGTATTCTACCTAAAAGTCCGGTAAAAAAAGACCCACGAAAAAAAGTCCGATGTAATAAAAGTCCGTCGAACAAAAGTCCGGTTTATTTATTAAACATATTAATTTACAAGTATACATTTTTCAACTCAAATGAATATTAAATATACAATTTTAATACAATTTTTTGATTCTTATAAATACTTTTAATTTTTAAATACACCTTGGCCGTGTCCTAATGTTATGTCCCACTTGAGTTAAAAACTCTTCAACAGTTAGCTCGGAGTTATGAATTCGCTTGCATAATGTTTCAAGCCTGATGTTTTTTTGATTATTTTATGGTTTCTCCTGTACTAATTAGTGCTATTTTCGCTCTATCGGCTCCAATCTCTAACTTGATTTTTTTAATTAGCATCCATATTGTTGGATGACTATGACCTACCAAGTGTGTGAAGCGGTTGTTCCATGCTTCACATATATTGTTAGTTCTGTGTTCACTATTTAATGTGGCTTCAAAGACATTCCACGTTTTTGGTAGGAATAAGGGATTAGTTTTTCTTAATTTTATATTCATACCAGCACCAACTCTCCTATATGAACCATTAACATATGTGGTGTCAAAGTAACTCAACAATTCATGCGCTTCAGAAATGCTTGTTTATTTTAAAAAATCCATTCCTTCGTGCACCCGTTCAAGAGGTAAGAATTCCAAACTATCAATCATCGAACAAAAATTACTAAATTTGTCATCATTCATATAAATGTTTTGTAAACCTAAATCCTGGATTTTGCGAAATGTACTCTGGCATAGATGATAAAAGCATCCTCTAATTTCTAATTCCAAACCAAAAATATTACTAGCCGCTGTAATTACTGCTTTTTCGAAATCGACATGCAGAAACCTGGGGTCAGGAAACAAATTTTTCTCTTCACATTTTTCAATAATTATTTTAAACATTGTTTCATAAATTGAAGTTGTCTTACGCTCTAACAAACAATATACAGCAGTAATAAAAAAATCATTTTTTGGGACTCTTATAACGTAAAATTGCATAAAATGCTCGGGACTAAGATTAAAATTTCCGTCACAATACCAAGTTCATGTCTCTGTTAAAATACGGAGTCCTTCATCCACATCGCAATATCGCTGCGTTGATATGTTTATACTGATTTATAGAAATGTCTTTCGATTGAGTAACGTCTTTTCCACACCCGGCCAATAGGTACCGTAGCTCTCCAATTTAGAGTGATTGGTGTTTAATATAATAATGACAAATCAACAAGAATTGGAGGTTTACGATTTACCTATAGGCTATAGGTAAAACTGTAAAAGTTTGAGCTGGGGTTAGGTTAGGTTAGGTTTTTTTTACATTGTCGAAATACTCAAAATTTAAATTTTTATGCCTAGGGTCTAACAAACAAGATATTTGAGCAATATATAATTACTTCTTCCGGAGAATTTTCTTCAATATCGAAATGAACTGAGAGCTCTTGTTAAACAGTAGTTTTAAAATTTATCATTAAACTATTTTTATTTTATTTAATTTTGAGATGTTTAAAAATTAAATGAAAATAAATTAATAATTGGCCGAATTAATGAAATAGTAACTTTCTTAGCGACACACAGAACAGTATTTTTGGTATTTGGTGAAGAAAATTACTAAACTTTGCTTTGACCCATATTTTATTCACTTTGAAAGTGAAAAATTTCGAAAATAAAAGTTATAATTTTGAGTGAAGATATTATATAAAGAAAGACAATTTACCAACTAGAAAAACTCAACGTATAATACAGTATAAACTATAAATCACTATAGCGAGCATCGCTTAGAATGAGATACGGCTTACAACAAGCAAAACGTTAGGCCCCGGCACGCACATTATGATTGTATGTTAAAATATACGTCTACAACGAGTATGGTTATTACGAGTTATCGGCTATAACAAGTAAAATAAAGCTAACTACGAATAGGTACCTGCAACTTGCAAGATAAGAACTATTTTCGTATTTAGGTAGATTAATCATTGACATACATTAACTGTAGTTATGTAGATATGGATTACTTATTAATAATAAATAGTATAAAAAGCTTGTCATGGTAAAACGGATAAAACAAAATAGGTACTGTAATAGCATCGAATACTGATATTCAAATGTTCGAATATACATTACATTACTAATTGGTTCCTTTACTTTTGATAATACTAATTAGTATCTATTTACAAGTGCTAAATGTTAGCATAGTTAAAAGTTTTAGATTTATTCAAAAATGGAATTTACGTCAATATATAGCCAGAATGTCAAACAAGAGTTAAACAATTTTAAATTCAAATTTAAATATGAAATGGTAAAAAGCGTGGGAATGTGGTAATAAGACATGCAAGGCCAAATTAAATTACTATTTTATTTTAGATTGATTTAAATACTTAAATGCTATATTGCCAATAATTAATTATCTATAAATTTATATGATATTTGTTTCCAAAGGTTCTTATTAAAGGTCCATCCATGGTCATTAAAAGAAATGTCTAATTTCTGCTCGTTAAAATTAATCTTCCTTCTTTATCCTCGTGGCATGAGTGAAACAAAAATACTTAGAACATGGACATATAAACTTTCATTTTTATCGAGTTTGATAACCTGATTAACATCCATCGGTACTCTATTTACACCATATATTGACTCAATTTTTAAAAATGTTTTCTCATTAAAAAAAATTGTTCATGTATATTGTTTTAACTTCCGAGAACAACTTGTATCTATATGAAACAATACTAATATCATAAGAGAGCGTACCTAAATGCACTGATATTATATAGTATTACAAGTTTCGATAAGTATATTATTGTGGCGGAAAAAATATTTAAATTTAAATGTATTTACCGAGAACCAAGGTTTTTTAGAAAATAAGAATCTATGTGGATCCTTCATTATATTATTGTACATAGTATAACATTGTACACATTATTGATAAATCGAGCGACCACTGAATTATGTTTCGTCTTGTACAAATTATGGTACATGGCATAACCGCGACGATTTATGTTGTGGAGGGGGGCTGATAATTTGTAATATAAGGAAGGCCTATTCTGGGAATGACTATTTTAGTTTCATAATGCCTTATATAACATTTTAGATAATTTTAATGCCTAACCTGCAATTTACAAAATAGCCTATGTAGATAATTAATTTACGATTTGTATTGAGATACAAATTTAATTGTAATTGTAATGTAATATAATTGTTGGGAAGTGGTTTATTTTCAATTTTATTTCGGGTCGATCAACATTTTGTACCACTCTCAAAAACTAAAATGACGCCACAGTCTACATGACTAAATACTTCACGAACCTATATTTTAACCATATCGATTTTAGGCGACAGCAATTAAGAAACTGAAATTAGGGAGATTTCTTACAGAAAAATAGTTTTATAATAGCAATAGAAACGCAAGAAAAAAAAGTTTATTTAAAACCAAACAATTTTCACTTTTTCGAATTTTAAATATCATCGTCTTTATACTTCAAATACTTACGCTATAATTTTATCAATTATATTATGGGCTGGTAATGATTTTAAAATGGCGTTCAAACATTATGACGCTATTATTAAGAAACTGAAATGGCGAGACTGTGTTAATAGCTTTATAATAGCAATTCATTCACAAAATTCAAAAAAAAAATCGATTTTATTTTCATTTCATCGATTAAGAACTAATATAAATATGATAATTCTAGTTGTATAGGTTTCTTGGAACCTACTTAGTATAATAGTGTGTATGTTTTACATGCCATTTTACTATACCCTTTGAAAAATAAATTACCCTCGACCCTCGTTTCTCGGTATATGTATACTCGGACCTTACACAACAAATACCTAACACAAGTGTTATTTATTATCATTTATCATGTACCACGACCATTATGTGTACAAAAATATATTATAGTTGCTTTCCTTAATTATCCTGGATATTTATACGGTATAATGAATTATATTTGATATGGATGTGTATTGTGTACTACAATATCTAGTAACAAAACTAAAACTAATAATAAATACAAATTCACCCGTTCAACATTATATATTGTGTTGGCTGTGAAAGATAAAATCGATTCTAACAATACGGTTGACATATTGTATTATATTTTTGATAAACCCGAGAATAATACTATTTGTTACAAAAAATAAAGGAGAAAAAAGTGGTAGATATAAAAATATTTTTGTTCTAAAACGAAATAATATTATTATTATTATAATATGCAGGTAGGTAGGTAGGTAGGTAGGTCTCCGAAATAGGTCTAATGCGGACAAGATATACACAACGCCGTTGTAATTATATTTCATGAAGCTAACAAAGAATGTGGCGTCAGCATAACAATTTATTATACAACTAGGTACCTTCCTGGCTTCCTATATATGTCACCATAAACATATGTGTATAATTTTATATATATTACAAGATATGCATAAACATTAAGCATATTAAGACATAATAAACATAATATGTTACGGGCAAAGTACAAAAATCGGGTAGTGTTCATATTAGGTACCCTAATAATGTGACATTTCCCATTCCTATTGTATAAAATAAAAACATTATTCGTCACGGAGTTGCCCGATTGCGGCCCGAATTCAGGTAGTCATATTTTATCCCAAGTATAAATATCCCGATAGTGTCCCAAGCCTCACTGATTCACAAAATAGTAAATACCTTATAATTATTAATATATATATATATATTATAATATGTTTAATCACAAAATAATAAAGTATTTCAAAACTATTATAAAACAAGTATAAAGTCTGAATGGATATATTCATATACAATTTTAAAAGTATATATACATACAAATAGTCAAATGTTAAAATAATAAATTCTTTAAAATAAAAAAAAGATATGAAATACAATTAATTTGTCAATAAATAGATACTTAGTCGAATATTAAAATAATACATTGTTTACAATAAAAAAGATTAAAATACAATTAACATGTCGATGAGTAGTAAAATAATTATAGTATTAGAGGTAGATTTTTATAACTTATTGTTTTTACAAAATTAAAATTAAATATTTCCAAGTTTTTAGTTTTGTAATTTGGGTTAGTTTAGCAGGTAAATTTACTTTGGCTTGTTAAAATTATTTTATTATATCGTTTGACAAAAATTTTACAACTTTTATTTGTACAACACCATTTTTCTATTTCATTTGCTAATAACTTATGAAATGGAAATTTATATTTAAATATTACTAATATTGGTTTATCCTTTTCACTAAGCATTTCGTAAATTTCTATCATTTAAACTTTATAAAACGAAGAATCAAACGACACTAACAGCACAATATACGAGTACAACTGTGTTCCACTAGCAACCATGCAATCATACAATTTATCTGCTTTTTTCTATCTTTAATGGACTGGAAATTACCACGCAATATTGGTCATCGTATGAATTGTGAATACGATAATTATATTTATGTCAAAATACGTATCGGACGCAATCAGGATATTTATTTATTTTGATAACCACTTAAATAGTATTCCTTACCTACTATGGACGAGCAGCAATCAGGATAGATAAAAAAGTAAAAAGTTTACTTTGGGCCGCAATCGGGCGACGCCCATTCGTCAAACGTTTATTTAAATCATTAACGGGGTAATTTGTACATTATCTACGTTTAAGTGGATAAAGTGTTTTGATAAATAAAATATCAATAATTTAAATCAATTATTGCACTTTGTAGATGTAAATAATATTATATATATTTAAGTAAATTATGATAAAACTAAACGATATGGTATATTATGTTACCGTTAAAGTGTTTATATTCAAATTATATAAATACATTATCTTGAAAATGCATAGAATAACTAGTTATATAATAGAGTTACAGAATCGTTAAAGTGTTTAAATAAATAACTATTTAAAGTGGATAAACGATTATTATGTATTATTATAAAAAAATTCTAATAAATCATAAAAATGAATAATCATTTAAAAAATAATTGTATACAAGTTTGGTTTTAGATTCATCTTAGTTATGTTTACAATTTTTTTTTACATTATATTACAACTATAATATTATCCACACTATTTGTCAAAATTAGTACACGATTGATTTTGATGACATTTTGAATTGCCCAAGACACAATTTTTGTGGTGCATTTAAAAAATGATATAAGTGCATTTAAAAAAACCTTGGCCATTTCCAATTGATTGTTTTGTAGATGCTGATCGTAGAGTGATTTGTTTTTCTTAAGGAATATGAACGAATCTGAGCCCTTCACTCCATTTGTTGGTGTTATTATCTATTGCATCCAAGTTGTCGATATATTTTCAATATCTTGGTTGACTCGTTCAACACTGTCCTGCGACTGACTATGCTGTGGTTTCCCGCGAACGATATTTAAATCAGACCACATCTCAGGCAATGATTTAATTAGTTCATAACGAAATTCCCTGCAATTGTCAGATTAAGAGAAGCAGGCGCACCAAATAAACAAAAAATATCTAATAAAACTTATGTGACTTGTTCGGCTCGTTTTGTTAATAGGGTTTAAAATACAAAATTTTGTTAAATGATCTTGATAGACACATAAAACCTGTCAGGTTGTGATTGAAAATCTATTAGATCAATTTTACAGACTAATAAAATCGTAAAAAAAAAATAGGTTTGACTACAATTTGTCCAAATGACTTATGAACATTTTTTAAAATGTTAAAAATATCGTCTATATCAATTTATATTTTGAAATTAGGATTGTTTTTATTAAATGAGTATATTAATGTTTCGACGCCATTTGTTGTTAATAAATCGTAATGTTTTGCAAGCTAACAATCACTACGGGTTTGAGTTTTTCTAATTTTCATATTTTTGACGTCAGATACCATATTCAAATATTTATCACGAGATAAAATTTCACTTTTATTTTCGTACTCACGTATTTCAATTTATTCGTAAAATTTTTGTTTCATCCATATTGAATACAATAAAAAAATTAAAACACGTGTAGGTACTGCAGCTATGTAATGCGTTAAATGTGTAACTATGGTGTACTGTAAACAACTGGACGAGAAACAAACATATTATATAGCTGGAGTTCTACCACAGCGAAATAATAAATTGATCAGAACGTTAGATTTGATCGTTTCTTATTATTGAATTAATCTCGTCTTATCTTGACGAAATCCAATATACAAACTGTAACTGAGCAATTGGGGGGGAATTCATAAACTACCTAGTTAAATTTTATATTACAAGCTTTATCGAATTGATTTGGTTAATGTATGTAATAGCTAGGTACCTATTTCATGAAATATCCCCATTTAATACTTTAACATTAACATAAATATCTAATTTTAAACTCTAGTACGGAACTATCGGTTTTTGTTAACATGTTCGTTCGGCTTGTTATAGTTTTATTACTTAGTTAAATAAAATTTGTTCTAAAAAAGAAACATTTTTCGAGAGTTTCAATAAGTTAATTAAATTAAAAAATGAGAATTCGATGTATTTAACGGAATCAAAATATAACGTATTATCAAAAATTAAAAAAAAGTGAAGTTAACCGGGAAAAAACAAAATAAATCAAACACATTTTCAAAGAGATATGACGTTACTAATATTGACGGACAACATAAATTAATATTTCCAATGTCAGAAGGCAGTACAAATATTTTATAAAAATAAATATAACATTATATAGGAAAAATCTATCTTTAATATACCCTAAATCTTTTTATTTTAAGGAAAAAAATATAACATTCTGCATGATATACATTTATGTATTAGTTACGGTATAAAACTCCACATAAATGAAGCAGTTGAAAAAAGGATAAGAATATAACACAAGAAGCGGTCAATTTATTTAAAATTGAGCGTGTTGTGTAAATTAAAACAAAAATCAAAAACCAAAGAGCTAATGATTAAATCAATGGTATTTGTAGGAATTAACAGAAGGTGCCCAGTTTATCTGATCGACGCAATGTTCAATGGCAGGGGGGATTTTTCCCTGTGTGCAATGTAGTGACGGTAACTATTAGAAGATGTTTTGTTAAGATTACAAAATAAGCGTCACAATACTTAGTGATATAGAAGTTATATAGAAGTAAGAATATTAGGTTTACATACTTAATATTATAATTGCTACGTATATATATTATATTGAACATGCATGCGAAAAAACATTTCAACTCAGCAAATACCGAAAAATTTGAAATCATTAACTAAAATGTTTAATAGATATTATTTTGCAATTTCATAAGAATGTTACAGTGCGACATCTAATTAGGTGCGCAAAGTGAATGAAGTTAACATATTTAACATTATAACATCGCTTTGTATATTTATTTTTATAATGCATGTGAAAAAAAACATTTTAACGTGGCGAATATATTACAATAATTGAAATCTGTGACATTTCAATATCTCATCTCTAAAACGTTTAATAGATATTATTTATGGAAATCTTAATAAAGTCACAGTTCAACATATTTCCCGCAGTGACTGCACACACTTAGCAGACGAGTGCAGAGTAAGTATAGACATCTACATTATACGGACATAGAGGCTATGGTTACGCTATAATATGATTATCAACTATTAAGATCATACACCAATAAACTAATGGATAGCGCTTAGAGAGAGAAGCCAATTCAAAAATATAGTAAATACAGAAGATTATTAATATGTCAAACATCGCTATCTCAAATTGTTGTTCTTAAAAACAATATGTAATGATACGGATAGAACATTCGGGGTACATGAAACCTTATGTTAAATTTATTCAATGAATAATTTTACTGAACCGTTAAATATTTTTACAAAGGTAGTTAGGTTAGGTTAGGTTGACCATCCAAAAATAATATATTGGTGAAAAATGATACCGACTTTTACAAGAAGTTTAAAATTGATTACAGAGAAAGTGAATAGTGACCTAAATACCATGTCAGAGGTAAAAATTTCGATGAAGGAGAAAAATATTTATTATTTGACTTAGTATTTTTGTTAAAGTTAATTATTGAAAATATAAATGTATATGTAAAGTGTTCTTTATAACATCCCCTTAAATATACATTTTAATCTATCGTTGTTAAGCTTGACCTAATCACAGTGGAAACTCACCAAGATCTTTAACTTGTTTAATATTAATTGTTCTAGTTCAACAAAAATATAATTACCTACAAAATGTACAATAATAATATTAATCATGTTGTAATAATATATATTATTCGTAATTATTTGATATTTTATACTTCATAATAAGTTCATCCTATCTTAATTATTTATTCTATGTTAGACTGATGCAATTTGGAACCACAAAAAAGGTGAGACGTGGTCTGAAATAACCAGTCTCTACAACCTACAACAAACATTAAGTATCCAAATTGATAGTAAAGTTAAAAATATGTATGACACTCTTAAAAGAGATGCTCAAAAGGATAAAAGTAATGATAATGTAAAACAAACCTATATTTATTTGCATTTATTGTTATTTCATTTATCATAGTATCCGATTTTTGTTTATAATACAGGGTGTCCCGTGTGGATTTACTCATTGCGATATCTCCTGAAATAATGGAGATATCGTAATTCTGATTTTTTATTAAGACTCACAATGGTAAGCACTACAAGTAATTACAAGTAATTAATTTTTTAATTTTTTTTAATGTTTTGGTAAAAAAGTTAAAAAATATATTTTTTAAATTAGTTATTTAAAAAAAATATTGAAGATAGCCATTTTGTAGAGTTCATTTTTCTGAAAATATTGACGTTTCAACATTTTAATTTCATTAATCTCCTGATTTTTAATAATTTTTCTAGTTTTTAGAAAAACTGTGAATTATTAATTGATACCTGTCCTACCATAGTAGTGTGATTAAGGGTCAGAGTCCATAAAATAAATATTGTAGTGAACCATCATTTTAAAGTTTTGATATTATAATCTTGTATCGTTTTCTGATAATATTTGATTAATATTATTGATCAACAAATTATCGTCTGATAACAATATTCAATATACCAGGAGTCAGGAATTACAATTATAAAATATTATGTCTATCATTTCATTTTAATAATTAAATTATTATTTTTGCTATTTACTATTTAGTTGTATTATAAATTTTAAATCATAAATTTATTTGTTAAGTACCATTAACATTATTATACTTAATATACTTATAAAAAAGTTAAAAAATTATTATTTTTAATCAAGTACCAAAGATCAACATGTGCTTTGAATGTTAATTATTCTCTACAGATAAATGTACCTATTATAGTGTTTAATAAAGTTTCAATGTTGTTTTATGGACTAAACTAATTTTCCAGTGTTTGGTACATTAAACATTGTATTGACTGTATGAGTAATATTTTCATGGGCTTAATAGATTGAACACAATTTTTTTGAAAATATTCTTGGAAATATGTTTGAACAATTATGTACTTACTTGCCTATCATTAGTTGGTAAGTTATAATTATTTTATTACCTTATGATGCCATTCTTTATAAACATTTGGTCAGTAGTTTGATGCCTACAGAAAATCAAAAAATAAAACATCAATTAACATTTTCAATTTCTCAAAACTTCAAATTGCTTACCAAGAAAAATTTGGAAAATAAAATATAATAAAGATTTAAATTTTATAGCAAAATAACATTTTTACAATGTGAGTATTATTTGTTTTAAATGAATTTATACTCAACCCAATTTATTGTATTATATTGTTATTGTTATTGAAGGATAATCTATGCTAACTGGTTGTCAACATTGACATATTTTTGGTGAGGTTGGAATTGTTTTCAACATTTCTAGTTTGTTGTATAATCAATAAGCATAATATTACCATTGCTTGGTACCTTGCCGATTTGATAGTACTAATATTCACTAGTTATACGTATCATATCTAGAGTAAGTACATAGGTACAACAGCAATATTTCCATGGGCTTCCCACATTGAAAACATTCTTGGAAATATGTATGAACAATTGTCAATTATATACCTACCTATCATTAGCTGGTTAGTTATAATTATTTTATTAGGTATCTATTTAACTTTATTCTATTATTATATCATTCTTTATAAAAATTTGGTAGGTAATTAGATACTTACAGGAAATCAAAAAATAAAACATCAAAAAACATTTTCAATTCCTCAAAACTTCAAATCGCTTAACAAGAAAAATTTGCGAAGTAAAATATACTGAAGATTTTAATTTAATTGCAAAATAACATTTTTGTTACACTGTGAGTACCTATTATTTGTTTTTAATGATTTATACTCAACCTAATTGTATTATTTTCTTATTGTTATTTTAAGATAATCATAGCTAAGCGGTTGTCGGGAGGCCGTATTAATCCGGAAAATAAATGGGCGGAACGTATAAATTCCGGACCGTATAAATCCGGAACGTATATCGCCGGAATCCAAAAGTGAAAAACCGTATTTGGTCGGAACGTATACCTCCGGAATTAAAAAAATATTAAACCGTATTTTCCCGGAACGTATTTATCCGGACTGTATAATTCCGGAACGTATATCGCCGGAATCCAAAAGTTAAAAACCGTATTTGGCCGGAACGTATACCTCCGGAATTAAAAAAAATACTAAACCGTATTTGCCCGGACCGTATATTTACGGAAAGTATTGTAAATTGCCTATTTGAAACCCCTGAAAAAGAAAGTTAATAATAAAATAAATAATGCTAACATAATAAATTGCATTTATTGATTTTTATTTTACACGGCAAAAAATATGTACTAAAATATTTTAGTTGAAAAATATTTAGTTAACTTGACTAAGCTTATAAAATTTACAAAAACAATCTCTGGAAAGACACATTGGCCATCCTACAACGTGGACATGTAGTTGGTGTTGGCAGATTTTGAATGCATGTGTTACATATCCAAGCATGACCACAAGGTAAAATAATGAATTGTTGACTATTTGATGCAGTGTTAAACATACAGACCATACAAACAGACTCTTGAGGCTCAATTGTTGCAGGTTGTGGTGGTGGTTCTTCTGGTACATGTTCTTCTTGAGTAGTTTCTATGTCTGGTTCTGGATCTAATTCTACTTCATTTGCCCAATTTATTTGTCGATTCAAGTATCTTGAAGTAGAATAAGATACCATTTGCATAAATTGCCATATACTTATAACACCAGCATTATACTGGTTTGTAGCATTTTTTATTCTTTTTGACTGTAATAGATATTTCATTTTTAAATTTCTGGTGGGTTGAAGATTATTACTGAGCTGGTTAAAAATTATATGGTAATTTTTAAACAAATTACTCAAATTACCTAATAAAAAACAAAAAAATTTATATATATATATATAAATAAATAAATTGTGGAATAATTTTATAGCTTAGAACTTAAGATACTGTTTATAGTAGGAAATTGCATGTAGTTGGTATTCAGGTGGGTCAAAAGTAAAAAAAATTTATTGATTTTCAAAATACCTAACATAATAATAAGGTAAATACTAAATTAAAGAAAAATAAAAACAATAATATTAGTAATTACAATATAAAAAAAAATGTAATACATTTTTACATTAAAATTAAAATCGAACTATACCAAAAATAATTAATATATTAATCTATTTAAAATGCATAAAAAATATAATATTATACTACACAAATTTATTAATTTAACCATAATCTTTGTAGTATGGACTGTGTAATATTTAAATTAATACTAATTAATATTTAAATTATTTAATAAAATGTTTTTCATTTATGTTTAACTAAGTGTTATTTATTTTTGATTCCAAGTTTTTAGAGCTGTTAATTTTACATATTAGTCAGAAACAATTGCAAATAAGACAATTATTATGCATTGTACTTTAATATTAATTACATTGTTAAAAACATAATTAAAGTAAACAATTGTCAATTATACATGAATAGGTGATACAGTATATTCATAAGTATACTTTAACTTCCCTGTTAGTATAGATATTAAATAATGCTTGGCTAAACAAAGACAAATGTATATGTTTTTGTTTTGACTATGGTCAATTCACTAACTACCTACCTACTTATAAATTATATTAATACAATTATTGTTATTATTTATTATTTATGTATAGTTATTAGGTATGCTTAATTTGAACTTATATTCACTTAATATGAATAATGTTATAATAAATACTCATACTATTTCAAAATTGGGAAAATGTTAAAGCTATGTTCCCTATCGCTCTGTTGTCTTATAACTTATTATTTACTATTTTCACTCCCTCTCTCTTAAATGTCAGTTATAACTTCTATTGACCTTAATGAATAAATATTTGTATATTTACTTAAGAATATCCATAGGTTAGGATGTGTCACAGAGAATTTCAATCTTAATTGATTATGAAAACTCTCCAGATTATTATTGGTTCTTCTTGGAAGCCCATTTACCGACATAATTGGAGCACCTACACGACGCAACCAATACCTATATAGATAAAATATTAATAAATAAATTCTGTATGATTTATATATTTTTTTTAAATATAAATTTATATTTATTTGTTTAGTAAAGTTACCTTTCATAATAGCTGAACAAATTATCCATTGCAACTCCATGGTTAATAGCAAACATTTTAATTAATTGAAAACCTCTTTCAATATCTTGAGGTGGTAGTAATGGTAATCCGAATAAAAGTTTTAGACTTTTCAACGCATTTTCATTGGTTTTTACAAGTCTATAGTATCCCCTACTCTTCATATTTTTGAAAACAGCCTGTATCAAAAAAAAGTATGCATCAAATAAATCATTTTATAAAGCACATATCTAATAATTATATTAACCAACCTGATTATGATGGAACCAACAACCTGCAGTCCGTGTTCCTGGAAAATATGATTGCAGTACATCTCTTAATGCTGTTTCATAGTCAGTAATTATAATAGTGGGTGATACATTTGTTAGGATATTATTTTTTATATAATGGAAAACTGTGTCGTATGCATTTCTGGTTTTTGATTCCATTAATACAAATATTAATGGTATTGACTGCAAATAAATTTTTACAATAAAAAGTTTAAAAAATTGAGTATATTTTATTTTAAGGAAAAAAAACTTACATAATTTTGTATCATAACATGAATAGTCAACATTTGATATCCCATTCTAGCCGGAATGACTTTAAATGTTCCATCAACATGGAGTTCTTCTATGTCCATATTACTTATATTTTGGGTTAATACTGGACATGCAAATATCATATTACTTTTCCCATCTATATCTTGCACACAGCTCCTAAATATGGTAATATCACAGCAGTTATATCTTGGTAACTGTCCATTTTCAAAAATGATTGCCAGTTGTTGTAAATTTTCGGGTAAAGGAGGCATAGATGATCTACGAGCCAAGCGCATTAACGATTCGGCAGTAGACCACGGATATAAGTTTGCTGACAATGGATGTCTACAATACATATAACTATTATTAATAAATTGTAGTTTTACTTTTTAAAAAACAAAATATATATAATTTACCTTCGACATTCTTCATCATAAATTAATTTTAATTGTGTACTTTCTGAGGCCGCTCTTCTTTTTAAAATATTTTTAAGATTATCTACTAATTGTATGTCATTGTTTTCACGCTCATGATTGGTATGTAGTTTCATAACAACCAATGAGCCATCTGGCATCTTTTTCATTGAACCCAGGCAAAAATGTAGGGTACGTTTACTACATTTGTAATAACTATTAAATCAATAACAAATTCATTAGTTTCCAACCCCTTTTCCTTATATTCATTTCAAAATTTTCATTGGATTTTTTTAATTCAATTAATTGTAATACCTATTACTTATTGGGATTAATATAATGATTCAATTTTTCAATGTTAATCGAATTCTTAAATGTTACCTTTTAAATATCTATCTATCTACTAAATATCTAAATTAATGTATTTAATACTAAAATACATTATATGATAAATAAATTGTCATATCATCGTATTGTTTTTTAAAACAATAATATTTTTTTTTATATGTTAATTTTCGTAGATGTTGAAAGGTTTAACACTACTAATTTTAGATTCTGAACGGAGTGAAGAATGTATTGATTTTACAATGATGTATGTTTTTTTTTTTTTTTTGTTTTTTTTTTTTTGTGTCTGTGTACAGCATAACTAGTCGAAATAATGCTCCAATTTCAAACAATGGGGGTGGTTTCCGATGTAAAAGTGAATATCCTTGGTGCATTATAGAGGTAAAAAATTAACATTTTCCAACAGTTTTCAAAAAAATCGAGAATAACAAAAAAAAAATGACGGGAAAACGGCAATTTTTACGCAAAACCAGTTTTTGACCAAATCGATTTTTTTTTATGGTTGTAATTCAAAAACTAATCACTGAAAATACTTGAAATTTTCACCAAATGTTAATGTCAATGGTATCCGTATATAGTTAAATTTTCAAAAAATTTTGACTTTTTTTGAGTTATTTATAGACCACTGAAATTTTCGATTTTTTTGAGAAATTTTTTTTAAAGTGTCGATAAAAAATTTTTGGCCCTATCAAAATAATTGTAAATTTTATACAAAGTTCCTCATATGTTATTGTTATAGTGATTAAAAAATTATAAGAATACATAGGCACAATTTTTTTTTATTAGCATTTGAAGTTCAAATTTTGACAAAAATTCGTCAAAATCATGAATATTTGCAAATTATTTTGTAGTTCAAAATTCATAAAATTGTTTGTATTTATATCTAACGTTAAAAAATTCAACACTAAGTTTTCCATAAGTTTTGCTTCAAAAAGCTATAGAGAAAATTTTAAGTGTCATTATAGGAAAAATGTTTTAAGCGTTTGAGTTTTAAATTTTTATGAAATCGGAATATTTGTTTCAAAATAGAATATATGACAATATTTAATTATAATATATTCTAGACTGACAAATCATCTCCGTTCAGAATCGTTTTTCGTATACAATGATACCTATCATTGCATTCAAATTTAATCTACCCTAATCCGAGGTCCACCCCACCCCCTAATGTACAGCAGAGCGGTACACACTTGCCGACTTTTTTATATTTTATTTGTTTCATTTGTTTTCATGATAGCAGTTGTTTAATGTAGTATACATTTATGATGCATATTTGATCATATTTTGCAATTATTCGTGCATACTGCATATAATAACTAATAATATAATTTTAGAATACTTACGTAATTCCATTTTTTTTCCCATTATTATCGTATCTGTATCCGTCGTGTTCCATAATTGAATAAAGTACGTAATTAAAATTATATACAATATATTAAAAAATATAATATAATATATTGTTTAATCTTTAATAGGTAAGTGTTAATTTGTAATAATATTCGAGCACAAAACTTCAGAAAACACATGCATTTGCATTGAAATCACGAAAGAGAATGACAAACAATTACACTCAAATCATTTTATTTATATTATTTATAATTTTATAATTAAATTCTGTAATTCGTATATTATACTTATTGAATGCGCGTCTAAAATAAAAATAGAAACATTATTTCAAAAATGCATAATATATAGGTATTCTATTGTAAAATCCAGATATCTATAATAGATTTTATTCAATGCTTTGTTTAAAAATAAAACAAAATAGAAGGGAAAAATAAATGTTTCCCGTATAATTATTATACATAAGTTAAGATATTATTTTAAAATTTAAAATTGAATTACAAGAATAATAATCATACAGAATATAGTCCTAAATAATATACCTATATATAATATTATATTAGTATAAAATACCGATCCCTATTTTGCCATTTTTAAAAATCTTAACATGAGTATACTGCTGGTACCTATATAGGAATATCATCCATGTTACCATTCATTACTTACGTAAATTTTTGAATAATTTATGGTACAAGATAAAGTCAAGTAACCGGTAATAATTGAAGATTATAAAACTTTAATAGCTGTAAAACGATGATTGAATTAGTATTAGGTAGTTCAATCTTTAGGTTTTTTTCAATCCATAGATTGGTTTACAACTGTTTTTCTTCATTCTTCACGATTAATCGCCAATTCTCATATTTTGGACAATATAGTATCATACATCATACATCTTTAAACTTTTTAATATTTCTTGAATTATTCAATAAATGTATGTTGAGGTCGCTCAGGTTCTTCTGGATGTTTTAGTGTGTGTCCCACTATCCCACAATTTTCTCATACGTACATTACATTTTCACATACGTTTCCAACATATCAAATGCCTCTAAAGATTTTATTTCAGACTCATTTATAACTCACGTTTCATATCCGTATAGTGCTATGCTATAGTGGTATACTTAAAATACATGTTTTATTGAGTCTTTTCTTTATTTTTAAAGTTCACTTTTTAGACATAAATATAGTTTAGATTTTTCACTAAACGCTGCATTTGCAATTGTATGCATCTTTTGATTTATCTTGAGTCATTCCCATCTTATGTAATCATACCACATTAGTACATTACCACCTAAGTATGATGATTACTTAGTCAAGTTTATAATTATTTAGATTTACATCAGCTACTATATTTTGGCATAGGCGCCCGCAGAAATTTTTCTAAGATGTTAGATGTTTTCTAATGTTAGGATTTGAGGAGAAATATTATAGTTTTACTATTTAAAAAAAACAACCTTTTTTATTATATACTCGTTTATATATTTTATTATGTTACAACTTACAAGTATAGCCAGTATAGGTACATAGTATGTAAAGTTAACTTTATTAATTCTCAAAAGGAATAAATTATAATCGTCATGCATTTCTTCCAAAACTATCAACAATTTCACCATAAAAATTGTTATTTCTAATTAAGTCACTCACTGACCACTGTAGATTTATTTTCCCAATATCATAAAAATCAATGTTTGCAAAATCCTAAACAAAATGAATTATTCAGTTTAAACCAGGGATGGAAAATGTTTATAAAAAAAAAAAATTTAAAACGAAAATAACAAAATAAAAAAACGAAAAAAAATAAATTCTACATATGATGAACATTAAGTTATAATTTATCACAACAAAAACCCTTTGTAAACTACGTGTAAAAATGGCAAAGTAAAAAAAAAAATATTAAATTTTTAAGCACGATAAAGATATGACATATTCAGTGCCGTATTTACCAGTAAACACTATAAGCTAGTGCTTAGGGCGGCAATTTCTCAAGTTCGGCAAATCATTTTTAATATTACATTTTTATTAAAATAAATGCAACTTATTATAAAATGTTTTTAGACCAACGGGATTGTGGTAATATTTATATTTTATGTTTTTCAATATCATAACCGTAGAGTTTATCGCCCTATTATAATAAATAGCATTGCTGCATTATTTGTAAATTGTTCGTTATCGTGTTGTAAATCTACGACTTGACAATAGACAAGACAAGTGGATACGACGACAGTAAAAAAAGTTATTAATATAACATGGGTTGACGATTGTGTGTTTATCTGTACCTAATCACAATAAAAAAAAAACCCAATTATTAGTCAATGCAATCGCGAACGAGCGATTATTATATTGTGACATGTTTTGTAGTATTATAGTAACAAACGTGTTCGGTGTTATTTTTTTTTAGTGCAGATGAAGTTCACACTTTTCTTATTTGTATGAATATTTGATTTCTTTAATTTTTATTTGTAACTTTTTCAATTAAACTATAGTAAAATGAGTGACGGTCGATTACGTTTAAGTGGCTATAAGTATAAAAAAATCGCGGAAGAAAAAAAAATCAATTAAATAACTTAGTGCAAAAAATCCCAAAAATTGATTCTTTTTTTAAACCAACAAATATTTTAAATGAAGTTGAAAATTATGAGACTACACAGAAAATGCTCGCTAGTTGTTCAAATTCGGGTACTAGTACTACGGACATCACTTATATTCAAAACTTCACATCCTCAGAAAGTTGTTCAAATAATACTACTGAAAAAGATGATGTACCAAAAGTCGATTTAATCAGCGAGGATCCTGCAGAATGGATAATTAATGATTTGACAATTGATCGCTTATTAATAAAAGAAATAAAACAAAATATTGACTATGATTTATTATCAAAAAAATTAGAGTTTGGGAATAAAACGCGATACTTAAAAAAAAGTGTATTTTATCGGAAACTTTTAAATGGAGAACAACAGCTTAGAAAATTTTTAATTTATTCTCGTAGTAAAAATGCATTATTTTGTATCCCCTGTCGAATGTTTGGAGGTTCTACTAAACTTGCTACAGAAGGTTTAATGGACTGGAGAAATGTTATTAAAATTGTAAAACAACATGAAGTCTCTAAGGGACATACTAACTGCCAAATAGTATTTTTACGTAGGAGCAATAATATTGGGAGAATAGATAGTGATCTCTGTATTCAAATAAATAATGAAATAGATTATTGGAAAAATGTGTTGAAACGGGATATTGCTGTCATAAAAACATTGGGAAGTCGTGGTCTTCCATTTAGAGGTTCCGTAGAAAAATTTGGAAGTCAAAATAATGGTAATTTTATGATGTGTTTAGAATTAATATCTGAATTTGACCCTTTTCTAAGCAATCATATAGTTCAACATGGAAA
This sequence comes from Diuraphis noxia, assembly GCF_037042655.1. Lineage (NCBI taxonomy): Eukaryota > Metazoa > Arthropoda > Insecta > Hemiptera > Aphididae > Diuraphis > Diuraphis noxia. The sequence goes on from NW_028301711.1 coordinate 62,793,517, forward strand.
CCCGGGTAGTGGTCATACATCTTACCTTTCTTCTACAACATATTGTGATGAAATAATTACATTAATGACAACACAAGTTACTAATGTAATTATAAAAGAAATTAAAAGTGCAAAATATTTTTCGATTGTGATAGACTCAACTTCTGATATCAACCACACAGACCAGTTAGCATACGTTATTCGTTACGTTAGAGATGACGGTTTTCCTGTCGAACGTTTTATGTATTTTTTACCAAATATTGGGTATTAGGGAAAAATCCATACCAATTACCATTTAAATTGAACGCAGGTGGATACATTGAATTACAATTAATTTGTGTTCCATATTTTTGCAAGGTCGAATTTCGGGTATCAGAACGGCCTCTTAATATAGGCAATTTACAACACTTTCCGGACAAATGCGTTCCGGGCAAATACGGTCCGGATGAATACGGTTTTTACCTTTTAAGAGTCCGGGCAAATATGTTCCGGAAGAATACAGTTTATACTTTTTGGATTCCGTCGAAATACGGTCCGGATAAATACGTTCCGGAATTATACGGTCCGGACATATACTTTCCGGAACTATATGTTCCGTTAAAATACGGTTTATATTTTTTGGATTCCGTCGAAATACGGTCCGGATAAATACATTCCGGAATTATACGGTCCGGACATATACTTTCCGGATTATTATAGCCCCCCCGGTTGTCAACATTGAAGTATTTTTGGTGAGGTTGGAAATGTATTCAAGTTTGTTGTATAATCAATAAGCGTATTACTATTGCTTGGTACCTTGTCGTTTTAATAGTTCTAGTACCTATTCACTAGTTATACCTATCATAGGTTCCTACAGTATACATATCATGTATGTCGTATGTATACATACAACCATCAGAAGACTAGTAATAGTATCCAGTTCATCTCAAATATAAAAGAAAATAAATCAAATGTTTGATTTTATCAAAAAATAAAACATGTAAATGGTTAAGTTATAGCTCATAAAAAAAATATTGTTAGCTGTAATTAACCTGGTACCTACAACTTACTTGATATTAGTAATTTAGTAAATTAGGAGTATTATTGAGTGTTAAGGATTTTCATAGATCTCTAATAATATAGGAACTTAAATACTTGATCAATTCCTACCTATTGCAATTAACTTAACAGGAAAATAATGGCATCCTGTAATTTTTATTGTGTCTTGAACAGTTGAATGTGTGTAGATTCAAAACCCTGGGTAGTGAGTAAACATGTTGTATTTCTTTGAATATTTCATTTTCATAGCATATTAGTATGTTCACTTAATTCCTAATAATTAAAAATAATCCATTAAATAATCAAGTTAATGATTTGAAATTGTTGGAATAATTAATGTCACATTTCTCATGTACCTTTTAAGACTGGGGTCTTCAACCTAAAAGAGAATTTCAGAAAAAAAGATAAAAACCATAATAATTTTCCTTTATTGTTTATTAATTAATAAATAAAAATATTTTCATATTATAAAATAGGTAATAGCTTTATTGAGTTTTTTTATAGTTGACCAAAATTAGTTATTCTTAAGAGTATCAGTCAATCTAATTTTTGTTTTGGATTAATTAGGTTTTCATAAGGTATAGTGTTCCGATGTTTAAATACTACCAAACAGAGGCATAAGATTAAAGAAAATTTATTAGGGTATCCAATTGGAGAAAAATAGTAAAATACAATTATAAATTAAAACTTATTGTGAGCCTTCCCCATGATTTTAGGTTGAAGACCCTTAATGTATTTTTGTGTAAGAAGAGCATGTCAAACACGTACCCAATGATTAATTTTTTGATGGCCCACCACTATCAATATTAATAGATTGTAAAAATTTGAAAAAAAAATGAATAAAAAATAATCTGTATTGTATAATAAGTATTATAAGTGATGAATAAAATTATTGTTGCAGATATTGTATTTGAAAATAATTACAAAGTATAATTGAAATCCCTTTTATGATTTACATATTGCCAGAGACCAGAGTTCAAGTAAATAATCAAATCAATGATTCTTCTAAAATTAGACATTGCGCACATTGATATTACACATAGCCTAATCCACATTCCCCTATGTATATTATATTTAATTAATTAATATATTTTTAATTTTCTGCATGACATATGTGACATCAATTTCTCTTATGATGATGGTTAATTGTTTGAAACACTTAAGAGTTTATTGTATTATACATGAATCCTCTGCTAGTTGCAAACCGTTACGTTATATTATAATAACACTTTTATTTGTTTTGAACCTTTAGCCAACAAATTGTTAACTTATATTATTAAGTGTTGATTTTTTTTTATTCATCAGCTTGCAGCATTAGTGAAAAAAACCTAGGTTTATAGCGCCAATTATAACACAATGTTATTGAATTAAAATTAGAAAATAGCAAAAAGTAAGCTGCTTACTTAAATTAAGATATAAAGGTACAAATTAAAAAATAACTTAACATTCTTCTACAATTTTTTATTAAACAAATTCTTATTTTATTTGGTGTCGTCTTCATCGTCAGAAATCACGAAAGACATTGATTCACTCCCCAGGTTTGTCAGATGATCCTTATTATTATGGTTGACCTTTTTTTGGTATTGCACCCAGCAATCAGGGGGGACTGAATGTTTATCTATTCCCATCTTACGGTCATACACACAACATTTGATCTAAAAAGATATAAGTTAATAGCTTGACACATAAAGATTATAGCGATATCAAATGTTCTTAATTACTTCATTGTTTCTACGCCAGTAATTTTGGCGTTTTAGCGCCAAATCTATTTCATTTTTATCCTCCAAAGTTTTTATATCCATCTTCTTATGGATCTCAGCTAAATTTGAGTGCTTAGCACACCACCATGATTCAGTGGCGTGGTGAGCGATGTTTACCTAATGCAATTGCTTAGCCCTAGACATTTTTCAGGTGGGTGGGTACCCCTTGGCACTTTGAAATTGTACCTGTATTTAGGTCCGTACTCACTGCAGACTGCAGTGGTGGCTAGTTATAGAGTACTATAACTACATAGTGCCATGGTTGTAGGTACCTATACGCCAACAGTTAGCGGCTAACTCATTCTCATCGCAGTATTGATTTTTCAATATTATATATGATTAGTCATACTGTAGACTGTAGTCTTAAGTTATTGTTATAGACATGATTTCACAGTTCGTAAGGATGTGTGACTTAATGCCTTAATGGGTACCCAAATATTTTTTTTGGCACACAAAATATAATAATACCTATTTATTTATAATTTATGAATTTATTATATTATTTAAATAATTAAATTTATAACTTAATTGTAATATTTGTAATTTGATTGAAAAGAAAGATAATATTGGGATATGGTAGATAGTTAAAAGGAAAATCCTATAGTACAATAGAATTTATGGCAACGCGATTTTTGAAAAATACCTATTGCAACAAGCCAGTGGAATGCAGTGGCGCGTGAACAATTTTGTAGGGTAGACAACAAGTCAATTAAAGATATGGTGTTATATAAAATTTATTTAAAAATTAGATAGATAAGAAAAGTAAAATACTTAAAAAACTATATTTGAAATTTGAATAAAAACAAACTAAATCGATTAAAGAGCGATTAAAAACATTTTTTAACGATTTATTAAAAATAATAGACATTATACATGTCACATGTGCCATAAACCACAGTCGGAAATTCGGAATGCAATTAAATTATTAAAATATTACGTTGAGACATGTCTCTTCCATCCATGATAAAAATAATTAGGAATATTTCTATCATGCTTTCATCCATATAATTTTGGTAATACCCGACTACGTCCCCCGTTTACTACGCCATACGCCCGTCATTAATAGTGAGACACACACACAAGACACAATTCAATATGTCTATTAATATTTCTCGACCGATTCCACGGCGACGACGGAACCATAGAAAACAAATACTGAACAGCGATTACGGTCTAGATAAGATATAAATAAAATTATACATATTTGTAATATATATTTATTATTTAGTCACACTCGTTACTCACACAGACACTGTAAAGACGAATCAGTGGAAATAATATTTTATTTATAAAATTATGAAAAAATAAAATACTTATGTATAGTATATTAGCATATAATAAACAACTAATTTTTAAAATTAAATTATTTTATATTTTTGGATAGACAATGAATTGTCGCCACCGGTGGAATGTGAAATTGTGAACTAAGGAAATAAATAATAATACTATAATAGTTCATGCGGGTATATGGCGGACGTTTATTGAGTAAAGACTAATGATATAAAAATAATAATAAAATATCATAAATAATATAGACCTTCGGTGACACATCGACACATCGTTGAATATTCAATAGTTCAATACCTACCACGGTTATCTACGTTAGATAACCGTGATACCTACCTATTTAGATATATTATTTATAGAATAGTTCAAAATACATGACAAGATTATTATAGTATACGAAACAGTATCAATTGTTTTGTTTATCACATTATTTTTCTACGACCATTGACCATTTGTGAGGTCTGTTATTTGTGCCAGAAGACGCGACTGAATTAACACGTTCATCCGTAATCGGCGGTGGCAGTGAACGAGTTAAATAAATATGGATGATACATCTATAAAATGTAGTTGTGGCAAAAGAAAACACAATATAAATGATGTCAACTGGCAGCGACATTTAGATTCTTGTTGGAAAAGTCACCAAAAAAAACGATGTGCTGATATTAAATCATTTTTTGTACAAAAAAAAATGTGCCAAAAAGGTAAGTGCTGGTATTAATTAATTTGATCATTATTAATTATTAAGAGTTGCCTATTATATACTATAGTATTGGTATTTTGTATTTATTAGTTATTACTATACTGCAATGCAATTTTTTAATGAAATAAAATTAAGACAATTTTGTAGTTCATAATTTAGAGGCTAATTTACTGCTTTCCTTTGCTCAGAATCGTTTTCTCTAAAACAATTATTTATCATTGCATTTAAAATTAATATTATTTGCTATATTCTGCCCTAAGCCGAGCAAAAAGAGTTAGGTTAGCACTGCCCAACAAATGGACAACGGTCCCTGGATTCTGTATTCCTATTGAATGATTTTTTTAAATTTAGTTATGATATTTTATATTATAAATTTCAGTCATCAATGACTTTTTTTAAATTTTATTTAGAAGAAAATGAAAATGTAATGGACCAGGATACTGCTTCAAGTGTCACTAGTGTAACTATACCTGAAATCAGTGGTGTTGAGAATAATATTCAGCTTGGAATCACTCATCAAAATTTAGTAGATTCCCATATAAATATTAATGTAAGTATGGATGGTGTGATATGGCTAAACTATTTTATTTTATTTTTTTTAATAAAACAATGGTTATTTTGATATTCATAATTATGAAACACAGGAATTGGATTTGAGTAATACTCAAACCAACAATACTGGAGAACATGATACATATGACAGTGACACTCCTATTGTAAATATTACTGAAGGTATATAAGTATTAAAGAATATAATTAGAGATACCTGTTCTTTTTTTAAACAATTGCAATCATTTATTGTATTTATATCAATAACAATTTATTTAATTTAGGATTATTAGACAATGTAGAGGAAGAAGCTGATTTGAGCTGTATAAAACCCAATATCAATGAAGATACCACTATAACAGTATTAAAGTGCACTAATGAAGAAGGTATGAATGTTTGATATACATATGTTTTTATATTAAAATTGTTAAATATATTTAATTACATATTATTTAAATTTATATTTGTAATTATATTTTTTTAAATTTATGTTTTATGTTTATTAGTAACAATATTAATCGCTAATAATAATATAAATTATAGATTAATAAATTAATAAATGTAATAACAGTATTAAGTATACCTTTAACGATGGCTTAGTTAAGTGCACATTAATTATTATAATTCCACATTTTTCTAAAATACTCTCTTATACTCTACTATCAAGGTAGGTATATATTTTCATCATCCCTCCCCGAAATAAAACTTTAATTAAGTGTTTGACTCATATAGTCATACTTGATAGACTTTTTAAAATATTGTTTTTACATTTTTTATTTTCTAAACGGAAACTGTCTTATTTAACTATAATAAAAATTTACTTTTATTTTATATTAAACCTAATATATTAAAGATTCAAAATATTTATGTTTTGAAATGACAATTTTTTCAAAAGAAGTTATTGTTATAAGTCCACAGATTTATTACAAGTCCATTACTATCCAATTTTATTTTATCACTTTAAAATAAGTCCAAAAATGTAAAGTTAAATTAAAGTTTTAAGAATTAAAAAATGTGAAAACTTAAATTTGCTTCCCTGATCAATTTTAACTTTGTAACTTACAATAAGTGCACTAATAAATTGTAAATATAGTACCCACATATACACTCAGACTCAAATATAGCATAAAATAATAGTTGGTAATTACATTAATTATTCCTATTAAGTAATAAATTACTATATTTTTATATGTTCTAGGGTCTTCTGAAACAACAATATCAAACGATCCAGCAGTGCTTGCAAAACTGACAAACATTTCAGAAGAATACAGACGAGTACTTGCAACAATGGGCCCTTGCCAACCAAAGCCTCTAGAATTGCCAGGGAAAAAATTTCCTTATACTAATAATCGATCATTTCATGAACATTATTATTATAAAGTTATAAACCATATAAAAGTAAAGCGCTTCTGGTTATCATATTCTCCAATAAATGATAAAATATACTGTACTAGTTGTAAACTTTTTGGGACTCCTGAAGCACAAAAGCAACCATTGGCAACAGAAGGTTCAAACAATTGGAGCATGATTTGTGAAAAAATAAAATTGCATGAAAATAAGCCATATCACTTAACTTCTCAAATTAACAGAGGTATGTACACTAGTTGTCAAAGAGTAGATATGGAGCTTCAAACTCATAAAAACCAACTTGTGGCTGAAAATCGAGAAATAGTACTTACTATTTTTAGAGCAGTTTTATTCTTAGCTAGACAAAATTTAAGTTTAAGAGGACACAACGAAACGTTAACATCTGATAATCAAGGAAATTTTTTGGAGCTTGTTCATTTATTGGGGATATATAATCCTTACCTTTCATGTCACTTGCGCAAAGTTAGTGAAAATGCACAAAAGAATCGCCTAACGTTTCTCTCCAATGATTCCCAAAATAAAATGTTAGAGATTTTAAGTGATATGGTTCGGGAACAAATTCTTTCTGAAATAAAAAAAAGTGGAATGTTTGCTGTAATTATAGACACTACAACTGACTTGTCTAAGCTAGAGCAATTGGCATTTGTTGTTAGATTTGTAACGTATAATGGAACTATTCAAGAGCGTTTAGTTGCATTAAAAGTAGCTAGAAATGCTTCAGGCGGAGGTTTATTTAATTTATTTTCTGATATTTGTGCAAAATACCAATTAGAATGGAAAAAAGAACTCATCGCTCAAGCATATGATGGTGCAAGTACGATGCAAGGGGAATACCAAGGTTTAAGATCTCATATCCAATCACAGAATCCACGGGCTGTATATATTTGGTGTTTTGCGCATATATTAAATTTAGTTGTTGTGGATGTTTGTGAATCTAACGTAGATATTAATATTTTTATTTCTAATATCCAAGCTTTGACTACATTCATGTCAGCTAGGAAACGAACAGCAGACTTTGTTGAAGCTCAGCTATCTTTGTACCCAAATATGAGAGTACAAAGAATGAAAAATTTGTCCACTACTCGTTGGACCTCACATGATTGTGCAGTTAATGTAGTTTTTCTTAAATACTTAGCTGTTATAGAAACTTTAGAAAACCATACTAAGTCACCTGATACTAGCACAGCATGCCAAGCAAAGGGTCTTTATCCAAACATAGCTTCATTCAAATTTATTACTATAATGATACTTATGAAAAAAATATTTGATATAACCACCCCACTCTCAAATTACCTTCAATCATCAACTTTGGACTTTGTAGAAGCATTACATTTAGTTGATAGCGCACAAGATCGATTGAAAAAATTAAGAACTGAAGAATTATTTAATAACTTAATGGACGAAGCCAAATCATTTGCTACATTGCATAAGTTAGAAGAAACTAGTCTAAAAGAAGAACGAATAAGGAGGAAAACAAAAATGCCTGGTGAAAATTGCAGAGATGAAGCTCCCACTAACGTTATTAACAAATTTAAGATAAATGTATATTTTTATACTCTGGATAAAATAATTGGTACACTAGACAGTCGTTTTCAATCCAATCGCGGTATATTAACAGATCTCAGTAGACTATCATATGCTCGTATTAAAGATGCCGCGAAAGACTCATTTCTTCCTCCAAATACATTTTTAGAACTTCAGAAATGGCTTCCTGAGATAAATATAAGCAATTTACAATCTGAATATTTGGCTTTTGCAACAAGTTTTGAATCTTTGGAAGTTGGTGTTACTAATCCGGAAATATCTAAAATCTCTACTCAACAATCACACAATATTAATGAAAATGATGAGATTGATAGTGAAAGTGAAGATGTAGAAGTTTCTCATACAAATGATAAACAATTTGGTTTTGCTTCTCGAATGGTCCAAATGATGAGTAGTTACGGTTTAATGGCTTCGTTTCCTAATTTATATTTAGCTTTTAAAGCCATGTGTACCATCCCTGCATCTTCTGCTTCTGTAGAACGAGTATTTTCTAAGGTAAGATAGAACTACATTTTATATATTCAATTATTGTGTGTATCTTTTAAAATTAATGTTAACTGATTGTTAACATTATAACTTTTATGTTATTTTAATTATTGATTCTATATGAATCATAATTATACACTTTAGCCTTTAGGACACAATATTATAGTATTATACCATTATTATTATTATATTGGTATTTACTAGTTATAAATCATTATACCCAAATTAATTAATCATAATTATATATATGTTATAATACATATATATTATTACTGAGGTACGAGGTACCTAATAGTTAATTATTTAAAAAGTAATATTTATACTCTTAAAATACTTGTTTTTTTTTATTTACTCAGGTAAAGATAATAAAAAATAGATTAAGAACAACCATCGGCCAAAACAGATTGGAATCATTGATGCTTTTATCTTGCGAAAAAGATATTTCACCTAATTTAGAAGAAGCATTAGATAGAATGGGTAAATCTTCTCAACTGCTAGAAAGAGCTCTTTTATTTAAATAAATTTATATTTATGTGACATTGTAAATAAATAATGATTTACTATACCTATATTAGTTTTTTAGTACTGAATTTTAATTTTAATTATTATCAATGTATTATAAAATCTATTTTCTAATAATACATTTACATATAAGCAAGGCTTATGTTTAATGCATAAAAGACTGCTTCAACAGTCATCCTTGTTAATTGATAATTTTAATTATATTATTACTATTTTATGTATAATTAATTATTATTTATTATAGTATTATTTATACTAAATTATTGATGACGTCTTATAACAAAAATTCAAAATTAGCATACAGAAAATTATATATAGTATGAGGGGGGGGGGGTAGTGGGTGGGTCATTGTATAAATAATTTGCTTAGGGTTTGAAAGATGTTCGCCACGCCACTGCCATGATTCACACTAGAAGTATTAGTTGTAAATAACTTATATTTTATTTAAAGAAAAATTATATAATTATAGGTTTATGTCTAGGGACTTACTTTTTTATCAACTGCAACTGTATGGTTAATCATCTCACTTAACATCTTCTCATTAGTTTTTTTACTCAGTTGAAGTTCTTGCTATAATAATATAATTATAAACAATTTAATAATTACATCTTTGTTAGTAAACACTTTAGTAATTTGTTATTCATATAAGTTTTATAAAATAAAATATTATGTACATTTTATTATCATAAATACATTGTACCCTTCAATCGATTCTTTAGATTTAAAATTGTTTGTGTTTTTTTTTTAATTAGATACACCACTTATTATAATATGTATGGGTATTTACATTATTTATTGGTTTTATTTTATTTTAGCATATTAAATTAACATTATTAGGTAAATGTACTGTGTTATTCATTATAATCGCAAAATAAATTGTACAAACAAAATTGTAATATTAACATATATTGTAAAAAAAAAAAATTTAAAAATCCCCCTCAAAATGTATTTAGCTATGACCTAGTAAAATATTTATTGTGTATAATATTGATACATTACCGTTTTCAATGTTAAGGCCATTATCTCTTTTCCTAAGGATGTGTTCAGTTCTTCTGACAAGGTCAGCTCTTTTTTCATTTCCTGACTTTTTTCATGCTCTTCATCTATTATAGCTTGACGAGCTTTTATATTTATTTCAAAATCTTTTTTTTGATTTTCCTTTAATTTTGTTTAAAGTTTGCGAATATAATGATCATATGTATACAGGTATAAAGAAGTAAAAAAATGAAGTATAATTTATGTGTAAAATTGTGGTTTTATTATTTCAATTAATTTAGTTACCAGAGCAGTTTTCAATGTTGCTACATCCTCCAACAACTGACAATTAATCGCCTCTAAATCAGAGACTTTGAAACACTCCAGCTGATATTTCCTTTCTAAATTTAATTTTGCCTAAAAGTAAAACCACACTTTTTTAAAGATTGGAACTTTGAAATAAATATACATTAATTGTAATTTTAAATTGTTAAAAACTTATTCAAAAGAAATGTTATGATTATTGTTTTTTTTTTTTAATAAACTAGTAAGAAAATTGTTTATTTGCACATGCATTACCTGTTTTAATTCTTCATTGTCAGAAAACAATTCCTTACTCATTTCTTTATATTTTTTCATGAGATCTGTAGACTCATTTACTGAGCTCGTAGAACCTAAATCTGAACGAGATAAACGATACAGGCTCATGATCAAATTTTTTATTTTAACTCAAACTCAAACTGTAATTGTCACTGAACCTAACTCTTACAAAGTGTGAACCTTGAATGATCATTAATAATATTATATGATTGGGAAATTACCTTTTATAGGTGGATTTCATTAGGTAAATGTTCCAAATATAAACCATTTATACAACTTTATTTCATATTTGCATAATCTTATTGTAATTGACATCTGTAGATGATAACCAAACAGGTTTATTTATTAATTAAGTTTTATCCAATGCTTAAGCTATACTATCTGTATAAAAATACTCGACTATTCAATTAAATTTAAAACCCTTCATAATTATATTATTAACATAGGTATAATATTTTTTAATATTGTTTTTCAACAGCACATGAACAAATTACAATTTCTTTCCTATTTCTATTTAATTTAATTTCAATTCTGTTCTAAAAATGCCTTATATTTATAGCAACTCTGATTATATTGATATGTTATTGATTTATGGTGAAGCAGGTAAAAGTTATAGGCAGGCTGCTGCTTTGTATAAACAAAGGTTTCCCCATAGAAAATCACCAGCTCCAAAAACTTTTCAAAACGTTGAAAATTGTATTCGTAGAACAGGTATTTCACAACCCATGGTATTACATTAAGAATTAAGTCAACATGAATGATTTTTTTTTTTAATTTATTAATTCAGGTAGATTACCTAATGGAAATCTTATTGGTACTGTAAGACAAAAAGTAGTTAATGAACAACTAGAGGTTTTTACTTTGGCATCTATTAGTATAAATCCACATGTTTCTACGAGAATGTTGGCACAGGAAGTTGGTGTGTCAAAAACCACTGTACATAGGATCTTAAAAAAACACAAGTTATATCCATATAAAGTGGCGTTGGTTCAAGGATTAAGACCAACAGATTATGAAAAAAGACTTGCATTTATTTCAAACATATGTGTTTTGTATGAATTGGATAAAAGTATCTTTTCAAAAATCTTATGGACTAATGAAAGCAAATTTTGTAATAATGGTGTAATGAATCGTCGAAATTCTCATTATTGGTCAGAGGAAAATCCAGAATGGATGCATGAAACACAGCATCAAGTCAGGTGGAAAATCAATGTTTGGTGTGGAATTGTAAATGGAAAAATAATTGGTCCATATTTTTATGATGGAAATTTAACAGGTAAATTAGGTACCATAAGTAAAATATTGGGGCATAAGTTATGAGTTAAAGTTTACAAAAATACACAAACATCTAAAATATGCAATACATTTTATTAAACATCAAAAACAATAAAATGTATTATTGATTTCTTATTAAGTATTAAAATTAAGTACTAGGTTATTTAACGGTATATTATAAGATATTTAATGAATTGTGATGAAAGGCAAAAATGACATTTATTAGATCTTAAAAACACAATGTATTATACTATTATACATATGTATATTCTGTATGATAAATATTATATTTTTAAAGTATATTTTTAACAGGTGTGAAATATTTGAATTTTTTGTCAAACGAATTGCCCATCTTATTGGAACGGGTACCTCTAAATATACGCAAAGAAATGTGGCTACAACAAGACGGTGCTCCTCCTCACAACAGTTGCATAGTCAGAGAATGGTTGCATAGTCAGTTCCCTGAAAAATGGATTGGTACAAATGGACCATTATTATGGCCTCCTCGTTCGCCAGATTTGACTCCTCTTGATTTTTTTTTGTGGGGGTACCTTAAAGATAAAGTGTACGCCACCCAACCAACTTCTTTAGATGATTTGATACAGCGCATTAAAAATGCATGTGACAGTATATCATCAGGTATGCTAAATAGTGTTTATGAGTCTATTCCACAAAGGTTTGAATATTGCATCAACAACGGTGGAAAACAATTTGAACATATGCTGAAAAAAAATTGTTATTAATTAAATGTTACATAAAGTCAAAATTATGCTTGGTACTTACATTTTAATTTAGTAAATTTCCTGTTCCTTTTTCTGAAAAGTAAAGTTCGTATTCGTACTAGGTATGTATACACGTAGTATCACAAGTATCATACATTTTAGTATTTTACTACTTTAAATTAGTATAATAGACCATTATAGAGTATAAACATGAGTACATTCGAACGTCCTTAAAATAAAATGGTATGATATTGCAACGTTAAATGTTGATTATAATTATTATAATACATACATATACCTATCCGTATTACTAGTATCACAAAGATGTACATAATGATTTTTCATAAGATAGCTATTAATTTTATTTAAAATTCAAAGCACATGTTGATCTTTGGTACTTGATTAAAAATAATAATTTTTTAACTTTTTTATAAGTATATTAAGTATAATAATGTTAATGGTACTTAACAAATAAATTTATGATTTAGAATTTATAATACAACTAAATAGTAAATAGCAAAAATAATAATTTAATTATTAAAATGAAATGATAGACATAATATTTTATAATTGTAATTCCTGACTCCTGGTATATTGAATATTGTTATCAGACGATAATTTGTTGATCAATAATATTAATCAAATATTATCAGAAAACGATACAAGATTATAATATCAAAACTTTAAAATGATGGTTCACTACAATATTTATTTTATGGACTCTGACCCTTAATCACACTACTATGGTAGGACAGGTATCAATTAATAATTCACAGTTTTTCTAAAAACTAGAAAAATTGTTAAAAATCAGGAGATTAATGAAATTAAAATGTTGAAACGTCAATATTTTCAGAAAAATGAACTCTACAAAATGGCTATCTTCAATATTTTTTTTAAATAACTAATTTAAAAAATATATTTTTTAACTTTTTTACCAAAACATTAAAAAAAATTAAAAAATTAATTACTTGTAGTGCTTACCATTGTGAGTCTTAATAAAAAATCAGAATTACGATATCTCCATTATTTCAGGAGATATCGCAATGAGTAAATCCACACGGGACACCCTGTATATTAAAAAGTAAATCGAATTAAATTAATGCATGTCCCTTAATATTAACATGACTACCAATATAAATATAATATTTAATAACATTTTACAAAATGTATTAGAAATTAAACAAATCAAATTATTCAGTAGGTACCAAGTACATAATTAAGTTTGCTCTTCAAGTATGTAATCTAACTTATACTTCATTAAATATGTAATGGTTATCTTAAAATTAAAAATTAATTTTTTAAATTGTAATATATTATTTAATATTACAATAAATTATGCTTAACTTAATTAAAGAAAATTGTTAGTACTTAGTAGATATAAGACATTAATATAATTTATAAAAAATATAAATGGGTTAAAAAAACAATATATTATTATTATAAAATAAATAAATCTTAAAATGTATCTATTATAAATTTCTTTATTAAATATTTCATAAAAATATTTTTATTTTTTTTGTTGGTATTTTAAATGTTAGACAGCAGGACAATTGTTTATATGCCTTTCCCACTTTATGAAGGCCTTAATAAGTGTAAATTTTAACTCATTCAAAATATAATTTGTATATCTATACAACCTATTAAATTATATTAAAATTAACTTCCTACAATGTTTATTATAATTTATAAGACTTCAGTATCAGTATTATATATTTACAATTTATAGGTTTAAATATTATACAAAACAGGCGGTGGATTAAATAATAACCCTAAGGTTTCGAAAACCATCGGAAAAATGATTGGGTTACTAGGCGACCAAATGGATCCATTATTTAATTCAGTAGACTCCGATGATAATTATATTAATGGTATCTACATTAATTTATTAAACATTTTTAAGAGGATCGAGTTATTGAGATTTATCCGTATGTAGTCCACAGTGGAAAAAAGAGGAAACAATCAAAGTGTACCTAATTTTCAAAATATTTATTAAGCTATTGCATAGCTTTTATCGTAGGTCTGGTGTAGTGACTGAAAAAAAATTTTTCGTAACGAAAAAGCGTGACCACTACCTGCGGGATCCCGTAATCCCCCTCTCTGTCTACCGTGCGGCGAACCGTATTGTCATACCGTGCTATCTGCGGTCGAAGGTCCGCTGTCAGCGGCTATTGTTTGCAGATATATTTCCAAGGAATAATAATGTACCTATAATTAATAATTATACGGTTTATATTATATAATATACATTTATATATTTATATCTGGATAGTGGATATGATAAAATTACAGTGTATGAGACATGCTGAGTTATCGTTTTTTATTTTTTTTTTTTTATTATTATTTTTATTATTATTCACTTATCTACCAACAAAACAAACTCATTTTGTCAAATTTTGAGATATGCGGTGTTGCAGTTTCAGCGACGATATATAGTTGCTATATACAACGCGTGCAGTGTGCACGCCAGGGTAGTGTTATAATATAATATAATATAAAAAAAAATGGAAAGTGAAGGAAGTGTATCTGGTGAAGAAATATTGCAAGAAAATGTGTAAGTATTTTATAAAAATACATATATACCTAACTTACACATCATATAATATATTATACAGGGTGTCCCACAGAGATCTGACATTCTGACAAATGAAATAACTTTTGTTCTAATCAATATTTTTAAAAAATTTCTTTTGAATATAATTCATAGACACTTGCGCTACATTTTTAGAATACATTTTTTATTTTTTAATACTGAAAATAAAAAACTTAAAATTGATAAAAAAATTTTTTCGAAATATTCAATATAGCCAATTTGTATATCTGATTTTTAGAAAAATTTATATGGTAAAAACACTTATTTAAGTAAAATGGCTGATTTTTTACAATTGTTTTAAATATCAATATTTTAGTTAAGTAAATTACGATCTAGTTTATGTTAGAAATCTTGTAATTTCAAATAATAATAATTTTTTAAAAATATTTTATAAGAACATTTTTAAATAGATAAGTGCATGTTAAAATCTAATAATTTTTTTATTGTATTTATTTTAATAATATGTGATGTATAAACTATAAATTACTATAATTTACCTAACGAAAATATTGTTTCATTCTTATCGCAGTCCAGAAGAAAGAAAAAAAAGAAAACGTGAGAATCAAAATGCATATCGTCAGCGTCAAAAAGTTTTGAAGGAAAATGAAAATGAAAAAAAATATCCAAAATCAAATGCTGATCGTCAAAGAGAATTCCTTCGTTATAAATAATGATCCACAAGAATCTACTACAAAATATGGGACCACCCTCGACGCCGTATTTTCCAGATATTTGGAGAATATTAAATCTCAAACTTATGTTTCATATTTTAGTTATCATAGGCCTATAGTTTCTATGATACCAACTTCTGTATAACTAGAATAATAATAAAAAAAATTAAAATTATATCAACTTCTTATTTATTTAATATGCAATAGCTTTATCGCGGCAATCCCCGAATGCCACTTTTTTTTTACATTTTTATTATGTTAAATAAGATGTTCATTAATGAGTCATAATAATAATAATAATAATAATAGTAATAATAATTTTTCAAAATAATGAGTAGATACTTAAGATGATGTCAACGCACCATTTGTTTTCTCTTTCTGACCAATGCACAACATAGCAAATTTATGTCAAACAAAACCAACCCAGTGTTATTAATTTTAATATTAAGTGAATTCACCTACTATTGATCCTCACATTGGCTTTTTTAATCAATGTATGGACACATAATGTTCTAAACTTAATATAGGTATCCAACAGAACTAAATATACCTTACTCCTCTCTAAATGTTATAATAATTTTGTACCTGAGTCCAAACGAAGTTCTTCTAAAATGTATAGTATATGATGGTTTAACAGCATTAAATCATAAAATATTAACAAAAGAATAAAATGGCTCTAAGTTTGAGGAAGAAGTACATTGTTTTAAAATAAAAAAGCAAAATTGATCTTGAAATAAGTGAACTTGAGCAAACATTTATAATACAAAAAATTAAAGTACAAAGCAAAATTTAAATCAGAAGTGCATCAAAATAAAATTTGTGAAGAAATATTTTTAAAATAGAATTAATTTACAAGAAAAAAATGTTAAGAATCGAATAATATATTTATTAATATTTATTTAGAATTTATATTCTACTGTGAATATAATAATAACACTAACAAGTAATTTTAATTTAAATGTTTATAACTAATGAATTAAGATAATATGTATATTAAATTATAATAATTTAAATTAAATTATAATATTAAATATTATTATAAATTTGTTTGTAGTTTTTCATTCGCGGATAGTAAAAATTTACCATTTCATAGGTAGGATTATAATTACTTGCAATTTAAAATGTTAATTGTTCGTAACAGATAAGTCATAAATTAGTGGGCACCAAAATCAGGAGTGCGACAAATTGGTAATTGGCATTATGCTTGCAAAATAACTTAACTAGTGATAGTTATATGTTTGGTAAAACTAGAAAAATTTTGAAGTCTAATGCTACTATAGTATTTTAATGCCGGGTAGCATGAAAAATGTATTAATTTAATGGACCAATAAAATTTAATGGGACAATCATGAGCCACTAAATTATGTTTAAGGGACCATTAGCTCACTATTGATTCATTAAATGTTAAGTGATTGTTAATGCAACCTAGAATCAGAATACTATATTTTATTTATTAATGAAAATTAATGTATAAAATATAGTTTAAAAAAAAACTTTCTAATTAATATAATTGTTATTTATATATATATATATATCATGAAGGATAAAGATAAGGAGCTCGCACTCCCGTTGACAAGCGTAAATAAAACAGTCAACAGACCCGTTTTCGTCCGCACGAAATAAGGTTAACGATATCGCCACTAGGTCGCAGGTCGATCGATGGTTATACTACATGATAAATGTGATATTATCACGAATTCACGATTATAAAATGTTATTTTAAATTATTAAATTACAAATACTAATATTTATAAGCAGTGAGAAGTAAATAATATTTAAAAATGAGTTGTTTTGTACCGGGATGTGTCTCTGGTTATCCAAAAACAAAAAAAAAAGGAGTGAAAAATGTGTCTGTTTTTAAACCAAAGGTAATTATTCATTTTTATTAAATATATATTTTGAACTTCCTTTGTAATACACATGTGTCTATATTAATTATTGAAACCGAAATTGTTTATAGAACGAAGAAGAAAGAATTATATGGAATAAATCAATACCTAGGGTAGATAGAACATTGAAAATGTCTAACTATGTTTGTGAGTTACACTTTCAACCTGGGTGTGTGGATAAAACTTATACAACTGTATTATCAGATGGTTCATTATTCACTATGGATAGAGGTATACCATTATTAAAATCTGGTTCAGTTCCAACTATTTTTCCAAATTTGCCAAAATACCTATCACATACAATTAAAAAAAGAAAATCTCCAAAGAAAAGATTTTTAAGTGCTCAAAAACAACAAAAACCAATTCAATTTGAACTTAACAGTACTATTCAAAATAACTTTGAGAATGTAACTATAATATTGCCAGTGAGCCATTTTCAACAGATGAGACACCTTTGATTTCTTTAACATTTGATGATCTTAGAAATGGATTAAAATGTTTGAACCTGCCAAATAGTTCATGGGCATATTGCTGTACTTCTTTACACATAATATTTTCACGTTGGAAAGAAATAAAAAATGATATAATTGTAGCTGTTGGAATTAAATTAAATCTTAAGGTAACAAATTATATTTATCTTATTTTTTATTGTATATCTACTGATATAGTGGCGGCTTAAACTCTAGTATTCTTTTATAAGATGCCCCTGTCTACTGATGCTTTTAAATTATGTAATATAATAAAATAGAAATTAATATATTTAATTAAAAATATAATTTTTTGTTTACAGATTATCATAAATAATACTGAGCACTGTTTCCCTGAATTCCCTGAACTTTCTAGTTTTAAAAATTTAGAATTAATTGTCCATAAAATAAATGAAATTTCTAATGTATGTGAGGGAGTATGCATTGCCAGGTTAATAAAAGTGGTTAAACTTTAACACGTTAATCAGCTAAGTTACAAAATTAAGTAAATTGAACTTTTAATTACATTTAACTAAAATAAACCAAGTTTTTTAATTTGGCTAAAATTAAATTGCTGGTACAGATTGTGTAAGTTATAATATGTATTAAGGGGATCGGTGGTGGTGTATATTTAAGGAGTTAGGTATAGGCAATATTTAGTGTGCGTGCATGAGTTATTTGTGACTGTGTGCGTAGTAAATGATTATTAGTATGTGTACGGGTCTCTGCCCTACACCAGGTACTACCATAGACATTATGAGTATAAGGTCTATGGGTACTACCCACTCTACATCTTATCTGCTAATTGACAAATAACTATAACAACGCTGTATAGTAATACACGGTAATAATAATTACGTAAATACCCGCATACGCTGTCTTCTACGTCATTCTATATTATTATCGTTTGACGTCCATACTACACACGTCTTCTTAGCTTTACTGCAAAAACCTTCACAATTTAAATTTTAATAACTTAAAAATGTATTTATTATAAAAACAAGAGTTTTCTATTTATTTTAGGTAGGTATAAAGGATCATATATTACAATAATTTACAATACACGTTGTATGTATTAATTTAGAGAGTATATTAAAAATATATACATACAAATATTATGGTTCCGGTAAACCAGATCTTATAGGTAATCCTCGATCAAATCTCGAATCTATAATTTCTGGGATTAAAGATTCCATATAAAATTTTGGCAATTGTGGTTCAATATTATTTTTCCAAAATTCTTCGTCTCTTAATATTTTATCAACTACAAAACCTATAAAAAAATATAAAATGTTAGATTATGTTGATTTGAAATAAAAAAATGAAGTAAAATGTATAAGTTACCTTTGGGCGTCCACACTACAAAATAGCACCATTTTCGTTTTGTAATATTAAGTTGTCCTTGTACTTGGAAATAGTAACAATTTTTTTTTTTTTATATTCGTTTTTCATCATCATAAATCATAAATTTTAATTTTTTGTTATTTACAGCTTCTTCCGGTGTATAATTCTTTATACTTTGAGGACACTTAATTTCAACTATTGCGTCTTTGCCTATTAGTCCATCGGGACTTGCGGCTAAATAATTAAGTTTTGTGTGTATAAATAACCCTGCTGGTTCAATTTTAACATCAAATTTTTTTTTCAAAATCTCTTTTGGCCATTGGTTCATTTTCATTGCCGTACCTATAGTATGAATAAAATAACATTTAACTATATAATTTTTAGAGTAATGATGCAATATGCTTGATTACTATAATACAAACCGAGTGGCAGAGTTTCCTTGAAAAATATCATAGAGTATGTTTTTGACGGTGTTTGCCCGAGAAGTGCTTGCTCTAAGTTTACACACTTTGCCAAAATTGGAAGCTGTGAGACGTGAATTCCTATACTTTTGCCATTCATTATTATTTTGCTGTCCTACAGTTCTTCTTTCCACTTCTTCTATTTCTTTTATAGTTAGCTTTAAATTATTTAAAAATATTTTTTCCTCTTTTAAATATTTGTCATGTGGCATATCAGTTATTGTACACTCTAATTCATTTACAGCTCCATAATTCTCATCTGGTCCGTCAATAATTTTTGTTCTCTTTGGAAAGGTTCTTATAATTTATAAGTAAAAAAAAAAATCAGTTGAATATATTATATATTATATTA
The DNA here is from genome assembly GCF_037042655.1 of Diuraphis noxia. Classification (NCBI taxonomy): domain Eukaryota; kingdom Metazoa; phylum Arthropoda; class Insecta; order Hemiptera; family Aphididae; genus Diuraphis; species Diuraphis noxia. The sequence goes on from NW_028301711.1 coordinate 62,814,097, forward strand.
TTTGTTTTTAGGCAATAAAATGGTTAGAATTATTTTTTTTAAATGAGAATACGATATTATTCACTGCATTATTAAATAGAAATTTAAAAAAAAAAATACTATTATATTATATTAGGTATTAAGTACTTATACAGAATGTCTCACAGAGATCTGACATTCTGACTAATGATATAACTTTTGTTCTAATCAATATTTTTTAAAAATTTCTTTTAAATATAATTCATAGACACTTGCTCTACAGTTTTTGTTTTTATTTTTTAATACTGAAAATAAAAAACTTAAAAATTGATAAAATTTGTAAATCTGATTTTCAGAAAAATGTATATGGTAAAAACACTTATTTAAGTCAAAAGGCTAATTTTTTACAATTTTTTTAAATATCAATATTTTCGTTAAGTGAATTATAGTAATTTATAGTTTATACATCACAAATTATTAAAATAAATACAATAAAAAAAATAATTAGATTTTAACATGCACCTATTTAAAAATGTTATTACAAAATATTTTTAAAAAACTGTAATATTTGAAATTAAAATGTTTCTAACATTAACTAGATTATAATTTACTTAGTGAAAATATTGATATTTAAAAAAATTGTATAACGGTTTACAAATTTAAGAGTACCTATATATAAACTGTATAATTATTATAATATAATACCTTTCAAAATTTAAACGTCTACATTTTAATTTTAATTTTGATCTTTCTACTCTTTTTATATATTGTTTTGTAAATAATCCAGGGCTAGTATTCGTAATTTGTTTATGTAAATTACTAATATATTTTGGTCCAAAATTATACGATGTTATCGCTGTATTACACCGTGCACTATATGAGCCTATAAAATGCCAGTTATACATAATATGTCAAACATATAATACGAAAATATAATTTTTAGTTTTATAAGTATTTGTTATTATTTACCTCTAGAAGAAAAATTAACTCTTTTTCCACCTACATACTTGGCAACCACACTATTAAAGCCTTCAACTGCATTATTGTTTACGTTGTATATTAGGCTTTGAGCATGATGAGCGACAATATTTCTAGCTCCTAAAATATCTTTGAACAGTCCACAATTTTCCATTTGAGGAACTAAATTTACTTCACTTTCTTTAGGACCATCACAAAAGTAACTAGGTACATAAAATATAAATACATAATTATAAACGATTGCAGATAAAAAAAAATGTATCATTTAATTTATATTAAATTTTTATACTTGGCAAAATTAGAATGATCTCCAAATACATGGTATGGGCTATTCAATATATCTTGTTTTAAAAGTTCAACTTTTTCATTATGATGCAACGTCATATTTTTTCGAAAAACTATTGCCTTGGTAATTGCACACCTATTTTAAAATATATACATTTATTATTTTTTCTAATAATTTTTAACAGACCAATCTAAATTGCAGGCTTACAGTATTAATATTATATAATTTACATATAAATTATGCATATACACATACCGTAATTTTAGTCGTTTATCTTTTAAAACTTTCCTAAGAACTCCGGGTACAACTGTTCCAGAAGAACTTTTACGATGAACGGACAAATCAACGATTCGATTCAGATAATTTCTGAGAATGTGATTCATACATTCAATTTTTGTAACAAAAACATCGCGTCCATATGGTTTAGCTATAAATAATTTTTTAGTTACACTTGAGTTACCATCTCCTATAAGCTTATTATATATAATATTATGCATTGGAATGCTTTGCCGAAATCCTTGGCTATATGACAGAAGCGCCAAAGGCACAAAAATGACCTATCATTTGCGCCAAAATGTGTAGGACATAAGCGCCAATATAATATTGTATACCTAACATGTGAAATAGGCGCCAAAGGTGCAAAAATTACAAATAATTTGGGCCGAAATTAAAATTTTATGTAAGTAGATATTTAAAAAGTGCTCTTTTAAATAATTATATTATGTTAAAAAAAATGTCAATAATAAATTATAATATAAATGCAAATATGTTATAAACTAATAACACAAAACTGCTCATACACTGTCTATGTGACAATCTATTGTAATCAGATATAAAATCTAATTGTCGACATTTGTCGATTAAGATTAAACGTTGGAGTTTTTGAACGATATAATTCTAAATTTAATATCTGTTATTTAACATCTATTAACTGTGGCACACAGGTACCTAGGATTTTGGCGCTTTCGTACGATACGATTTTGGCGCTTTTGTACGATACGACTTTATTTTTTCTTATCTAATTTTGGCGCTTATGTCTTTCACCGAAATCCTTCCACAATAATATCAGCTTCCATTGCTGTAGAAGTACCATCCCTGCAATTTTTGAAGCATACGTGAGCTGAAGCGGCATTTCCATTTAATTTTGCTTTATCACAGATCGAACAATATTTATTACGCACCCTCATATACAGTCATAGATATTAAAGAATGGATAGGCCATTGCTATATTAATCGAATAGAGGGAAGTGTGCCGGAATGGGGAAGAGAGAAAGACAGATTTTTATCATTACCTCTCTTTCTGGCAGAGGTCTTATCATAAATTATATTTTGTGATTATTATCATTGCTGGACGCATAGATAATACTGATAATAGATATTTGAATTTATAAATTATAATAAAATAATAATTATTATAAATGTAATATGTATATTTTATTATAATATAAATTTAATTGTATTAATTGAACCTGTTGGATGTTACCTAGTTATTGCATAATTTGACTAATTTACTCCATTTAAGTCCAAAATCCAAACTGAATATTTATATTAGAACTTACTATGGTTCATATTTGCAAAGTGTGTAATGTTTCATCTAAAGACAACAAAGATTTACCATTTCATATGTAGGATCATAGTCCCTTATGGGTTATTTTAAATTAGTAATATCAGATATTTAATGTTAATTAATTAATAATTATGATGGTTAGATTTCCTAAGAATTTGGAAAAAAGGAAAAAATGGGCATCAGCATTAGGGTTCGGGTTGCAAGAAATTGGTGATTGGCAATATGTTTGTGGAAATCACTTCACAAATGATTGTTATATTTTTAGTACTGCAAGAAAAATATTAAAGCCTAATGTTACACCATTGTAAGAATACTGTATTTTATTTATTTATGAAAATTTAAGTATAAAATGTAGTTAAACAAAAACTTTCATTTTAGTGTTGTTCATAATTCTGATGATAAATCTTGTTCACCAGTTCCAAGTACTTCGACAACTGTTAATTATTCATAGTATGTATTTTTTTGTTAAAAGTTAAAACTAATTTTAACCATTACTGACATTATTATACAAAATATGAATTATGTCTGTTTTCTAGTGCCAATGCTGTACATTCGTCTCCAAAAATGTTAAATAATATGTACGTATTATATTTATTGTTGCAAATTAAAATTAAATAAACTTTCTTTTTAGTGTTGTTCATAATACAGATGGTGAATCTTTTTCACCAATCCCTAGTACTTCTGGAACTGATAACTATTCACAGTATGTATTTTATTTGTTAAAAGTTAAAATTATGTATTACAATTTCTGTACCAAATACATTAATAATGTCTGTTTTCTAGTGTAAGTTATAGAACACCTTCAACACCTAAACGGAAGAAGGTAGAATTAACTTGTGAAGTGACTACTCCCAAAATGTATGTAATATGTTTCATATTTTTTAAAACTATTTACCTGTACTAAATCACTCAAGCTTAATTTAAATGGTATTTCTTAACACTAGATGTCCTAAAAAAAAACTTATTTGGAATAGTAATCGATTTGGTGATTTGAGTTTAAGAGATTTTGAAACACCTAATCGTGCTGCAAGAAATTTTAAAGTTATAAAAACAACTGTTTCACACTTGAGGAGAAATAACAAAAATCTGAAATAAAAGTGTAAACGTTTAGAGAAAAAAGTCGAAACATTAAATGACTTATTGGAGATTCTTAAGAAGAAATCATTAATGACAGATTTTGCTGCTGATAATTTAAAGGTACCCATCATTATTCTAATTTTTATTGTTTACTAATTAATTGTTTACTAATAAATTGTTTACTAATAAATTTGTTTACATGTTCATGGGAGAACTTAACCAGACTTTGTTATTGTCAACACATAGGTACTAACATCAAATAAAACAATGAAATGTCATTAACAACAAAATTTGAAAATTAACAATGTAATTTTTGTTGTATTATGTTTAGATATTAATTTAATAAAGTAACTTTTGATATTTTATGTTATATATCTAGTATTTAGTACATTGCAGTGTTTCCTAATTTTTTTGCAATACCGAACCATAAATAATTTAATATTTATGGGGTGCGCTACTAAAAAAAAAAAAAAAAATATCAAGTATGCCATAAATAATTAATATTTTTATTGTAATCAATTTCATCATTGAATTTTTATAAAATACAATACTGAATAAAAAATACAAATAATAAATAAATAAAATGAATAATAAAAAAATTAGTAAAATATGAAAGTTGTAATCAAAACCGCAAAGTTTGACCCATGGTTTGGGAAACGCTGGTATATTGTATCCTTGAATGTTACTCTACAGAGTATAGTAGTATAGTAGTAGTATAGACTCTATAGAGGATCTTTTGGTAGTGTAGCTGTAACTAATATTGTACTTATTGTAGTATAATATAACTTTGAGTTTGAATTTTACTATTCTTTTTTTTAAATTGGCTCTCACAATATATCATAATATTTTAAAGTTAATTTTTTTATCAGGCACTGGGTTCAGATGTACTAGAAAAACTCATTAAAAATGGTCTGTCTGGAAAAAAGCAGCCTTATACTGAAGAAATTAAACAATTTTCTGTAACCCTCCAGTATTATTCTCCTAAAGCGTATAATTATATAAGAAAAACTTTTGGGAAATTACTTCCTCATCCTAGGACTCTACGTAGGTGGTATATGGTTGTAGATGGGAACCCAGGTTTCACTAAGGAATCCTTTGAAGCAATTGCTAATGAGGCGAAAAATCGTCCACTTTACTGCAATTTAGTCATTGACGAAATGTGCATAAGACGTTATGTTGAAATGGACAGTCAAAAAAAGATACATGGCTATATTAATATGGGTGCAGAATACTCATATGAAAATGACGATATACCATTGGCTAAAAATGCATTACTATTTTTAGTAGTAGGAATTAATGGATATTGGAAAATGCCAATCGCATATTTTTTAATAGATGGATTAAACAGCGGTGAGAGAGCCAATTTATTAACTAAAGCTATTGACCTTTTATATGATACAGGTATACATTTATGTTCTGTAACATTTGATGGTGCATCAGTTAACAGTAAAATGTGTACAGAACTTGGTGCAAATTTTAATGTAGATAATGGAAAGCCATATATAATAAATAATCATGGACAAAAACTTTATATATACTATGATCCTGCCCATATGCTTAAACTGATACGTAATGCACGGGAATTCAAATCAGTAATAATAAATTCAAAAGGAGAAAACATATGCTGGAAATATATAAAAATGTTATACGGAATTGAACAGCAAGAAGGATTAAGGGCAGGGACTAAACTAACCAAACGACACATTGAATTCCATAACGAAAAAATGAATGTTCGTCTGGCTGCCCAGACACTTAGTGACAATGTAGCAGATGCGCTAAGTTACTTAAAAATCAAAATGATCTCTTTAGTGATGTAGAACCAACAGCAGAATTCATCAGGTACATAAATAATGCTTTTGATATTTTAAATAGTAGGTCAAAGTTTTCAAAAAATCCATACAATAAGGCTATTTCATGTGATACTATTGAACAGTACACAAAATTTATGCAAGATTTTATACCATATATCAAGAGTTTAGAATTTCCTGACGGTGTTAAAGTTATAAACTCTGGTAGAAAAACAGGTTTTGTAGGGTTTATTTTAGGTCTACAAAATGCAATATCTATGTTCCATGACCTATTGGCAAACACAGAACTATATTTTTTTCCAACATATAAGATCAGTCAAGACCATATTGAGACAACGTTTTCAGCAATCAGAAGTCGATTGGGATATAATAATAATCCTACTTGTAGGGAATTTAAAGCTGCATACAAGAGAATTATAATTCACAATGAAGTTGTTGGTTCTGTATTTGGAAATTGCTCAATGCTAGAAAATACAAAACATTTATCAGTAAATTCAAGTAAATGTGAGAAAAATTTAATGTTCAATCTAAATAGTCATTGGTTGCCAGAAAGACATCTAGATGACCATGATTACTTTGAAACTTACATAAATATGACAAAATATATGGAAGACACATGTCATTATATAGCTGGATTTGTAGTTAAAAAGTTATTGAAAAAAGTTGATTGCCAATCTTGCCAAAATTCTTTAATAAAACCTGGATATGATAATGAAAATAATTTAACAAGTTTGAAGAATCGAGGAGGGTTGATAATTCCTAGTAAAAGTGTTAAAATTATATGTGAAGAAGTGGAAAGAATATTCAGGGCACATGAACCAATTTATTTTAGTAATACTAGAAATAAATTGTATTTATTAAATAAATTGAAATCCAGTTTATATAAAACAAATAATACCTGCCTATTTAATTGCCAAAGTCAAACTTCTGCTTTGGATACTCATCAAAATAAACTTATTAATTCAATTGCTGTTACATATGTAGACATTAGAGTTTTCCACGAACTACGTAAAATAAATGATATAAATATTAAATCTGGAAAAACAAGGTCAAAATTGACGAAATTAGTACATTTTAGACATGAATGATTTATGTTATTATTATTATATTATATAAAATATGGTTTAATATTAATGTATTAATTGTATTATTATTATTTATTAATTTATAAACTTACATATTAGTATATTACACTAATTTATAATATTGAGTATTAAATATTGACAACTAATTGAATAAAATGAAATAAATAAAATAAATAATTATTATGTGTGATTAAACCAAATTCTGTTATCTATTTGTGTTAAGACCTCTATAACCTCAAAATAATTTCATATTCATTCCCGTATGATAAGCTCAAATGGCCTATCCATTCTTTAATATCTATGTATACAGTACTTTTTTTGTATTATAACCTATAATTGACGCCTGTTGTGATAAAAATTACAATAGTGATACCGAAAATATCAAATAATCTATAAATATATAAAATAAAATACTTACTACACCAGACAGTGCATTATAACCACTTTTGTATGATCTTTTCGACCAAGCACCGTCGGCAATCACAGTTATAAATGGTATTCCATTTTCATTTACATTACCTTCTTTTTTAGCAATTTCAGCTTCCTCATTTCCCGCTAGTATCATTGCTTCTATAGCCGTGTCATTGGTGTGATTTGATATATCTAAGTGAAGTTTTTGGTAAGTCATGTTTGACATACTTGGCATATTTAAAAAAGCTGCCATGGTATATAATTGAGCAAATCCTTGTCCTGAGTTTATGGTTGCCATTACAATAGCGGTGTTAATAGATAACGAAATGTCAGTTGTCTTAGGCTCGTTAGATATAATGTCAATTTTATTGCATAAATCACATTTGAAAATAAATTCCGAAAAAAAACCATTTTTTCTTTCATTTATTAAATTTAAATTTTGAAATGTACAACTAAAAGGATCGTGTTTAATATTTTTTAAAGAATTGAAGAAGTGTTTTATGTCCACAAATCTTTGACCTTCACAATTGTACCTTGGAAAAACAAAACACAAAAAAAAAGCGGGTAAGTGGATGTCGCTCTGCTGTACATTAGGCGGTGGGGTGGATCTCTGACTAGGGTAGGTTAGATTTGAATGCAATGATAGGTATCATTGTATACGAAAAACGATTCTGAACGGAGATGAATTGTCAGTCTAGGATATATTATATTTAAATATTGTCATATTATATTCTATTTTGAAACGATATTTAATTTTTTTTAGCTACAATACGAACAACTCATAAAGAACCTAGTATTAAATTTTCAAGTTTTTTTGGTCATCCAACATTTTTTTACCGATACTTCAAAAAAAAATTCTCATAAAAATCGAAAATTTCAGTGGTCTATAAATAACTCAAAAAAATTCAAAATTTTTTGAAAATTAAACAGTATATAGATAACGATTATATAAACATTTGGTGAAAACTGCAAGTATTTACAGTGATTGCAGTTTTTGAATAAACAACCATACAAAAAAATCGATTTGGTCGAAAACTGGTTTTGCGTAAAAATTTTTCTGTTTTTCTGTCACTTTTTTTTTCATTTTTCTCGATTTTTTTGAAAACTATTTAAAAATGTTTACTTTTGACCTCTATAATGCACCAAGGATATTCACTTTTGCATCAAAAAATCTAATTAAAATAATTAAAATAATTTGTCTAACATACAATATTGCACTGGGACAAATTTTATCTTCTGTATAAATAGATTATTTACTTAGGGCCGGTTCTACCAACTATAGATAAAGTATGAGTTAACTATCTATTAGATACCGTTATCCAAGACATTTATCTTATTGATAATCAATGTGTGTTCTACAAATCATATTTGTGTTATGAATTACTATCTATTGGATTGTTAACCTGTAGTTAAAATACATTTTTAATTTGTTATTCTTTCCATGATATTGTTGTATTATCAGTAATAAATATAGTTGATTATTGATAATAATTAAAATATCATAATCTTAATTCTTAATATCGTAGTATCGTACTAACGTCTTTTAAAAAATTAAAACTGAACTGGTTACCTACTCAATTAAGATTTTTATATTTTTAATATATTTTATTATTAAAGTTACAAATTAAAATGTCGGCAATTAAAAATAAAGATAAATCTCGGTCAAAAAACTTTACTAGTGATGAAGTAAACAGGTTGATAAGTTTGGTGGAGAAGTATAAGAATGTCATTGAAAACAAAGAAACTGATTCAGAAACGTGGAAACAAAAGGATAGTTGCTGGCAAACGATACAAAATGAGTTTAATGTTAATGTGACTAGTGATTTTAGATCGGTTAAAACATTAAAAGATAAATACAATGGGTTGAAAAAGTGTGCAAGGAAAGAGTATGCTGAAGAACGCAAAGAGTTGTTTAAAACTGGTGGTGGTGAAAAAAGAGTTGTGAAAATTAGTGATATATCACAAAGGATTCACAAATTGATATCAATTTCAATTACTGGGAATCCTAGTGAATTCGATAACGATCAAGGTAACATTTATTTTCATTTATTTCACTGATTAATTCACATAATTGACATTTAACAATGGTAAAGTAACAATGTAAAATTATTATTAATTTAAAATGGATAGTTAAATAATAATTATAATTAAAAACATATTTGAAAATTTATAGATCTTACTACCAGTAATGAAAATAATGCTCCTGAATTTGGCTTGGTTGATACCATGAATAATTCAGAAACTTCACATCATGAATAACCTAACCTAACCTAACCTAACCTATAATTCTTGGAAATCGTGCTATATTGTAAAATTTCAATCTAGTTTCCTGAATACTACAATGATGGTCTGGCATTTTAATATACAACGGTCTTAAAGAAGCTATAGCTTCAGTAACTGTTCGAACAATATTACAGGCTGAAGTTTTACTCACACCTACAAAGTCTCCAGCAGCAAGCAAAATTGTCCCTAATGCGTAAAACCTAAGTGTCAATAACAATTTCGTTATAGGCAATATGGCACGGTTTCTGAAAAGTAAATTAAAACAGAATTTTAATTTATATTTTTAATATAGAAACATATGAATACCCCCCCCTCAAACGTTTAGCCACTCTAGAGCTTTAACCACCCTAACACGTTGACGGACACTTGGAAGTACCATTTTGTTCAATAGGAATGCTTTAAAGTTTAAATTGACACATGGAATTACCATGTGATTATGTGAACCTATATATAAAACGGAAATAATTATCAATAATAATCAATAGTGCCAAAATGCGCAATAATATGCTTAATATGGGCAACTCAACTTTTTATTTCATAAGTAACCATTGGAAATATTACTGACACATCAGTAATGCCACTTTTTGGAAGGTATTTAGAATTCTGCTATAGCAGTAATAATATTTTAAATTGTCAATATAGATACAAATAGACGATTACTATTTAATATGCAGTAAAATTAATCGATTGTCCGTCAACGTGCTAAGTGCTAACGTAATGTGAAAAATTCCCAATTTTATAATTATAATACTGCCTAATCTGCTCTTGCTGATGGCTAATTTACTTTAGAAATAGTTAGATATAAATATACCTATAACAATAACTTCATATAAATATATACAATAAATTACTTACCTGTTCGTTTTTGACATTAAATGAAATTCAATTTTAGATAAAAGTTCAATAACTGTGGTTTTTTTTAGTCTAAATCTCATAAAAAATTCATCATCATCCCACATTTCTAAATCGTCCATTCGATTTCGAAATACTTTTTTTTTTCGTGGTTTCGGCAAATCTTCAATATTGTATTCATCTTCATCAGATATAATATCAAAATTGCAAAACATTTTTTTAGTTAAAAATTATTATAAGCTTATATAAGACTCGAATTTAAACTAAATCAATTGTATAGTAAAAGTATTAGGTACAGTTTTTATAACATCTTTTCACAATATGATAATAATCCGATATAACCATAGATTATCCTCCAGATAAAATACTTATTCAGTAGTAAAACTGTTTGACAAGTTACCAATAACTTTACCAACAGCTTCAGGGATAACTAGACATTGTAAAACGGTATAAGTCAAATTATCCGATGGATAAGTTTAACTATGAGTTATCTAAAGGTGGTAGAACCGGCCCTTACTGTACTTGTTTATTTTCGTTTGTATTTGTCACAAGCAATTTATATTTCGAATCAAGTATATTGTGATTAATATTTGATGTCGACGGAGATAATATATTGCAACCCATTTCTACATCATCGGTATTTATTCTAAATAACGAAAAAAAAATTGCATCAGTAGCCCAAAACGTGTAAATGTACAAAAAAAATAAAATATATTACGAAAAATTCAATACTACTTTGTTCTATATGTATATACTCGTTATTTTGATCTTCAATTGGAATAGTCAAACTTTCGGTGTTATCCTACGAAATAATTAAAGCAAAAATCAAAAATGAAATTGGTAATGAAACAAACATTTAAGTAAGTTCACTTACTGTTTTTTGTAGGCGATGAGTTTGCCAATTTAAAAGTGATGAAATATTTCCTCTATTTTTTTCACTTTGGATAGTTTTTGTTTTTTATTTCCCATTTTACCAAATTATTTTAAATAAAACAAATCACGTTTTATAAAAACAAAATATAATTAAATAAAAAAGTGCGTAAAAATCTTACTATTTTACACTAGCGAAAAAATACATATACTGATATACCAAGTCCAAGTGTAGTAACGAACTGACGACGTGAGGCGAAGTTCAAATGAACAATATTTCATATTTTCATGTTATATTATTATATTATATTTCATTCATACCAAATTATCAATATACGCAACATATTAAATATCTTATTATAAATTGTACCGTTGTAATACCTAGAACAGTATATAATTACGATTTATAATCTATCTATCGCAGACCGCGGCATGCGATATTGGTGAAGCAACGGTAGTGGCGGAGGAACTCTTCCGCACGTGGCACGTGCGGTACAAGTCACTGCCGAACTGTCACGCGCATGAACGATCCAGAACGTGTGTTTTTTTTTTTTTTACTAAAACTATGTATTTTTATTCCATCATATTGATCGATGTAGTAATGCGATAATACTTTTTATAACTGATTTGAATTCGTTATAATGTCTACTTGAGATCGGTCAGTTCACATTTTATGATTTCTGATTTATATTCCGAATAATCAACGTTTGAAAATGCCGAAATTTCTAAATATTCAAACCAAATTTTTAGCTGTTAGGGGGCTGAAATTGGGGAAAATAAACTGACCGATCTCAAATAGACATAATAACAAATTCAAATCAGTTTAAAACATTATTATCGCATTACTACATCGATCAGTATGATGGAATAAAAATTGGATGTTTTGGCTAAAATAACTGTCCGCCACCGATCCCCTTAATAATATCAATAAAATGTGTACTATTACCTTTTGGTAACATACAATTTTAGATACCTATTATTTTAAATTTACCTAGTTATGTAGTTATGTTAAATAAAAAAATTATTGTAAAAATGTAATTTTAATTGTTAGTTATATTTTAACTTAGTTCAATTGATAGTCAATTTTGAAATAACATACACAATATATTGTGTAGTATATTGAAATTAATAAAGTATTAGTTTAAATCTAAATTATTAATAGTTTTGTTTATATATTTTCCTTATAGAAGTTCTGACGAATGTTGTAGGTTATTTACCAAACAAAAAAAAATGGTACTAAAGGAATGAAAAGTAGTAGGTGTTTTCAGTGTCGGTTAGTTAGAAAAAAGGTTATTATTTTTATTATTATTTTGTCAATTGATTTCTTATGTTATAAGTTATAACTTGTAAGTCTTAATTTTATATACCTAGTTGTTTCAACTGTGTATAAAGAGCAGAAAAAAATAAATCATTAATATTTTTTTGATAATTATTACCTATTGTACAAATGTACATTACTGCTAAATAATAATTATTAAACATCAGTTTACCGTTAATTATTATTTTATTTTGGAAATAAATGACAAAAACTTACATAATATTACTGTACGTCTGTATCATGAAGAATAAAGATCTTTTTTCTTCATAGTCTGTAGTCTGTATGCAATTCAGAGTTGAGATGTTTTAAACATTTTGTTTTAAACACTTGTTTAAAGCATGTTTAAAATATCTAAATTAATCAAACATGGTTTTATTTAAAACCTTTAAAACAAATGATTTAAACATCATAAAAAAACAATTGTTTAAAACAGAAAAATATAATTGATAATTAATGATAATTTATATAATTTAAATTGGAAATAAATAAACAATTTAAACAAAATAAAGATAAATAAAATTGACAATTATGTCTTATATATTGTATTATTATTTATTAATTTAACTTGAAATAACATTTCATAACAAATCTTCTAATTAATATAAAATGACATAGGTAAGAATAAATAACATAATAATTAATAATTAGTTATCCTCCAACAACAATAAAAATAAAAATTATAGCTGTACTAATTCTAATGGTATCCAATGTAAGTAGACATCAGAATGTCGCATTGTGTTAGGTTATATTATTGGTAACTGACATATTTTAAGTGGACAAATACCAATAAATGAATAAAGTATACAATTTTCTAATTGTTACTTATACAGGGTGTTTCATGATGAACTGACAATTGCAATAACATTAATAACATTTGATCTATTTAACATTTTTTACTTTTTTTTTAAATATAAATTGTCATCTGCGCTACATTTAAAATATTTTTCGATTTTTTTTTTTAAATATTTTGTATGTAAAATTAAAAATTAAAAAATTTGCAATTTTATAGTTAAAAAAATCACGATATCTATTTTGTAAATCCGATTTTTAGAAAAAATATAGTGTTCAAAAATTTTACTAAGGTTGAATCAATACTTTTTAAACAATTTTTAAAGTTTGTTTAAATTCAAATTTATTTCTTATTTATCAGTATTACAACGATTATCGATTTTGAATTATTTTTTTCTAAGAAATTTGGTATCACGAAGAATAAAAAAATATGATACTAAACAGTAATACAATATTAGTTACAATTGGTACAAATGTACAATGTACAATCAACACGTACGTATGCGAACACTATGCATTCGTCATATTATTTAAGTATTTCTAGTATAACCATTGAACGACTCGCGACCCGTGGTTATTCCGCTCAACTTTTATTATACGAGCAAAAAATCGGCCAGCTTTTATCAGCGAGTGCAAGCTCCTTATCTTTATTCTTCAGGATATATATATATATATATATATATATTTATATCAGTAGCGTATCTAGGAATTTTTCACGGGGGGGGGGGGGATATAACAATTTTAAGACATATTTAGTATAATATACACATTTATTCATATTAATATATAGCGTATAGGTACATGTTGTAATGTGTAAAAAAATTTGTTTTTTAGTTATAAAACAAAGTCCAATTTTCTTGAGGACAATGCAAATACATTGAGTACCTCATCAGGTGTACCTAACAGTTATATTTTTGTGCACTGAGAGCATACAAAGTCCATTAAGTCGATTCTAAAGACAAATTTTAGCACATTATAACCAACAGTAAGTGTAAAATTTATTTTAAAATTTACCTGAGCCGTAGTGTTTCTTAAATAAGTTTTAACTCGTTTGAGTGTAGAAAACGTTCTCTCAGGGGTCGCTGTCGAAACGGGTAATGTACATAAAATTTTTAATAATTTATTAATGTTTGGAAATATTTTTGAATCACACAGAAAAAATGCTTCAAGACTTGTTTTCGGAACAATATTGAGCATGGAGAGTTTAACTTTCCACGACATTAATTCTGCTGTTGAATTATTGGAATCTATTAAAGGCGTATAAAACTCTAATAAATTGTTGAATGATTCTAATTCTTCTTTATAGGATTGATTAGAAAATAAACATTCAAATCCTGCAAAATAATGAAGCATTAGTTTACATAAAACAAATGCTTTGAAAAAAAAAACAATTTACTAAACGTCATAACTTACCTTTGAAAATTTTTTTATGATCCACAAATCTTAACTCTAATTGAGAAATAAAATTATCTATATATGGTATAAATATTGAAATTCTGAAAAAATCAACTAATTCCATGTTTTCATCATTTTCAGTCTTGTAATTAGCTCGGTGTTTCTGCTTATTTGTAATTCTTTTTGTTTTTATTTCTACATCAATAATGTTTGCCATTTCCTGAGGAAAAAATAAGAGTTTATTTTATTCAGAAATATATGGTTTAATTTTAAATGAAGTATTTACTTTCACTGAGTTATATATAATTTGAAATTCTTGTTCTATATTTTATCTAATATTTTTTAAAGAAGTTATTGTATCTTCTGCAAGTTGCACAGCATCCTTGAGGTCAATTCTTTTTAACTGTAATTGTCTACATAGTGGAAGTCCAAATGAAAATAATTTCTATAAAAAATAAAAAATCCAAAAAAAAAAGTAATTTTAGAAAAGTACAAAAACAAAAAATTTTATATAAGTGTTTTAAATACGTATTTTTTTGATCCTATACTTTTTTAGTTGATTTAGGTAATTAATATCACAAATTAAATTATTAGTTTTATTGAAATAAAATTTTAAGGGCTTCCCCCTAATCGTTGTAATACTGATAAATAAGAAATAAATTTGAATTTAAACAAACTTTAAAAATTGTTTAAAAAGTATTGATTCAACCTAAGTAAAATTTTTGAACACTATATTTTTTCTAAAAATCGGATTTACAAAATAGCTATCTTGACTTTTTTAACTATAAAATTGCAAATTTTTTAATTTTTAATTTTACATACAAAATGTTTAAAAAAAAAATCGAAAAATATTTTAAATGTAGCGCAGACGACAATTTATATTTAAAAAAAATGTTAAATAGATCAAATGTTATTAATGTTATTGCAATTGTCAGTTCATCGTGAAACACCCTGTATAAGTTAAGGGGGAAGATCAGGTCCAACAATTTTAATCAAAAAGTGGTCCCGGTCGCAGTCTAATTACGGTGTAAGTTATGGATCAATTTTTTTGAAAATAGTGTTATAATTTAAAGAAATATCTCTTTTACGCTTCTTGTACATTTGATTTTAACAAAAATGTTTTTTTAAATACGTAATTATTTTTTCTAGTTATAAAAATCCAAAAGTGTATAATAATATCTTCAAACCTCACTTCACAAATCTAGTGTACAAGAAGCATAGTACATGATGTGAAAATTTCAAAAAAGTTTATTTGAAAATAATCGGATGAAATTAAGTTCATCAAAATGGTTTTTACCTTTTTTAATTCTCTGGCCGTAAGCTAGCGCTGTTAGTGGAATATTTTGTAACCAGTCGCTATCGGCGGCCGGCCGGCTATAATTAACTCAGTTGCAGAGCATATTTAAAGTAATTTTCACTGGGTGGCACTTCAATAAAATTGTCTACCAGAGGAATATAGAAAGAAAATCAACTCTCCTATCTCAACAATTTTGATATAGGTTTATTAACTGTACTCTACTGAAAAATACATCTACAAGTTGTATATAGGTTTATTTATTGAGAATTTGAGATATTATTATTATATCAAAATAACCGATTTTTCAATAATAAAACTTTGATAAAATAAGTAGAACAGAGTATATACATTTCTATTAGTATCTGGGGGCCTATTCTCAAAGGCATCGAAAGCAGTGTTCGAATAAAACTGTTCCATTGTGAATATTCAATCAATAATATTTATTCGACACATTATATTCGATCAATCGTATTCTGAAACAACTATCGAATATTGAATGTCGAATATTATTTTATTCGATATACTTTTCGATTATCGAATAAAACCATTGTTTTGTCCATGAAATTTTCAGTTGTTATCACAAATTGATTGCTGATAAAAAATTTAATTTAAAATTTGTTTGACACTGTGACGTGCTTACTAGTTACTTAGTGTTTACTATTACTATTTAGATTTTTATTTGTCTACTGCAAGTATATTAAGTATAACCATAATATAACTATGAGTACTGAGAAAAAAGTTATAGGCTAGTCCGTCACTCTGGTGCAGAAGGAATGTCTTGTGGATTTTATGGAGATGCATCGAGAGTTAACAAAAGGGAAGTTTAGCACAAATTTCACCCACAAGAATGCCCAACATCTTTGGCAAAAAATAACGTTAGATTTAAATTCAATGATAGGTGCAACAAAAACTCTAGAAAAATGGAGAAAAGTAACTTTCATTTCAATTGTGACAAATTTTTAGATATACTAATTACTAATACTAAATACTTTTTTTAACATCCATTAGACTTGGACTGATATGAAATGTAATGCCAAGACTAAAAGTGTTGGACTTAAAAAAAGTATTTCTAAAACTGGTGGAGGTAGTTATGAGCAAGAAAACACACTAGCACCGATAGAGGAAAAGATTACTGAAATAATAGGAGAAGTACCCATTTTTGGACAACCACATACAATTGAACCGACTGTTGAGTTTTGAGTCGGTTCCGTCCTTGAACATTAAATATAAAGGATTAACTAATATTGAACCACAACCTTTAAGAAAAGATGAAGGAACACCATGGGGACCTGTAGCGGAGTTAGTATCTAATGAATTCAAATACTCATAAATTTCACTTTTGTTAATATACCATGAACTAAGATTTAGTATATTATTTGAAAAGTCTCCAGAAGGTTGATTATGTACAAATGATTTTGACAAGTCAGAGTCAACACTAGAAAAAAAATCAGCAAAAAGCTGAGCATTTTCCTGAATATTTGAAGACGATGAATTTTTGAATTTTACTGATTCGGGAATATTACAAACATTTTTCTTTAAAGTATTAATATATTTCCAAAAAGGTTTAATATTTGTTTGAATACTATTTTCAATATGACGTAAATTATCAGAATAATTTTTAGAAGTTAAGATTTTGCATTCTTTACGAAGGCGAGAAAATTTTAAATAGTTTCCAGGCGAAGGGCACAATTTAAATTTTTTGTGAGTTAATTTTTTTCAACAATAAGATTTATAAGGTTAGCATCAGCCCATACTGGAGAATAGTTTTTGAAAATTTTGGTTTTGGGGACAACTAAATTGAAAGTGTGATGAATAATTTCGTAAAATTTTGTTACAATTTCATCCATAGAAAAAATTGTATTATTTAAATTAGATTCAAAATCAATATTTGAGAGGAAATTAGAAATGTCATTAAAGTCACATTTGTTAGAGTTGTATATAATAGGATATTCAGAAGTAGGATTGAAATTTGAATTTACAAACTTTAGAAAAATGTCTAAGGGTGGATGATGGTAATCAATTTTAGGGATAAGGGACTCTGATGAGTGATTTAAAGAAATAATTTCAACGTTGTCATTAATCATAATACAATCAAGAGTTCTGCTATTCTGGTTTTTTATGTGATTTTTTTATTTTAAATTTAAAAAGTGTACATAACTATTAAATATTATACTCGCCGAACTATGACCTTGGTAGGTCGGGTCAATAGACCAGTCGAAATTGCTCAAATTAAAATCACCTAGGATAATGAAATAGAAATCAGGAAAATTAGTGTAGAGTGTCTCAACTACCTCACAGTGACTAGAATATGTCTCATTATTAGCATCAGGTGGTATGTAAATACAACCTAAAATTATATTTATATTATTTATCCTAACTTTTAAAAAAATTTGCTCTATGCCTACAATTATTGGAACACGTAACTGTTCACACTTAATTCTATTATGAATGGCAACTAAGACTCCTCCACCACGTTTTTTCCCTAAAGACAAATCACGATCATTCCTATAAACAGTATAATTACAAAAACCAAGTTCCGCATCAAATATATCATTATTTAACTAAGTTTCACTTAAACAAAAAACATCACAATTAACATCAAGTAAAGATGTGCGTAAGAAAGGTAATTTCGTTAAAAGGCCTCGGACATTTTGGTAAAAAATATTTAAGATAAAAAATCTTCTGAATTGTTATTAGAATGATTAAACTTTGAAATTATAGTTGGTATACCTTTAAGATATTTAATAATCAATTCAGGTTCGCCTTTTGATCTACGAAATTCGAGTTCTTCACGTAACGATTTCATGTAATTCCTTTGTTGAATAGTACGATCGGAGCTGATACCAATTGTGGAAGGCGGCTGTAGAGTTGATAATTTTTTCTTTGACTTTAAAATATCAAAAAGCTCAGCAGGAGAACCAAATACGGCTTTAATTGGGCGAGAATAGTTTTGTCCGAATTCACCAAGACGTATTAATTTAATAGGCTTGACCACATTATCGCTGCTCATAATAGAGTTGATAACGTCATTAACCTGATTAAAGTCGTGCGTAATTTTATCAGAGATAACACTTGATGTAGATTCCGGAACATTATACAACATTAAATTAGAAGCCCTTATATTTCGTTCGTTGATTTCATTTATTATGAACTCCTCAGTACGAGATGGATTTTTGCCTGACGAGTTTTTAAGTTCACTAACCTCGGCTAATAGACGGTTTATCAACAGCTTCAGTTCTGGGATTTCATGTAGACCATTACTGCAAGCGTCACAGAAATTATATACTCTATATATCATTGATTTCCAACCATTTTTATTCTGAGCCCCCTTGTAGGTTAACCTAACTTAACCTTAATTTTTTTCCCAATTTATCTTTTAAAATAATTTAATAAATACAAATTTTACTCTGTGGTGACTGCTTGCGCCTCCCTAGCATTGTGCTCAAGCCTCCCAAGGTTGGGAAATACTGCTATGTATATATATATATATATATATACCGCCCATAGGAATTAAGTAAACAGAAGTAATATATATACTAAACTTACATTTATTTTTTACTAGTCATACATTTTTAGATGACGGATCTGAGTGTAAAATAGGTGATGCCATAAATGCAATTTCATCCATAGGAAAAAGCATCATTTTTTTTTCTTAAAGTGCAATAACTTTTAATGAGTCTGATAACTGTTCAACCCTATATATGTCTAATTTTGATGATTTAATAGGCTTTTCATACATATTTTGTGCAACCAAAAATGGTTTGCCAATAATTATATTATCTTTACTACATTGTAAGTGGGCAATATTTAATACTTTAATGATTGTATTGTCATTAGTTAGTATATATCAATCAGCATCATTGTTGATTTTAACTGAAAAATTGTCTAAGGTTAAAACTTTATATTGAGGATCTGTAGTGTTAGATGTCAATGGACCCAAAAAATTTTGATTTTAAAAAAAATCTTTAGTCTTAATAATAGAATTTGATTTATTTATACATATTTCATATTATATTGCAACAAACATCTGTGGAGGATTTTCAAGCTTATCATGTACAAGTTTTAGAGGATTTATTAAATGATAGTGATACTAAATTATTTGGGGAATACTTTAAACGACATTATTCAAATCGACCCGAGAGTTGGGCTTATAGTTACCGTTTACGCTTTGGTATTAACACAAATATGTATTTAGAGTCCTTCCATTAAACACTTAAGCACATTTATTTAGAAGGCAAGAAAGTTAAGCGTCTGGACAAAACTATTAATGCCGTTATGAAATTTACCAGAGACAGTATTTTTCAACGCTTGATAAAACTATCTAAAAATGTCCCTTGTGAAAAAGTGCAAAAAATCCGTCAGAGTCATACAGTTAGCATGGCCTTCAAATTAGACCAAATTCAAATTTTAAAAAATGAAGAAGGATATTTAATACAATCACAATCGAACCCTTCCTTACAACACCATATTGTTAAAGTCGGCGAAACATGCAATCATCCATCATGCTTGAAGTGTAACATACTCTATTCAGTTTAAGTTGACCCACTCTCGCGCATGCATACTGAGCCGCCGAAACGGTCAGACCCCTCTGGTCGGTGAATGGTGATCCGTGATTGGTCGCCGATCGTCGTTAACTATCGGAGACCGGAGTCGACCGGTGTCATAGTCAATAGGTGGTAAGGCGACATCGGACACTAGCGCTGCAAGACATGCGCAATAGGGTGGAATGAAACAATTAAAAAAAAAATAAAAAATTTTTTTTTAGTTTTTAATAGACATTTTTTTATGTATTTCAAGAGTATTAAAAAGTACAAAAAATTTGGAGGTCATGGGATAACTTTTTGAGGTGCCGCCACGTATTTATTTATTGTAACCATAAATACATAATGTAAATTTGTTTTATTTTAATTTTACATTATTGTTAACCAAAATAATAATTAAAATTATAAAGTTACTTATTATTAGAATTTTACTTATCATATAATTTTATAATTAAAACAATTTATATTCTTTTTTTGTATTAAATGATGGCATTATAGCCCTCGACTCAATTCTAGCTCGTATAAATCCATCTCTTGCTGATTCACCACAAACCGCAGTAGATGCATCGGTTACTAACTTAATGGCTCTCTCAACAGCTTGAGTATGACATGGAAATATATTAATATACTCAGCAACTTGTCCGGACATAACAATCTGAAAGAAACAAAAAATTAAGTATTTAAATTTAATAAACAGTTACGTAAAATATATATATATTACTCGATTCAAAACTTCCTTTTCAATCATTGATAATATTGGTGGCTCAGTTATTTCACATTTGTTCCAGTCTACTAATTCAGTATAATCAGAAGCATCGAAATTGAGTAAAGGTACTTTAAAGATACGAACTCCTGTTGCTTTGCTAAGTCTTGATTTAAAATTTTTTTGTATGGCAAGTTCTCTTATACACATTCGATCATCAACTAGCATACCTAAAAGAATATTTTCAGGTGCTCCAAAATATGCATTTCTTTGAATAACTGGATCAATAATTTTTTGGTAATTTTTTGGTAAGTACTCGTATCTTGAAAATTTAATGGTTTGCCAGACATGTTTCGAACCTAATGAACAAAATGATTTCATTTTTATGTGAAATCACATAGGTGCATAAACTTTTAAAATAAATTCAGTTAAAGTTATTAGGTTTTCTTCCGGTGTTTCAGTGCTTATGTATAACCGCAAAATTCTATTTGCAGTAGTCAGCCACCTTGAATGTGCTTGTTTACCTGGATTTGTACGTGCTAAATCTATGGAACATTCACCATTTATTAAGCTTACACAAATGTTGAATAAATATTTCTGGTCAGTACTTAAATCAATTGCGGTTTCTAAAAACGGCATATTACCTTTAATAGGTTTAAATTTTTTAACTCGTAATTTATGACAATTCTCTAATTGTTTTCCCAGTGCTCCAGAAAATCCACGCGGTCTTGAAGTTTTTCCATCTAGATGTTGGAATAAATGACGCAAAGGTAGTTCGTTAGCGTGTAACTGACAAATTACCCATTGTAGTGGTTTATTTAGCTGTTCCTCTATTAGCCTAATAACACCCCCTTTACTACCATTATTTACGACGGTCCCATCACAACCAATCACCAACAATTTTGAAGTACATATGTCGTTCGTTTTTAAATAACTTATAATACTGTTTTTAATACTTATAGAAGTTCCATTTAGACCATTTACAGGAGTACAATGTCCCATAAACCGAGACCCTGGCTCTCTTATAAGTGTAATGTGTTCTTCTGTTATTTTATTACGATAATATTTGTCATCTGTTTTTTGATTTATAAAAGTCTGGTCTTTACGTCCGTCAAAATATAGACTTTTCGGTTGCATATCAGTTTGTATTTTTAGATCTTGGCGTTTCTTATGTCTCTCTCTCCTTATTTTCATTCTGCCAATCACATGTTGTGTATCATCAGTTTTAATTATTCCAACATCTTGTAGTATTGCACTAGCAATAGTAGCAGCAGTTCGATCAGATATTCCCGTTCTATCATACGCTAATGCTAGAGCTGGTAACTCGAGTCTCATTTGTGACTGTTTATTAGCACTATACGTTGAAGACAATGAGGACATTGAATTTGGTGAATAATTGGAATCTTCGTCTGTATTGTCGCCAGTGTCAGTATAATATGTTTCATCCGTTTCTATTGTTTCCAAAGTATTATTTACACACACCTCTTTTTTATTTTGTTTGTCAATTCGATTTGCTTCTATTTCTTTTCTGTGCATGTTTTTATTAAGTTTTTTTGTTGTTAAAACATCAATCGATGACATAGCCATTTTTCTCATTGATCTTTGGTCTTTAAGAAACATTTGTTCGATAATGGGAACTTTACGAGATTTTTCACAAGAGCAAAGATAGAATGCAATACATTTGCAAGCAGCTTAATCAAATAGTGTATCTTTTGCATTATTCTGAAATTTTTCTAGATTTGATTTAAAAGTTAATGTATTTTTCCTGTTTTTAATAGATTTAATTATTTTTTTGTACTTATCGTGATAATTTATTAACAATTGTACTGCACGAATGTGCGATACTATTGGAATAGAGGCTTTCTGCCATATTTTTTCTACATCTGTCACTACTATTTCAGAAATTATTTTAACAGTTGGATCTTTACCATTATTATTTTGTTTTAATTGGTTTCTTACTTGTAAATAGAACTTCATTACATCTTCATAGGTAGGTAAAACTAAATTACTAAGATCACGAGTGTCACCAAAAATTGGACATTTTGACTTAATTCTGGTACAAACAGCCATTTCAGAAATTAATTGAAAATTAAACGAATAAACGCGTTAATAACTTTATATTAGTACTGTAAAACGTCGTTTACGTCCACACTCGATGATAAATAGTGCGATACTAATCGTAAGTCAAATGATATTAATGCTGATTGCCTTATTTAATCTATTAAACTATTAACTATGGTCAAAATAAATTTGGTGATATTGTAAAGTAATAAAAATGATGATACTTGGTTTTTCGTTTCCTATTTCTATATATAGATTTTAAAATGCTCGGCGGCACCTCAAAACAACACTCTATGTTGACAATTTTTTTTTTACATATTATACATACTATAAGAGGGCAAAGGATCCAGTGGTTAGGACACGCGATGCGAAGAAGTGAAGAGGATATAAGTAGAACAATCCTAAACTGGAAACCAATGGGAAAAAGACCGCGAGGAAGACCCAGGAAAAGGTGGTTGGATGTTGTGGAAGAAGACCTTGAAAGATTGGGAGTACAAGAGTGGAGGGAAATAGTACAGGACCGTGAAAAATGGAGAGATATTGTGATGGCGGCCAAAACTCTTAGAGAGTACTAAGTGCCAGAGGAAGAAGAAGAAGAAGAAGAAGAAGAAGAAGATATATACATACTACAACACAAGTTTTCCTTACTATTATAAAATTAAATTACAAAATAAATATTTTCGTTTCACCCTAATGCGCAATCATGACCGGTTTTCGTTTGACGAGTGGGTCAACTTAAACTGAATAGAGTATAAGTGTAATATTTGTGTACATGCTTTTCATTGTTCTTGTATGGACAATTTAATAAAACTGAATATTTGCAAACATATTCATGCTTGTGCGAGATTAATTTTCAATTCTTTCGATGATAAAGAAAACAATGTGGTAACAAATCTTGCCGAACAAGAAAATGCAATTAAAATGGCCCAAACATTTGTTCAATTTAAAGCCATACCTGAAAATAATGAGGACATAACAAGTCAAGCAAAGCTTATCTTGGGTTTAAGTACTACTTGTTCATATAGTGATTCGCAAAAAGAATTAATAAAAAAGCAGCTTGCCAAAGTTATCTCTCTTATGAACGAAGGAAAAATAAAGTGACCTTCAACCTGTTGAAAACATTAACATTCAGAAGAAAATTGAGCCACAAGTTAGGTTTTACTCTACCAAAAAAAAAACAACAACCAAAAATAATATTCAAAAACCTTCAATAAATGAAGTTAATACCATTATGGAAGGGCTTGAGAGTCAAAATAGAGAGAGCATTAATATTCACAATACATTTGACCACACATACAATGACTAAATTTCTTTAATTTATATTTTTGACTATTCCTTTATTTGTTTATATAAATATTGAATTTTTTATGTTATAAGCCATCCGAATAACTGTTTTTTTTTTTTTTTTTTTTTTTATAGTGTTTTAGTCATATTTTTCTTATTATTGTTAAGCATGTATTATAACTTATAAGTAACAATATACAAATATAATAAAATTATGAACAAAATAAAATACTTAAGTGTTTGTCCAAAGGCTTATAAAATTTTACTTAAAAAGAACTTCCCCTCTCCAGGTTACTAGAAATAAGGTATAGTAGTTCAAACATAATAATTTCATTTCAGTGGCCCTTAGTTTTACACTAATACTATCATTTGAATCTCGTTTCGTTGCATAATCTATGTTAAAATCACGTTCTATATTATATAAATCTTGACGTTCCAAGAGGCTTGAACGATTAAAAGTATCTGGAGATATTTCAGCCTCACGAATAGCATCTAACACACGATTAAAAGTAACTCTCTCCTTTAGTTTTCCTAAGTACATTTATATTATTTTATAATAAAATATTAAATAAATATTACACTATTTTTGGGTATTTATGTTATCTTCAAAAACAGAGTTTAAAAAATAACATAGCCATAAAATACCATAAACATACCTATAAAATTAAATATAAAACACCAAAGACTGATTAAAAATATGCAGGTAGAATCAATTAAAATAATAATTGAATTAAATGGTATCAAATGGTCCCAAATATTATATTTAACTCATTGTTGATTAATATTTAAAATTTACAGGCAATAATTGTTCTTGTATCATCATCCAACCGAATTCGACCAATTTCAGGTTCATGCCCACAGTGAGTTTTCCAAAATGATGTGGATACTTTTCCATCAAATTTGGAAATAGTAACTTTTAGCAACGATGGACAGGCTCGTTCAATTTTATTACTACCCATAGATTTGATTTCTTTAACATTGTTACCGATGGCAATAATAAAATTGCCTTGTATTTCCATCACTTAATTCTGATGCAGCTCTATCAAGTATATACATTGTTGATGTCCGTTGTTCCATTTTTCGTTTCCAAGAATCAAATTCTGTAATTAAAAACCAAAGGGGCAAATTATTCTCGTTTGATTTTTTTTGATTTTCTTCGTATCAATTTTATCATGGTATTTTTTGATATGTACAGTTAATAGAACTCAGGGGTGGAAAAACTTTTTTGGCATATTTCACATTACAGATCTTTCACGGTTGTACATCTGTGTCGTAAAATTTCCGACAATGTACGTACAGCATTTTACGCTGAAAAAATGTGATGAAAACTCTGCTGTTTTAAATGTCTCTTGTAATTTAAGACCGTACTTCTCTCTCTCTCTCTCTCTCTCTTGCTACTACTGGACCAATCTTGATGAAATTTTTTACAGCGTGTGTAATTTGGTCCAACTTAAAAGATAGGATAGTTTTTATCTCAATTAAGGTCCTCAATATTTTTGCATTGAAATAATTGTGAAAAAGAAAGTTATAGAATTTTCTAGAAAGATCCACAATGTTAATAGGGAGTGATGTCGTTTAAAATGTTCCCTAGGTAAGGTAATAATTTATTATTATAATACAAAAAGTACTTGTTTTGTAATTTTATTTCAGGTTGGTCCTATTATACAAAAGCAAAATACAACCATGATAGCACCTATTCCTGCAGTAATAAAGTTGCAAGTAGTTCTTCGGTACTTAGCATCTGGTGATTCAATATCATCTCTTCAATATTTATTTAGAGTTCCAAAGAATACCATAAGCTGTTTCTTGGAAGAAGTTTTAGATGCTATATTTTCTCAGTTAAAAGAATTCATACAAGTAATTAGCACAGAACTATAATCACTTCCTAACCAATTGGTTAAACAAATTAAAATATATGGGTGGTAAACCATTAATCAATTTATTGTACACCAAACTTACATGTAATATCATTAATATCAAACATAGTAACTTTTAGTAAACATTTGAATATAAAAATAAGTATTAAGTTTCCTCACTTTGGTAAATTAATACATGAAATTAACAATTAAATAGTAAATAAATATCAAGCATGGTAACTTTAGTAAACATTTGAATATAAAAATAAGTATTAAGTTTCCTCACTTTGGTAAATTAATACATGAAATTAACAATTAAATAGTAAATAAATATCAAACATAGTAACTTTTAGTTATCAATTAAATAGTAAATAAATATCAAACATAGTAACTTTTAGTTATCAATTAAATAGTAAATAAATATCAAACATAGTAACTTTTAGTAAACATTTGAATATAAAAATAACTATTAAGTTTCCTCACTTTGGTAAATTAATACATGAAATTAAAAATTAAATAGTAAATAAATATCAAGTATGGTAACTTTAGTTAACATTTGAATATAAAAACAAGTATTAAGTTTCTTCACTTTGGTAAATTAATACATGAAAATTATTAAAAATCATCATTCCAACTTGAAAAATATGTAGTTAGTACTTCTTCTGTGTTGTGAGATTCTTGCATGTCATCATCACAATAATCAATTTTGTTTTGATCATGTAAATTATGATCATAATTTTCATCAAAACTTGTATCTCTATGTAGATCACGAGGTTTTGAAACAAAATTGTCACACCTTGACCTTAATGTTGATAAATTTATTGTGGGAATTGGTGTACCACATTGGCGATGATTGGTGATAATTCAAGTTGTCTAGTCTAGCTTGAGACAGTAAGTTTTGGATTGTCTGTTGCATTTCAAGTGATTTCCTCAATGGTAGGTTATTAAGTTGTACACCAACTTGTTGGCCAAACAGGGTGAACTCATTGTGACATGATGTCTTATATCTTTCAATGTATCCAAGGCTTCCCTCAATGTTTCATTTTGTTTTAATTTCTTTGATTTATTTTGGTTGACTAATTGACTAGTTTTTGGAGTTGACATCATTGTTTGTTGAGAATTTGAAGGAGAAATCTCAGAACTCATGGGCCTTCCACTTATAATCGGCCTTTTTTTTTGATTTGATATCATTGTCTGATGGCTGCTAGTTGGATAAATCTCAGAGGTCATGGGGCTTTCACTTCTAATCAGTTCTTCTTCTGACATTTCTTCATTGTTCAGGTTCTGAAAAAAACAATAGTTTCATGCGAGAGGTATAAGCCAATGAAAAAACAGATTTTTTTTTAGTATTTTAATAAACCTATATATTGTATAACTGTTTCATTGGTTTTATTTTTTATTTTAATAGGTACCAAAAAAAAAAAAGCTGATTGGGAAATAATAATTAATGGATTCAACACCAAATGGAATTTTCCACAATGTGTAGGGGCAATTGACGGAAAGCACATAGTTATAAAGGCTCCTAAACATTCTGGTTCATTATATTTCAATTATAAGAATCAATTCAGCATAGTTCTTCTTGCCTTGGTTGACGACAATTATAATTTTACATGTATAGATATAGGTAGCTATGGTAGTGCTTCGGATGGAGGAATTTTTGGAAAATCAGCTTTAAACACTGCAATAATACAGAATCAGTTAGATTTGCCAGAAAATTGTGTAATTCTAGGGGATGACGCTTTCCCACTAAAAGAGTACCTCATGAAACCATTTCCCAGACGGCCTAACCAGAGTATCAAGGAACGTATATACAACTATAGACACTGTAGAGCACAAAGAATAAGTGAAAATGCTTTTGGTATTTTGACGAATCGTTTTCGAATATTTTCAAGAACAATTGATCTTGAGCCAAATAAAGTAGTAAAAATTGTAAAAGCATGCTGTACTTTGCATAATTGGATAAGGAAAAAAACAAATCCAATTATGGTATAACTACTGACATTGAAGATGTTGTGAATAATACAGTAAACTTAGGATCATGGCGAGAAGATCCAGCTCCAGGTGGTATAATAAATTTTGTTTCAACAAGAGATAGAAATTTTAATGCTTATGTCCGTCTAAAACGAACACAGTTTGCTAATTACTTCATGGGTGAAGGTGAAGTTGAATGGCAGTATAGAATGGTAAATTTGCAAGTTGTGTAAATGTGAACATGTATGAAAAATAATAAACAAACATATTTAAAAAAAAATTACATGGGTAATTTTGTTATAAATTACTACCTTATAGGTAAAAATTTAAATTTGATGATTAATATTGTCATTGAAGAATTATTTAAGAATTTATTTCCAATAAATTGTACTAGATTATTAATATTGTTTATCACTTATTATTACCTATTTTATATTTATGTTATATGTTACTAATTATTCATTAAATTATGTATAATAAACTATTATGACGTAATTTATTTATTTACCAAATTTGTTTCGGATTCAGGCTCATGATCCGTATTTTTTCGGAGAAAGGTGTTAGCATAGTTGTACCACTGCAACTTTGGATTGTACAATTATTGGTCCAATCCAGATCCATTAATCATTGATTTTTTACTTTTCGCAGTTCATTATTATATGCTCCGCGTATTGATCTCACTTTCGACCGTAATGCTTTAATATTTTCTAGGCCAGTGATTTTCAATAATTCGTCTTCCGCTTGGTCCCTTCTTGACCTGTCCTTATATTCTGGTAGGGATTTGTCCCACAGACAAGGATGCTGTTGATAGCTTTCTAAGAATTTAATAACATCAAAAGATGACATCTTCACGTTCACGAAAAACAAACTAATATTTAATAAGACTTAAATATGTAATTGAAATATTCAAAGTTGTTAATTTAACATCAAAATTGAAATTGAAATAATATTGTTTTTTCGGAATTGGATTGTTGCGCTGTATAATAATGTTAGTATATAACAATAATAATGATAACAATATCGACACTATACCAGTGTCACGGTGTCGCATATCAAAAATTTTTGATGCGCGGTACGAGTGTCGCGATACCGTGGCATCTAGGCACTACGTTGTTCACACGGCGACACTGATGGGACACTAAATGTCACGCTGTAGTGTCATCGTGTGAACGAGGCTTAAAGCTAAGTTCTAGGAATTTCAATCTTCAAAGGTATAAAATGTACCTACATCATTTATAAAATTATATTTGTTTATGTTATGAAATAAAGAACTTTGTAATTTACTCATTCATTGCAGACTATGTTCTATCCTTAATCCCGTGGGTTATTATTAGTGACATTGTATGAATATTAATTTGACATACTCAATAGTTTACTATACGCTATGATCTTTAAAATCACTAATAAACCAAGTACCAAAATTTTATATACATAAAGTCAGTGGCGGCTCGTGGTGTTCAAAGTAGGTGGTGTGCAATTATTGCAAAAGTTTGTTTTAAAAAAAATTAATCTGTTTTAAGTATAAATGTAATAAGTTAAATATTTATTAGCGTTAATAATAATAATAACAATTAGTATATTTTATAATTTATTTATTGTCACAACTAATAATATTAAAATAATAAAAAAACTAAAAAAATTTAAATGTGAAGTCCAGCCTTCTCCTTGGAAGACGCAAATAGTTCTATTACTTTATTGTTAAAATCAGCTATATTCATGACAAAGTTTTTTTCAATAGATAGCATCGCTAATGCGGATAATCTTTCTTGGTGCATTGTATTACGTAAAAATGTTTTGATTTTTTTTAATGTAGAAAAACACCTTTCCGATTCAGCTGTGGACATAGGTATTGTAATTATAATTTTTAATAGCTTCATGCTCTCACCGAATTTACTAGTAAGGTTTTCAGATTGTATAAATGATAATAATGAAACAGCTCCACTCATGGTTCTAAACTCAGTTCTACTGTAGATTATTTGTAATTCTGTTTTTAATTTTTTACTGTCAAAATATGGGTATACGTTTATTGTTTCATTGAAATAACCTTCTGGAAAATTATCATCATATTTCTTAAAATTATCGGCTAAAAATAAATTAGAAGCAACTAGATGACCAGTGAAATCAAACCTTTGTTTTATTTGAGATATAATATTATCACATACTTCTATTGCTTCTCGTTTCAATTCATCGCCCCTGTGTTTTCTTTTATTATTACTTTGTACAATATTACCTTCACATAATGTTCCCATTTGGTTTCTAATTTTGGAAATCTCTTTGATAAAACTATCAATATTATTTTTCACAGTTGTTAAATCAGTTTCTCTTTTTTGTAGTTGATTATATAAGATATCTACATGAGGCATGATACTGTGAAAAACTGTAAGCCAAGAAATAAATACGTCATCAAGCAAAGTTCTTTTTAATCCCGATGCCTGTTCAATAGTCTGTGTATATTTAATGGATTCATCACTAATTATTTTATCCATATAAATAATTAATTCTTCTCTATATTCGAATACAGTATTAACTGTTCTAGAATGAAAATTCCACCTCGTAGGAGCTGCTCTAGGTAAACGCTTTTGAACAACTTCATCCAGTATAGCAGTTCTTTGAAAAGACGTTGAAAAAAATGAACAAAAACCTCCAAGGCATACAAAAAAGATTCGAACATTCCTATTTATTGAAGCAGCATTAGCCATAACTAAATGAAGTTGATGTGCGTAACAGTGTACATAATTAGCATTTGGATAATGAAGTTTAATTTTAGCAATTTTAGCCTGAACTCCATTAATATTTCCACTCATGACTGAAGCGCCGTCATATGTCTGAGCAATTAATTTATCCGTTTCATTGCCTATAATATGTTGGTCAAGTTGTTCTTTAATGCATTCGGCTAATTCTTCAGAATTGTGTGCTTTGGGTTTTAAAAATCCCCAAAACCTCTCTACAGCTTTATCCTTAACAATGTACCGATAAACAATAACCATTTGAAAAATGGCACAAACATCAGTAGTCTCATCGGCCGTTATTGACAAATAATCAGCCTTTTTTATTCCTAGAGATATTTCTTGCTGACAAATATTTAACATGCACTTTAATAACTCATTCTGTATAGTTTTTGACGTACCTTTGAATACGGTTGCTTTTTCTAAATGAACTTTTAATGTAATATCTAATTCCGCACTAAAGCTTATTAAACCACGAAAAATTCCTGGATTCAAAGATGTATCCTTTTCATCGTGTCCCCTCAACGCTAATTCGAAAGCACCACAAAATCGAATGCAATTAATAATGAGGTTCAAAATATATCGATTGTTGGAAACCTTTTCGTTATGTAACTCAATGCCTAAATAAGAAAGACAAAATTAATGACGATAGTTTTAAATTATATAAAAATAATAAAATAAATACCTCTTCTGTAACCGCTATCTAACATTGAAAGAATATTTGTTTTACCCAATGTAGCTAAATTTAAGGTGTTATTCATATGTTTAACTGTTAAATCATGTTTTTTCATTCGATCATTTAAATGATTTAAGTCTCTCATTCCTGTTTTGGTCCATACCAATTCTCCGCCAAATAATAAACACGGAAAACAAAAAACTGCATTTCTTTTATCACAACCACATAGCCAATTATTATATTTTGTGTAAATATCATTTGTAAATGTACGAGTAAATTGGCGTGTTTTTTTTTTAATAACTTGTGTTAATTTTAAATCAGGCCTAGGCCTTCCTAAGGTTTTTATATTATTATTTTCATCTAGAGTATGTAAGGAAAACTTTTTTTCCAAAAGATATTCAACCGAATTCATGTTTAAAATATAATAAAAATAAAATAATGGCCTGGGTAAAGCAAAAGAAAACTGCGGTACACAATATAATCACTGTCACTGGTGAACAACAACTGACAACTAACATAATTTAATTTTGTAAAATGAAATAATATTAGTAATACATTAATCGGGATAATTTTAACGATAAAAATAGAAAAACGGTGGAGTTTACAAATTACAGCCAGTACAGAGTTGATACTTGATATCTTTCTCCGTGTGTGTGTTTATCGCGTGCGACCGCCTGACGAGTGTGCAGCTGTAGCTGCACATCAAGGTCACATATAATTGCCAATTCCCCCACTCGACAACCAAACGTATTTTACACGGACAGACGGTGTTCAGACTGAGCTGCACACCAGTTGATGAGTATTTGTTGCATAACTCGATTACATTTTAGGAGTATAATAATAATTAATATAGTCGTTTGTTTGTTTTTAAAATTTAATTTTTTTATATAATAAATACAGTTTAACAGAATATATTGCATTAAAATTTATTTATTATTAGGTATACATTTTTATTATACATTTTCACTATTATATCTAATTAATCTATGTGGTGTGCGCACACCTGCACACCTAGGCACGAGCCGCCACTGCATAAGGTTATTTAAGCATACATCATAAGCTGCTCCTAGTCCATTACCTAAGTCAAAACCTATTTTCACTCATCTGATGTAGACTTAAGCATTTGACCCAAACATTAATGCCAAATAAAAATAATTAATAATTCCCCAGGTAACGGCATCAAGACGTACGTGAAGTTGGCCCACCCACTTTGGAGTAGTGACTTAAAATCTTCACCAATATTTTGCGAGAATTTGCGAGTTCACTTTTAGAATTTGCGAGTTAGCCGTTTATGAGCAGCAAGCAAAATAAAAATGGGTGGGCCAAGTTCACGTAGCCCACCAATGTTGTCCTAAAACTTTGAAATTTGTATCAAACGATAACCTCTAATTTGTGAGAATTTGCGAGTCCACTCTCAAAATTTGCGAGTAAGCCGTTTGTGAAATATTGATGGGTTAGATTACAAAAATATAATTTGTTTAAAAAATATTAATTGAATTAAAAAAACTGAGTATAAAAAATATAATATCAAATGATAGCCTCTAATTTGCGAGAATTTGCGAGTCCACTTTCAGAATTTGCGAGTCGACCATTTACCCACAAAACCCACTTTTTGACCGTGAAGTTGGCCCACCCATGTTGTCCTAAAACTTTGAAATTGGTATCAAACGAAAGCCTCTAATTTGCGAGAATTTGCGAGTCCACTCTCAGAATTTGCGAGTAAGCCGTTTGTGAAATATTGATGGGTTAAATTACAAAAACATAATTTGTTTAAAAAATATTAATTGAATTAAAAAAACTGAGTATAAAAAATATAATCTAACTAAAAAACATGTTGTATTGAATAAATATATCTCAGTTGATAAAAAAATATAATTTAATTAAAAATTTATAACTAAACTAAAAAATATTGGTTGATATAAAAAAACTGAGGGTAACAAAACATAATCTAATGAAAGAAAATAATTAAGTATAAAAAAATTTCAGTAATATAAAAATATAATGTGGTTTAAAAAATTAGTTGAATAAAAAAAATATCGGTTGATATAAAAAATACAATTTAATTAAAAATTAATAATTAAATTAAAAATTTTGATTGATACAAAAAATATAATTTAAATAAAAAATAATAATTTATTTAAAAAAACCGAGTATAAAAAAAATATATCTACCTCAGTTAGTAAAAAATATTAATTGAATAAAAATAATATTGGTTGATGTATTAAAGGGAATTTAATTAGGTAATATTAATAGAATTAAAAAATCAAGTTAGTTTATTTGATTAATTTAGTTGTTTTTTATGTTATTTTATATTCAAAATTGCTTTTTTTTATTTTGTGTATTTTGCGTAAAGTATATTTTGACTTCTATGTTTCATATTTTTTTTACGTTTAAAATGTTATTTATGTGTTGAGCTTATACCTTAGTATAGATAATTATTTAAATGATTTTTTCGCGTATCTACTTACAGCTCCACATATTTTTGATTAGCTTAGCACATATTTTTCATTAGTTTTTTCGATTTAAAGTGGAATTGTTATTGATAAATGTTGGACTGACCCGACGGACGACCGAAGATTTCTCGATGGCCAGGCCTGATAGTTATATTATTGGTTGACTGGCTATAAAAAAATAAACCTTTTTTTCTTTAGATCTTCATAAACGGAAGAAATATTTTCTCAGTTCTCCATGGTTAGAGATTCAGTTTTTTTCAACTTTCCAAAATAGCCAATCATGGAGTTATATTTCATTTTTGAAGTGGGACTACCTACCTGTATGAAAACTAACAGATATTTTATTCAGAGATATAAAAATTTCAACCAATAGGTATTGTATTCTTTTTAAATAAGTTTTCATTCCAAATAATTTTTTTTCACTTTAATTTTTTTATTTACATTGTAGTTAAACATAATTTATTTTTATATTTTTATATAAATAAGTAAATGAGGTTTTAATACAACATTTTCGTTTTTAAAAACTCTTATTTTTTTTATCAAGGTCGTTATGAAGCTTCCATGTATGGTTTCTTGTTCTGTTCACATACGTTATATAGTGACCTCCAGATACAAAATCAACAATGCTTGCTAGAAAGAAGGTGAAATTATAAAAACACAGTATTTAAAAAAATATATTTATTCGTAATAGGTAGAATGGTGTATTTTAGTTACTTTTTATTTAATGTTTTTGGAATATGTTGGAATTGTATTGGTGAAATAAAAAAATCTGTCTCCATAAATATATGTTCACCTAATATTCTTGATGAGATTTTATTACCTCCACATTTTAAACATTTAGTATTCCTGTTTTCTATATATCCATTTAATAAAGTTTGCAGTTGTGAAATATCGCTGTTTAATGGTAAAATTATAGTTGGCGATGGTCTTGTGATATCTCCACATTTGTTACAAGAAACATATTCTATGGCACTTGGTTCATCATTTAAATAACTTTGAATAATTTTTGTCACATTACATTCTGAATTTATAGTTATAACTTTTGGGTAGATTTCTGATTTGTCAAAGTGCATTAGTAACAAGTCTACTCTCCTTCTATAAATAATTTTGTTTGGTCCTTGCATTGCCAAGTCTTTAGAAAATTTCAATAATAAGTTTTCACTCTCGCTGATATAATGCTTATATGAGTTATTATCATTATATGCTACTGCTATTGCGACTGCAATGGTGTCAAATGCACATGTATTTGTAACCATATAAATATCTTTTTTAATTTTGCAATGGCTTGAGATGTTTCCATTGAGCAACAATATTTTTTTATGGGACCTCATTCTTGAACTATTCAAAATTCGGTCGATATCTTGGCATGGTTTAATATACTTAGTTGGTGTCATAACTTTTTTTTTTTGGTGAAAATGGTCCGTTTGGTTTGTTTTTTAAACCCATCCAGCTTTCTTGTTCTTTTAATGTGTCAACGCTTTCAAAGGAACATGTCGATGATCTACTGTTGTGGCTCATTGTATCACATACTGAATTCAGATCTTGAGTATTGTCATCTGATTTATATTTTTCTGACGTTACGATTTGATCATCACAAAAATCCATCCAACTATCAGGTTGTATTGTGTTATTAGTGCTGTCTGACGAACAAGACGAAGATCTACTTCTTTGACTGATTTTTATACCTTTTGAGTACTTTTTCTGAGGTTTTAGAAAATAATTGTTCACTTCTTGCTATTGTCATTGAACTTTTTAAGCTATTTAAATGTGTAATTACAAAACGATCCACTGTCATTGGTTTAAAATCATACCTTAAAATTTTGTTTTTAAGTTCAGAAAAACCACCTTCCACCGATGCGGAAGTTACTGTAGAGTAAGGAGATTTAAAATATTCTGACATCACATTTGACCATAAAGGAAACTGTTTTGAAATACGTAATACATTTTTACAAAATTCAGGATTATAATATGCATTTAAATCATCACTTCGTACTGATGATCTCGCGGAGCTTTTCAAAGCAATATCTGTTAATAAATCATTTATATACGAACTTGAATCCTGGTCAATATCTTCTTCTTGGTAAATATAATCTTCAGTTTCAGAAATATCTTGATCTGAAGTATTCAATCTTGGAATTTCAAAAACCCCTGATTAAAATGAATAAATAAACACGGGTTAGGTTAGGTTAGGTAAAACTATAACTTTAATTAATATTCAATTTCATAAAAGTTTAAATTTCAAATTTCAATGAAATATTTATACTTATTTATTATAATATAAAAGTTAGATTTTGGGTCTTAGTAATAATTACTCTCGTAGAAAATGTATTAACATTTTAATTGTATACATTTTATACTATGAAATACATTGAAAAAATGACTATATCTTTAATGAATTTTGTAAAAATTTTAACTTCCGACTATATCTAATTTAATACAAGAGAAGCTTCGAAGTCTTTTTACTATAAAACGTATAGAGGTATATAAACAAAAATCTTAATAAAAAACTTACAACATCGTAAAACCCATACGTTTATTACTGTGTTCAGAATCTAAAATACACATTTCACACATCATTGTAAAATACGATACATTAATATTCTAAGTTTAAAATTTATAATTAGGAATAAAGAATGTTTTATAGTTTCAAAAATATTATACCTCTTATTTTACTCAGTAATTCCTTTTTTGCAACTTCCGATGGACAATCAGTTTCAATTGATTCTATTAGTTTACCACAATATCGACTCATAGCCAATGTTAAAGTATCCATTAAAACTGTTTTAAAACTATCTAAAGTTTTAGTATTTATCAATAAAATTATACACCTGCAATTATTAATGATTAAAAACGATGTTGACAAAATACTATTTAACATTCAGTTACCTGACATAAAATTCCTTTAAATGAGTATTTCCAATTCCCTTCCAACATTTCCATCTAGTTACTAATTTTACTAGATGAGCAATATCGATTCGAATGTAGCATAATGTGAGCTTGGTCTGAATTTTTCCCTCCAATATTTGTAAACATAAATCGACATTTTGACGTAATGTAAGGCCACTACAAAAAGCTCTTGATATGGCACCCAACAATGCCATAGAATAATCGGTTACTGTCTCTTGTGGTGCGGTAACTCCATCATTTAGCCACATCATTAACCAAGAGTAAATGGTAAATGTGTCTTGTATTTCACTTATCATTTGAGTCACAGATACTTGATGATCTCCATTAGATATTACTGCTTTGTATAAAAAAATATTTTTAATAAATGTTAGCAGGCATTTTTTCTCCAAACTGTAGGGGAGCAACTTCGTCTCTAACCCAATTACTGGCACAGTCGTGTAATAACTTCTGGCCTACTTCGGTTCTTTTTTGTGCATTTAATGGCCGTTTTGACACATGGTTACATTTCAGATCAACTCCTGTCAAACAAATATTTGTAACCAATGGCATAGCTTCATCTGGTTTTTTATCAACCCATCCTGTAGCAATCGCACCACAATCTTTGCATTTTCCAGAAAATGTAATAAAATTTTTAGATCTCGAAGTATCATTTGCTATTCGGCAACGCTTATATATAATATTAAAAGGAGCTTTACAACATTTTATTAACCAATCGTTGATAACATTAGTCCATACACCTTGTTTTAAGGTAAAGTACGATTTTTGACTTTTCTTTCTTCCGTATTTTACTTGTATCGGGCTCATTTTGATATAATCTCTGTATGGTATATCGAATTTGTAAACATGAGTACCCTCTGATGCATCAGTATCATCATCTGAAATACTGTTTGAGTTTTGATCGATTTCCGATTCTACTGGAGTACAATTGTCAATAGAAGGCTTAGATATAAGTAATCTTAAATTGTTTTTCCAGGAATAACGGTTTTGAGATACATTGTTATATAAAGTATGAGGAGAAACTTTCCTATCAAGACTTTCACTCAATTGAACCCACAATTTATTAGAATAAGGAATTAAATTTCCAGCCGAATCAAACAAGTGCTCTGCTACAGATTTTAATTCATTATATACTTTATCCTGGGGAACGGTTGGTTTTCTCCCACGTGTTACCTTAAAAACATCGGAAAATAAATTATTTTTTTATTTGTTGCAACCAACACTACTGCGTAAAATAAGTCCATATAGAATAATTTTTTTTTTAATAAATAAAAATAAATGTAAAATATCGAATTTTTTGTCAATAAATATTAGTAGTAAGTGGATTCCCACATAAATATTATATATTTGTGAACTAAAAAATAAATTTAAAACTATATTAGTGGTAAGTGGCCACATCTAGTACACATTATATAAAAAGTTCACAAAAATAATTAAACCAAAAAAAAATCAAAAAGCACTACTTTATCATAATTTAACACAAAATATCAGTAAATTGTTTTTAACATAATAAGTGTGACGCATCTTTTGGTATATATATCGAAATTTTAGAGTGACATGGGGGGGGGCTCCGTGAATTTGGACCACATATCAGTATTTCGCAAATATATTACTCGAAAATTCTGAAAGTGGACTCGCAAATTCTTGCAAATAACTCTACTAAGATATTAGCTCAACACATAAATAACATTTTAAACGTAAAAAAAGCGGGTAAGTCGCGGATGTCACTCTGCTGTACAGTAGGTTACTGTAATTGATGGGATTAAATTTGAATGCAATGATAGGTATCATTGTATACGAAAAACGATTCTGAACGGAGATGATTTGTCAGTCTAGGATATATTATATTTAAATATTGTCATATATTCTATTTTGAAACAAATATTTTATTTTTCAATTAAGACGCATTTTGCATATGGCATGGTTAATCAATTAGTGTAGTTATCATGTAGTTATCATAATTCATAATACCTTATATTATCATAGATTTACGAATACCTGGTTTGAGGATAAATCGTTATCATTACGTGATTTCATAAAAATTTAAAACTCAAACGCTCAAAACATATTTCCTATAATGACGCTTCAAATTTTCTCTATAGCTATTTGAAGCAAAACTTATGGAAAACTTGGTGTTAAATTTTATAACCTTAGAGATAAATACAAACAAT
The DNA here is from genome assembly GCF_037042655.1 of Diuraphis noxia. Lineage (NCBI taxonomy): Eukaryota > Metazoa > Arthropoda > Insecta > Hemiptera > Aphididae > Diuraphis > Diuraphis noxia. Next base: position 62,853,417 of record NW_028301711.1, read on the forward strand.
ATTATGAATTTTGAACTACAAAATAATTTGCGAATATTCATTGTTTTGACGAATTTTTGTCAATATTTGAAATTCAAATGCTAATAAAAATTTAATTTGAATTTCCGGTGGACATTTTTTTTGTGACAAAGATTGACAAACTTGAAAGGAATCTTGAATTAAATTTTCAAATCTTAGATTTAAAAAGAAATTTTTTTATGAATTTCTAGCTTATAATAATTTGCGAATTTTCGTGATTTTTACGTATGTTGTCAAAATTAAAATTAAAATGATTGTAAAAAAAAATGTGGCTATATATTTCTTTTATTTTTCAACTGCTATTGCAAAACTATATTATGAGCCTTGTATTAAATTCTTAAATCTTAGAATTAAAAAGAAAAAATTTATGAATTTCGATGTAAGATAATTTGAACATTGCCGTAATTTTTATGTATTCAGTCAAAATTTGAACTGTAAATGCTTATAAAAAAAATGTGTGACTATATATTTCTTTTATTTTTCAAATGCTATTGTAAAAATATTTTAGGAGCCTTGTATTAAATTTTCAAATCTTAGGTATAAAAAGAAAATCTTTTATGAATTTCGATCTAAGATAATTTGAACATTGCCGTAATTTTTATGTATTTAGTCAAAATTTGAACTGTAAATGCTTATAAAAAAAATTTGTGACTATATATTTCTTTTATTTTTCAAATGCTATTGTAAAAATATTTTAGGAGCCTTGTATTAAATTTTCAAATCTTAGGTATAAAAGGAAATTTTTTTATGAATTTCTAGGATAAAATAATTTACGAATTTTTGTGATTTTTACGTATGTTGTCAAAATTAAAATTTGAATACATGTAAAAAAAAATTGTGGCTATACATTTATTTTATTTTTCAACTGCTATTGTAAAAATATATTATGAGCCTTGTATTAAATTCTCAAATCTTAGAATTAAAAAGAAAAACTTTTATGAATTTCGATCTAAAATAATTTGAAAATTGCCGTAATTGTTACGTATTAAGTCAATATTTGAACTTCAAATGCTAATTAAAAAAAATCGTGCCTATGTATTTTTATAATTTTTTAATCACTATAAGAATAACTTTGTATTAAATTTTCAAGTATTTTGATAGGGCCATAAAAATGTTATCGACACTTCAAAAAAAAATTTTCAGAAGAATTGAAAATTTCAGTCGTCTATAAATATCTCAAAGTCAAAATATTTTGAAAATTAAATCATATAAATAAAATGCCAATCTAAATAACTGATAAAATTTTCAAGTGTCTACGATTTATACTTTTTGAATAATAACAAATATTTAAAATCGTTTCAGGATAAATCGTTATCGTTACAATATTTCGTAAAAAATTAAAATTCAAACGCACTCAAAGTTTTTCCAATAATGATGCTTCGAGTTTTCTCTATAGCTACTTGAAGGAAAACTTATGGAAAACTTAGTGTTGTATTTTTAATCTTTAGTTATAAACGCAAAAATTTTTATAATTTTTCAACTTCAAAATTACTTGCAAATTTTCGCGTTTTCGACAGATTTTGTAAAATTTTGAATAGTAAACGCTTATAAAAAAAAATTGTGACTTACGAGTTTTAATTTTTTTTTAGCTACAATAAGAACACTTCATAAGGAACCGTGTATTAATTTTTAAAAGTTTTTTGGTCGTCCAACATTTTTTTACCGACACTTCGAAAAAACATTCTCAAAAAAATCTAAAATTTCAGTGGTCTATAAATAACTCAAAAAAAGTCGAACATTTTTGAAAATTAAACTGTATATAGATATCACTAACATTAACATTTGGTGAAAATTTCAAGTATTTACAGTGATTAGTTTTTGAATTATAACCATTTAAAAATATCGATTTGGTCGAAAACTGGTTTTGCGTAAAAATTCCCGTTTTTCTGTCATTTTTTTTTTTGTATTTCTCGATTTTTTTGAAAACTGTTGGAAAATGTTTAATTTTGACCTCTATAATGCACCACAGTGGCGCCGAACTTCTAAAAATGTACTCAGGCCAAATGAAAATACAACGGCCCCAAGCCACCCAGCGGCCACAAGCCTACTCCGTCCCCTGCGTTCTTCCATCAATTCGAGCACAGGTTAACTCCTTATCCGGAATCTCCCAATATGTTTGCTTATATTGTTAATATATAATGCAATTTGTTAATAACTTTTACATTCCATAAATATCATATTTTAATATAATATCTAATTAGTTACTAAATGTATAAATTAATAAATATTACAACTGTTAAAATGAACTACAGAATTTGCCGGTATGTATTGGTAATAGATATATTTGCAATAGGATATATAATATTAATAACAATAAAATACATTTTAGTGATTTTATTATGAAATAAGTTTCATATAATCATAAGTTATTACTTGTTAAGTATGTGAAATTGTTGTTTGACTATATCATATATAAATATATATATACACTATATAATATATTATATACATGTCTTAGATGAATTAGCTTCAAAAAGTTAATAATTCATCATTTCATCCTATTAAAAAGTTAGCAATTTGACAAGAATAGAACTTTTTGAAGCAAAAATATCAATGACCTGAAACATAAATAAATATTATTTAATTAATAGAGTATACGCATAATGTAAGAATAAATTATGATTATTCAAGATAAATTTATAATAATTACCTTAGAAATATCAATTGATACATCATGTTCACATGATATGACCATAAGATTTTGTAATCGTTTTTGATCCATTGTTGACCTCAACCGAAATTTAATTATCTTTAATTTTGAAAACGAGCGTTCAACTGAACAACTTGATGTAGGGAGTGTTAAACATAGTTTTATGATAGAATATAAATTTTCAAACTCTGGTTTCAAATTAGTTTTATTGATTATTTGAAAAATATTAATTAAGCTTCCCATATTTATAACACTAACTAATTCAACTTCCTCATCGCTCTCATCTGAATTACTGTTTTCATCATCTGTTGTAGTGTGTAGACATTTTGGTAAATTTTTTAGTAATTTGTGATCCAAATCATTGAGAATTTGTTTGAACATCATGTATTCACTTCTTACTTTTTCTTGACTAAATCCATACATTTTACATAATTTCTCAAAAGCATCTTGTGGAACTACTGTTTCATCTTGCATTCTTCTTAAAGAGAGAAGGCCGATATCTTTCAATATAGATATTGATTGACTCTGAAATTTGTCATGAAATTGTTGAAGGATAATGTCAATTATCTTAAAAAATACAGTTACTTTGACCCTCTGTACAGGATCTTGAACTGTTTCATCAGCAGCTAGTTCACCTGGTCTCTTAGGAACTTTCTTTTTCCGAATTCCACTTGACCTAGCATTGTTAACCTCAAAGTCCCCAAAGTGTTCTTCTGAGTATAACTTAGCATCTTGGAAAATGGCAGAAAAAGCATCATCAGTACGAAGTTTTTTTATCCTGGTTTCTTTTTTTGTTAAAAGACTTACAGCAGCTAGTATATCCAAGTCACAGGATTGTAAAACTTTACTGAGTGGTTCAAAAATATCAAATATACTCTTAAATATGAATGCAGGTATTATAAAACGCGAAGACTGAAAATAATCGAGCAAACCACTGCACTCAGAACCAGTTTTATAATCGGCGGTACCTTCATGTGTCTTTACTTCACTCAACATGTCCAAAATTGCTTCCAATGTCTCTAATACTGTGGTTAAAGCGAATGATGTTGACATCCATCTAGTTGTACCAACCCGTTTGACAGCTCGTATTTGTTTATGGGGATATATTTGAGATTGTTTTTGTCTGTATAAATCTGCTCTTTTCTTACTACAATTTATGAATGTGTATAGTTTTTCCAAATTGCCAAATAAATCAATCGCTTCTGTACATGAACCAACAGCAGACAATATGATTAAATTTAATCTATGCGCATAACACCAGATGTATAAAGCTTTAGGATTAATTTCCAGGATTCGAGCTTGCAATCCGTTATATGTTCCTCGCATGTTAGCCGCACCATCATATGATTGGCCTACAAGGTTATTTTTCCAGTCCAAATTATTTCTTTCCATCAATGATTTAAACTGTTGAAAAAGTGCTTCACCTGTAGTATTTGATGACTCGATTAACGCTAACAATCTTTCATGGATTTTTCCATCAAAAATGTATCTAACAATGAATGAAAGTTGCTCTTTATGCGACACATCAAATGTTGAGTCTATGCATATACTAAAAAGTTCAGCAGAATTAATTTGTGATTTAATTACTGATAATACATATTCAGCAACAGATTCAATGAGTAAATTTTGTCTTTCCCATGAAATAAAAGAATATTCTTTTCTTGCATTGCTCTTTAAATTACTTATGTGTACTGATAATGTAGGAGAATGTTGTGCTAATAAAACTACCATATCTTTGAAATTTCCTTTCAACTCATTTTTCCAACATTCATCATGTCCTCTAAAAGATGGATTGTGTTTTGCTAAAAATATAGTTATCTCTATTAATTGTTTTACAACATCTCTGTTGAAAGAGACTTGACGATTATGTTCTTCAGTTAATGATGGTAAAATAGGTAAACAATGTGTACTTAATTTAATTTTTAGTGAAGCCATAATATGAGTTTCACATACTTCATGATTGATTATACACATTAAACCATTTTTCCAGTAGTTGAAGCCATTCTTTATCCAAGCATCATTTGATTTGGCACTATAAAGAATGCAATACAAACAAAATATTTTGTCAAGCTTTGGTGAGTATGACAGCCATTCCCTATTCACATAGGTATTGTCAATTAATTTTCTTGAGTACCAAGAGCAATGAAAACTTCTGTTTGAAGTATTTTTAGTAAAACATTTGTTTTCCAATTCATATATATACTTGGCTGACATGGTCCTAACCTTAGAACCATATTTCGTAACTCTGGGGTCCATGATTTAATTTTAATAAACCTAGCAGGATCATTTTCAAATACAGTATTTTCCTCAAACAACTTGTTTTGAACTGTTGAAGTTACAATCTGAAAAAAGTAAAAACAATTGTAATTTGAATTGTTTTTATGGCATATATTTTAAAAGCAATGCTTATGAGTTATAAAATATTAAGTAGGTACCTAGATACCTGGTACCAGTAGTACCTACCTTTATTCAGGCTTTAGATAAATTTAGTTTATTATTCTCATTTCTCTGAATGCATTGATATCGTGTGTATCATTTGATTTGACATATTATAAAAATGTATTATTAAACAATGACTACGGTGTTATTAAATAATAATTTTACATTTTAATTAATTAGCGTTTTTTTAATAATAATAATAATAACTTTATTTCAGAAACACAAGATACAATTTAAATTTTAAATAAAACATTTTTTCTGACCCAACCTATAAGTAAACTTGTTTTAGGTATGGTGAGTCTTAGTAACAATAGAATGTAATAATAAAAAGAGATACAATGAATAACAGGTTAACTAAATATTATGAACTAACACATTTTAAATTTAATAAAAGTTTGGAACGAGTCGAAATTAATATTTTTACTACGGAGTAAATTTATACCAGTATTTAAAGGTGACAATATAATACCAAACATCTTTTAGAATTGCTTAGCTTAATAAATATAATATAATCTAATAAATAAGATAAGATTTAATCCTATATCTTTTTCTTCTAAAAACAAAGTTTTGCTAAGTATAATAATACTAAATATATTTTGAATTGTTTTTAATATTCCTACCAAATTATCAAAATTTGCAATTTTTGTTTTTTAAATTAAACAAATTATTGCCATGCAATGTTTGAATAATTATTTACCTCACTATAATCTGGTTGAATTACTTGATCATTATCATTCTCAAAAGATGGACCATTTATTGCTGCTTTAACCACTTGATCTACAGAAATTTCCTAAACAAAATGAATAAATATTTAGAAAAAATATATTATGTTGAATGAAATAATATGTGTATTCTAATATATTACACATTACCACCTTATGGCTTATAACTTATAAGTTATTAAATACCTACATTTTTTAGATTGAAAATTTAAATAATTCTCAGACATATTTTTAAAATTAAATAAATTATTGCCATGCAATGTTTGAATAATTATTTACCTCACTATAATCTGGTTGAATTACTTGATCATTATTATTCTCAAAAGATGGATCATTTATTGCTGCTTTAACCACTTGATCTACAGAAATTTCCTAAACAAAATGAATAAATATTTAGAAAAAATATATTATGTTGAATGAAATAATATGTGTATACTAATATATTACACATTACCACCTTATGGCTTATAACTTATAAGTTATTAAATACTTACATTTTTTAGATTGAAAATTTAAATAATTCTCAGACATATTTTTAAAATTGAATAAATTATTGCCATGCAATGTTTGAATAATTATTTACCTCACTATAATCTGGTTGAATTACTTGATCATTATCATTCTCAAAAGATGGATCATTTATTGCTGCTTTAACCACTTGATCTACAGAAATTTCCTACACAAAATGAATAAATATTTAGAAAATAATAATATGCTGTTTTTACAGTTATGCATATTATACTAATATATTTTCAGATTAAAATTTAAATTCAGATTTAAATATTGATCATTAATTTCCTACAAAATAAAATACTTACTCTAGAACAACTAGATTTGTGATAAAACATATCAGAAATGTTTTTACACTTCCCAGCTTCCTTCTTGAGTAATTTTCGTTGTTTCTCTCTATTTTTGTCAGCCCCTCCGCGGTATTTTCTTTTGCCTTCCATTTTTAATAAGATGTAATCCTTATACGATATAAGTAAAAACAAATTTACTAAATAAAGTTCTTTTATCTTAATGTCTTAAACCAATTTTGCATAATCACTCATATAAATATGTTATTATAAATTGTAATGATATTAAAATAAAAAAAGACTTAATTATTTTTTTAGACATTTATATCTTTAAAAATAATTTTATTTCTTAACAACATTCAAATATTTAATTATTTGCTACTTACCTAAAACACTGTAAATAAAACTAAAGACTACAGTAATCACGCCGATTCCGATATCTTATGTATATGGTGGACTGGTGAAGTCACAAACAAAGTTAAGTTTTTTAAATATTCGTCAAAACAATTAAATAAATATTAATTAATAATAATAATACACTAGAAAGTAAATACGTCCCAACATTCTGTTGTATCAAAAATAATTAAGGAATAACAGGCAATAACAGCTGTATCTAATGTTAAATGACAATGGGAAATTCTATTTTTGTCTCAATTAATCACGACGTTGAAAATTATGTTCGAAAAACCCATAATCCATATAATAATATGGTTTCGAAGAAACATCGATGATGACGATAACGTAATGCACCGTCATGTACTCATTTGTTCAACGTACTTAATGGCTAATTTGATTCATTATTTTTATATTTAATTTCTGTGGCTATTAGTATTTAACTGAGATAGAGAAGTCTCTGAACTACGAACTAGGTACCTAAATAAATAAGTATTAGTTTTAATATATATCCCTTATTTTCATCAAGTAACTAAGTGTAGTTTATTATGTTGATTAAAATATTGCAGACGTCCAGCCCCCCTCTGATCGCCGGCCCCCTTTTAAACATGTGGTCAGGCCACGGCCTGACCTAAACATAGGACTCGGCGCCACTGATGCACCAAGGATCTTCAATTTTACATTGGAAACCACCCCCAAAGTTTGAAATCAATGCATTATTTCGACTAGTTATGCTGTACACAGACACAAAAAAAAAAAAACACTCATTGTAAAATCAATACATTCATCACTTCGTTCAAAATCTAACCTTACATTTGGCCATATCTATTTTAATATCAAATAAAGCATTTGAGTTTCAATATGTTGACTATGCTGAAAAGTTATTAAATTACTTTGTGAAAAGTTGTGGTTTTATTTATAGTAAAGAGTTTATGGTTCATAATATTCATAATCTTTTACATTTATGCAATGATGTGAGAAAATTTGGCCCATTGGATAATTTTAGTAATTTTCCTTTTGAAAACTACCTTGGTCAATAAAAAAATTATTGAGAAAGCCTTCTGATATTTTACCTCAAAATATTCGTAGATTATCAGAATCTCAAAACTTCTATAAAACATTCAATTATAACAACCAACAAAGTTTAAATACCTTAGAATATAAATTTTCAAAAATTAAACAAAATGAAATTATAACACAAGATTGTGTTGGGCCACAATATGAGGAGCTAACATTACCGTTGTATAAATTGACACTATCAAAACAAAACCGTTGTTGTAAATTAAAATGTGACACAATAATAGAAATTTTTAGTTTTTCCTATCAATCTGAATCCAAAAAACCTATTGCTATTGGGAAGAAATACTTAAATGTAACTAATTTTTATAAGAACCGGACCGTTCTTCCTTAATTGGAGTTCATTTTGTTTCTAATTTGTGTGCAGAGTATGGCTATTGGAATATTGATAATATATCAACAAAATTGGTCAGATTACCATTTGGTCATGGATTTGTTGTATTTCCTTTGTTACACTCTTCATGACTAGATATAATAGATATTATGCTAAAATATAGCATATTATTACAATATATATTATATATTGTGTTTAATGTGTATATTATATGTAATTATTTAAATAATATGAATATTAAAACTGTATTAACTGCAGATCAGATATTAAAAGTTATTAGGTCTTTAGTTTTACAGTGTTTATTAAATCTAATGCAAATATGCTTGTCAATAGTTGTAATTGTGTTAACAATGGAGCTGGAAATTGGGAACAATACTGCTTGGTACATAGTCAAGTTCCTAGAAGAAAATTCTGTCGAGGCTGTGCCTGTCAAATGGTTCAAGGACCTAAATCATTGCTATTGGCCTCCATATAAAGATACTGTAGTAGCTGAAGCAATATGTCTAAATGAGGTGCCATCCAAGTCATGGAAACTTTATAACTGCAAATTATTGTCAAAATCAAAAATATTTGACTACCCAACAGCCATGAAAAAAGCTTGTAGAGCACAATATGAATCAGAACTTTCCGAAGCTGAATCTGCCACAAATAATTCTATTAAACGAATTAAAAAAAAGAATAAAAAATATGATGATACAATGTCTGATGAAGAATACAGTACTCCTAATAAACGAACAAAGTTGATACCATCCCCACCAACATTTGGTAAGATTTATCATATAAATATATTACCTATAATGTTAATATATATATATTTTTTTTTATGTTATGAAGTACCTATTGTTATATAGTTTATATAATAGTTATTATTATTTTTCAATTTGTTATATTATTTTAGAAAATTTTATGAATAATAGTACCAATGAGGATGATATTTTGCTTGTACCTGAAGATGTAACATCAAATGATTTTTTTATGAGCCCAACAGTTGTTATTCCTGAAGTGTTAGCTAATAATTCAAGCTGTACAATTGACACGATGGAAGAACTACAAAAGTATATTGATACAAGTAATAAATGTTTTTATTTAATTAGTAAAATAATAAAATGTTGTGGGTGATCAACTTGATTTGTTTTAATTTAGAACTAAAAAAACTAATATTATGTTATATTGTTTTTGCAGAATTTGAAGATCTCCGTAATGATCAAACTAAACTACATACAAGTAAGTAAATATAATAAAAATTGATTAAAAAAGAGATCTATTTATTATTCCACATATTTTATACCAAGTTTCTATAACAAAAAAAGTATTAATTTGTTGCACATTCATTGGATATTTATTATTACTTTTCATTTGAGTTTCTTTATGTTTATAAAACTATTTATGCAATTTTAGTTGTTGAGAAATGGCAGTCAGACACTTCTAGATTATTAATAACTATGGGAATTCATCAAAAAGAGCAATTACGATATTTGGATAATATTCAAACAATAGTCAATAGTTACTATTGAATAGTACCAATGCAATTGGTAATGTTGATATTATTCATAAGGAAAAAACAAAAGAAGAAGAAATCATATATAGACAGTTTCCAATCACTTGTTTGGAACATTTTAACGAATTAGACGATGAATTGAAGCAAATAAAATTATCCAAATTTGATGTTTATGACGCACTGGTGAGTTTTAAATTTATATGATGTTATAATCATAATTGTTAAAAATGTAATAGATTATAAATTCGTTGGTGATATAACATTTCCACATTTTTCCCCTTATTGTTAATAATTTTTTGATTCAAATATAAAGAAATTAATAATCATAAATTCATATTTAACAAACTTCTAACTAACAATTTCCAAATTACGGTTATGAGAAGTCAAAAACTCTCATTACTATTTCTGAGCTTATTGATATGCATATTTTCACTACTTAATTAGGACATAATTGATGGTATGGTCGTGTTTATAATTGTGCTTGCTTTAAATATTATATTTTTTAGTTAAATTTATCTAATAATACTATTAATTTTTGTTTAGGTAAAAAATCTGTCTCTTATTGGTGGATCATCATTTAGTGAACTTCTAAGACGGATTCTTAAAACAATTTTAACTAATCAAGTCGCTGAGCAATTCAGCTGGTTTGGAAGGCAAAAAAAATTAAGTTTTGCAACAACAGCCCTGGCTGATTTAGTAAAAAGTAATAGTGCTTTTTTAATATTTTTAATATAAATATAGTCATTTTGTTGTTTTATCTTTGAAAACTGTTCTGCTAAAGTAGATCTTGTTATTCCATGTTGTTCATATTGTACATGCATGGTTGTAAATAATGATGCAAAGTTATTAAAAAAATACTTTTTTGGTTGAAAGGTGCTGTAAAAATTAAATATAAAGAGGAAACAGACAAACATATAGAATGTGTTGCAGGTACTTGGCTAGCTAAAGCTAAGGAAAGAATGAAAAATCCTACAATTAATTAATTACTTACCTACATAATAACAAATATTATTTTATGTTAATGTCACATGACTTTTCATTATTTTTTAAACAAAGGACTGACTTTTTTTCAATTATATTATATTATTAATATGATACATTTTACATTATATTATATTTATTTTTATTAGATGTTATTATAATGATACATGCATTTTTATTAATTTTTCAACAAACGAGTGACTTTTTGTTTTATTTTATATAATATGTATGTTATATTATTATATTAAATAATGTTAAATCTGTTTTTTTTTTATTATATGATACATTTTATAATATGTTACTTATGTTCATTTTTATTAAATTATAACTATATGTTATTATTATGCTAAATGACATTTTATTAGTATGTTCATTTTTATTTATTTTTTATTATAAAGGCTTAAAGTACAATGTTACATGCAACATTGTTACATACATGATGATGTTCATTTTTATTATATTATAATGATACATGACTTTTTTATTTTCTCAATGAAAAGGTCTGATTTTTTCTTATATTGTATAATACATGACACATGTTATGTTATATTTAAATAATGTTAAATCATTTTTTTTTATTTTCTCTACTAAAGTGTGCATTTTATTTATCATATAATACATTTTATAATATACCTTGTTCATTTTTATTATCATTTCAATAAAGAATTGACTTTTTTTAAATTTGTATTTACATTTTATTGACCAATCAAAAATAAATAATACATATTAAATACCAGATTGTATATTCCTTTATTATATTTCATGTGTTCTCTGGATATACATTAGATATATTTAAGGATCTCGGTGGAATATACTGGGAAGATTTTTTGGATACTATCTGCAGATATCTAATGAAGATGTCTGCAGATATATATGGTATAATCTAAGTAAATCTGAGGTGAGACATAGTAAGTTGCTAGTAATATTCCTTGAATATCTGAGGCTTATTGGTAGATATTCTGCGTATATACGACTATTCTAAAAGGTATATTCATATATTATGATAAGCATATTTAATGCTATGTGGGATTAGACCAAGGAAAAAAGATAAAACATATTTTAAAAAAAAAAAAGTATTTGAAAGTATCTGTAAATACTTTTTAAAACTATTTGTATTTGTACTTAAATACTTTTTTTTCAAGTATTCAAATGCGTATTTTAAATACTTTTGAAAAAAAGTATCTGTATCTGTACTTGAATACTTTTTAAAAGTATCAAGACTGACTAGAGACGTAGGTGTTCAAGTAGACAACAACAAGGGGCTGTAGTAGTCCAAACAAATACAAATATCGTTAAAACAGAACAAACATTAATTAATTTAGATATACCAGAAGAGTATAAATATTCACAAAATTGTGATAGGGAAAAAAATATAAGAGCAGTTACAGATAAAGAATAAAAAAACGTACAGATAGACACATATATTAAAATGAGAAGCTCAGAAATAATGAAAAAAGAAACTGTAAATAAAAATTTATAAAAGACAAAAATTTTAATGAAATTTAATGAATGAAAAAAATGCAGGAATAATTAACAGATTTGATTTTGTAAAATTAATGTCTTATACATTTTTACCAACACACGTGTGATTTTTTTAAACAATATTTTATTTTTATTTATTTTATACAATACCTATGTATTTTTTATATTTGATTAATCATTTTTAATACCTATTATTTCTTTGCTTAGTACCTGCATGTAATTGCCATTTATTATTAAAAAATTCTAATAATTTATATTTTTAATGGCAAAAAAAAATAAAAAAATTAACTGTAAAAAATATTTTTAACCATACCTTTGGTCTAAATAGATCATAGATAGTCCTAAGTCTGTTAAAATGGGAAGGAAAATGATATTATGTAGAACTCACAAAAAAAAAAAAATTAAGGACCCAACTAGTGTTGTACTTGTGAAAATCACGGACCCAACTAGTGTAGTACCTATAAAAATCCCGTAGCCAACTAGTATAGCAATTTTAAATTCGGGACCCAACTCATCGGATGCAGCCCAACCATAATATACAATAATCACCAGGGTTCGGGACTTATAGCATTTGCATATCCATCATAGGTGACATAGGCGTGCGCAGAGTTTCAAGCCGGGGGCAGCGAATATTTTTACCGGCCCATCCATGAGTATTAAGTTTACATTTTTAAGCTCAAAAGCAAAATTTAACCTTTGACCTTTGTTGACATCTTGTATTCTTGTATACAATATTTTAAGTTTACATCTTTCTCTCAAATATAATAATACTTTAATGGCACTTAATACATGTCCTAAATAACATATTATTTATCTATATTATTTTATACACAATACACAATACATAATATATCTGATTATATCATGTACATATAATTCTTTATAAATAAATTACAACAAATTATTACGATTGATAATATATTACAGAATATTTAAATTATATATAAATATTTAATTAATTATATAAATTGGATAGTATGTTAGTAGCTTGTAACCATAGTGTTGGGTAAAAAAATTCTATGATTAATCGATTATTATAATTTATAAGAGTTTTGTCAATAATTCATAAGTTATGAATTGCATTAAATATACATTTATTGGTTTTGTTAATACTTAAAAATAATGTAATATTTATGATTTATGTTAAAACATACCTATAAAATTTAATTATAAAAATATATATATATTTTAACATAAATATAATGTTTTCCTAATCATATTATTGACAAAACCAATAAATTTGTGTTTAATGAAATTTTTTGAATTATAGATAAAACCTTTTTAAACGACAATGTCGATAATCATTGATTGTTTTTGATCAATACCGGTACGACGGTACACCATATCAAAATTAATAATACATCAATAACACATTATTCTTTATAATTATAATACAAGCCGACGTTTAATTGGGAATGAGTGTTTAAATTCATCAATCACACTATTTACATCAACATTATTAGTTAGTTCTTGTTCAACAAATAAAAAAAGTAAAGCATTCAGCCTTTCTTGGCCGATAGTGTTCCTTAACTTGTTCTTGACAATAGTTAATTTAGAAAACGTACGCTCACAAGTACAGCTCGTAACAGGAATGATTGTAAACATCTTAAGACAACAAAAAAATTGCTTGAAAATGGAAGCTCTATCATACTGACTTAACCAATCAAGCCAATTAAACACTGAAACAGAATTTGTTCCCTTTGGTGTATTAGTTTTAATAGCACCTAAAATTTTAACTTCAGCGTGCAATTCTTCAGTTAAAATACCAAAATATTTAGACAATAACTCATAACTTGTAGTTTCTATCTCAGTACTTAGATTTGTCAACATTCCAACACAATGTATTAAGTCTAATCTATCTTGTTTAAATCTAGAGTCTAATCCTTGACATAGTGTGTCCAAAGTATAATAAAATACCAACACTCTGAGTTCATCATATTTGGTTTCAAATAAATGTTGAGTTTTATTATCATCCAATTTTCTTGGTATATTTTTTTTTTTCACTGCTGGAATTTCTATATTTAATTCTTTGCACATTTTTTCTGTATTTTCAAAAATAAGTTGATAATCAATAGGAGAGTTTCTTAATGAATTTAAAGACACTTTCAAAGATTTTATAGATTCAATTGCAGTTAATAATTCCAAGTTTGGCGTTTGTAAAAAAGAGCTTACTTTTAATACAATTTGCAAAATGGGGTGCATCATATTTAAACAAAATATAAAGTTAAAACTTTTTAGTTGATATAAGAGGCCTTGACCTTTGGCTCTCATTTCAGGTGCTGAACAATTAGAAATTATTTCTTTTAAAGTTCTAAGTAATACCAAATAATTATTTTTAATAGCACTTACGGCTTCTGCTCGACATGCCCATCTGGTCGTTGAACATGATTTTAACGTTTGTACAGATCCACCATTTTCTTTTGATATTTTTTCAAACACAGCATGTCGCATTGGACTACCTTCAATAAACGAGTAAACAAACTGTACAGTGCCCAAAAAGTTAAATACAGTTCTATCTTTCTTAACTTCTCCTTTACTTGTAGAACTAGCGCATATAGAATCAATTAATGATAAGTTTAAACAGTGTGCATAACAATGCACATATAAAATATTACTATTCTTTTCTTTGCATTTTGCTTGAACTCCTCCAATATTCCCTGCCATTGTTGATGCACCATCAAAACATACTGAAAGTACTGAAGCCCATTGTAACCCTAATTCAATAGTTACAACGTCATTTATAGTTTGAAAAATTGAATTAGCAGTAACAGAAATCATCTTTTTTAATGTTATAAAACTTTCAACTGGTCGATTAGTCGCAGGATCAAAATAACGAATAACTATTGACAATTTATTGTGCTTCATGTCCAATGTCACTTGTTTCGTCAGCAATAATTGAAACATAAGAATTTTGTAAATTACTCTTTTTTTTCAATTATTTTTTTCAATAAAACTTTATGAATTGAAAATGTTATGTCATTTTGAATTCTGTTGCTAATATATTGAGCATTTTTAGCTCCAAAATTTATATGGTTTTTCAAAACATCATCATATTTAACTAATAAGTTGACTAATTCTCTGAAGAGACCTTGCTGGTGACTATCATTTTTTTCATTATGGCCACGAAATGGTCGTCCTCCTTTAGCAAGACATATTGTAATATTTATTAATCGTTCCATAATTTTACGATTATTAGACTGTTCAATCTCACGTTTTTGCATAACTAATTTCACGTTAGAATCTATTATCTCATCAATAGATTTAGAATTTAAAAATTCAGATAATGATTTAGCGCTGTTAATATGAGCTTTTGATTGTTGATGTTTTTTGAACCTATCTATAGCTCTATACCAATTTTTAAAACCAATTTTAGAAAAAACATTTTCTAATTGACTAGAGTTTCCCTCATTACCAGAAAAACAGCGACAAGGAAAACAAAATACTGCGTCAGCTACAATACTATATTCAAGCCATTTGAATTCTTTATACCAACATTCTTGAAATGACCGGAAATATTGTCCTTGTTTAGTTCTTGGGAATAATGACAAAACTGGACGATAAGGCCCTTTGAGTATTCTTTCTTTTAGTTCAAGTCTGTTGGTAGGTAGAGAATGAATTGGATCGTTTATGTTAGAAGTTTGACCTTAAACATAACATTCTTACTTAATTTAATACATTCATTTTTTAATATTTCATTCTGTATTAAATACAGATAAAATTATATTTATATTAAATTTTAATATTTTATTATTTTTTCCAATAATAATTTAAAAATTATTTATATTTACCTGTAGTTTCTGTTTCTAATTGTTTCACAAAAGAATTCGTTAATGATAAATTGTCATTTTCTACAGTAACCTGATCAGATTTTAAACTATGTTCAGTGATTTCAGCACTGGTATGTATAAACAACTCTCCAACTATATAAAAAATATTATGATATATTAAGTACTTGTATTAATTTAACATTTTAATATTTTTTCCAATAATAATTTAAAATTATTTATATTTACCTGTAGTTTCTGTTTCTAATTGTTTCACAAAAGAATTTGTTAATGATAAATTGTCATTTTCTACAGTAACCTGATCAGATTTTAAACTATGTTCAGTGATTTCAGCACTGGTATGTATAAACAACTCTCCAACTATATAAAAAATATTATGATATATTAAGTACTTGTATTAATTTAACATTTTAATATTTTTTCCAATAATAATTTAAAATTATTTATATTTACCTGTAGTTTATGTTTCTAATTGTTTCACAAAAGAATTTGTTAATGATAAATTGTCATTTTCTACAGTAACCTGATCAGATTTTAAACTATGTTCAGCGACTTCAGCACTTGTTTCTTTAAAATAGTTAATAAAATATAAACCAAAATTAGATTGTAAAAAAAAAACCAAACCGAATCACTTGTTTTATTATAATACTTAGGTATACATAGGTACATTGTGCATATTTTAATAAAATGCAATGCTAAATTTGTTTACATAGGTAGTAGGTACCTATTAATTATAATTTATAAAAGATATTCAAATACAAACAATTTAAACAAAAATTTAATTTGTATGTTAACAAATAAATGTTCTTTATAAATATATAATCTATCATGATTTATGATTATTTGTAAAATGTAAATAATGTAAATTGTATGTATACAAATTCGAGATTAAGTAAAAAGTTTATGATGATATTTATCATCAAATAGTAGGTATAAATTAATAAATACCTACTACCTACCTATACACTTATTGTTAATTATTAGATTGTTATTATTTTTATTTAATTTTATAAATTATATTAATAATTACCAGTAGATTCTGTAAGCTCCTTATTACTTGATGAGTATGTTTCATTTTTTACTTTGAAAAAATCATACATTTTGGTACATTTTTTTCCTACTGATGCCAACAGTTTCATTTTTTTTTCTCGGATTTTCTCTGCACCACCTTTACGTTTATTTGAATTCATTTTGATTATGTTTTTAACTAATATTTTTCAAGTATAAAAAGATTCAAAATAATTAAAATTGCACAGCACCAATCCTTGTATAGTTGACAGTTGTATAATTAATATAATACACTAATTTCTAATACAGAATACTTATATACTATTGTCTATTATAAGAAAAAAAATAAAACTGTTAAATGTACGTTAACAACAAGACAATGTTGCATAAATGCGAAATATTATACGCGACTACGCGAGTATGCATCATCAACAGCAAACATGACAATAATAAATCGAATGTAATAATAATAAAGTATTAACTGCAATAGAATGAGCCAATGAGGGACAGTGGTAAATTGATAATGAAATTATTAATAGTATCTGTGTACTGCATCGTTATGGCGGAAAACGGAATCCCGTTTATTTTTAGTTTCCATTTTTCAATCAATTATACTATTGTCTATTACTGTAAAAGTCTGTTATCGCTGTTTTTTTATAACCCATAATATTTAAAGTTTAAACACAGAAAAGATTAGCTTTTTACCAACTTATTTTTTATTGAGCATTACCGGTGTGGTGGCCCAGCTTGGACCAGTTCGGCCCTTACAAATATGTTCAAACCGTCCAGGGGCAGCAAGAGCACACCTTGCTGCCCCTGTGCGCACGCCTATGATAGGTGATGTAAAACATAGCAGAGTGATCTGCAAATACGTTTTGTAGTACAGAGAATTAAAATATGAAATTTTATTTTGCATATTTTTGCATATTTTAAAGGTTTTTGCATATTTTTTGCTTATTCGACGATTTGTAATGATTGGTGGTTAATATAATTGTTCAAAATGTATTAATTAAAATGTTGAACGATTAATTGCGAAAATTTGTTTTGTAGTAATACTATTTGTGTAGCTATCTGTCACAAAAATGTAGTACGTGCACTTGATTTATAAATACCTACTCAACAAATCGAAAACCATGTAGTTATCTGAGTTATGGTTAATTGAAAAACGTCTGATATGTGTACTTATCTTCAGGCTACATTCGTATCGCTCGGCAAGTGATTAAAATAATCTAATTTATTGAGAGATCGATAAACTGCACCGGTACACCAGTACAATTACCTATTAGTTCGTTGTTTGTCATCGTGAATTCGAGTTCGATTTATTGTGTGTCTGTGCGTTTCATAGCTTTAGTAAAATAATGCCAAAAGAAAATCAATCAGTATGTGGTCGTTTAAGAAGCTATGTAACAGAATTTGGTTCTGATACTTTTTCGATAGTCGCGAACAGTTTATTTTGTAAAGTGTGTGAAATTTGAATAAGTTCAGAGAAAAAAATTAATGTTAGCCAACATATTAGTACTGTTAAACACCAAAAAGCTCTCAACTTTTAACTGTAGCTATAAAACAACTACAGACACATGTTCCATTAACAGATTCGCTAAAACTTATAGAGGATATTGAATCGAAATTATGTAATTTACACGGACCATATGGAATTGTGGTGTCAAAAAAACTTGATCAAGTATTAATAAAAAACAAGGGTTTAAATAGTTTAAAACAAATATGTAAAATTATCACCGGAAGAGAGTCTATGGATCTTCGTTCAATAGCAGAAGATCTAACATGTAATGATCTGTCATTTTTCAAGTATGCTCCCATTACTTCCGTCGACGTGGAACGTTCATTTTCGGCATATAAGTGTATTCTAGCCGATAATAGAAAAGCCTTCCAGTTCGAAAATGTTCGAAAACATCTAATAGTTCAATGCAATCACAAAGGCACTAAGATTTAAATTACAAATTTTTTATTTTTTTAATTTTTTTAAATATAAAAAAATTAATATATTATATATACCTATTTATTAATACATATTATATCAAATAAATCTTTTTTGTTAATGGTTTTTAAATTTTTTTAAAATTTTTTAGTGCATATTTTTAAGTTTATTGGGTCATATATAAGCGCATATTTTAGTGCTTTTTAGAGCTATAAGTCCCGAACCCTGATAATCACATAACAATAGAATCACCTAATTTTAGTACAAAAACAATTAAGTTATTATTAGACACAGGTAGCGATAATATTGTTAAAATAAATTAATTAATAGGCAAAACGGTAATAGACGAAAATCAAAAAATATATTTAAAAGGGATAAATGAAAAAATAGTACCGACTATAGGAAAAACTAAAATAAAATTAATAATTGATAAAAAAGAATTTATAACAGAATTTCAAGTAGTGAATAAGCAATTTCCGGTTGAAGGCGATGGCATTTTAGGACATACATTTTTAGTAGACAATAATGTTGTTATAGTGCAACACACCTCCTTCGTCTATCAAAACTAAGTGGTTGTCGATATTTATACCAAATCCTATCCAGTTAAGGAGTAGTTGGTTAGCTATTCCTACTACACGAACCAGTCTTGAGAACCGGGTTGTTGGATCGATAAAAATAAAGTTTCCTAAGTTATATTTTACAGGTCCTAGGAACTTATGACCTGCGTTCAAAGACTAACACAATGGAACACGATATAGTAACGCAAAACAAGATATATTAAATAATTGAATAATATCTATAGTATATAGTAAACTATCACCTGAGTAACCCTGTTCTTGAGGGTAGTATATTGAAGATCACAGGAATAGCGGAGCACGAGCTGAACAATTATTAAATTATTTTTACAAGGTAGGCTTCAATGTGTGTTTGGACACGACCGTGGTTTAGACTCGACTGTCTGGCTATATTTTATAATATACATATATGCTCGTACTCTACGTTCCTGTGTTCTGTTAACCTAGGCTAAATCGGCGAGCGCGACATAAATGATGAGTCAGTAATCTGTAAATCGTTACAATAGATATTGCAAATAATATTTTAACAATAAATAATAATAATGAAATAAATGATGATAAAATATATTTAGAACCTAGAACGGAAACAATAACATCGATTGACATTGTAGATAAAAACATGAATAATAAAAATATTTTAATAAATAAGCTACAGTTATCAGCAGATGTATATTGTGCTAATATATATATAATACAGTCAGGGACGGAAAAATTATAATAAGTGTGTTAAACATATCGGAAGCGAAACAGGATATCAAAGTAGGTGAAGTTAATAGAATATCATATGAATGCGACATTGACATTGATGTCATTGAAATAAATAATGTACAAAATAATAATTAACGCGTAAATAAAATAAGGAGTTTGATTAGGAGCGATCATTTAAATTCGGAAGAACGAGAATCGATAATAAAAATTTATGAACAATATTTCATTTAGAAAATGATTATTTAACAATAACAACAGCAGCGGAACACGTAATCAAAATACCTAAAGACACTCCACCTATTCACAAACGACCGTATCGTATCCCCTTTTAACAACAAAAAATAATCTAAGAACAAATGGAACGGGATGATATTATAGAAAAATCTATGAGTCCTTTTAATGCACCATTATTATTAGTAAAGAAAAAAGCTGATTTGTCAGGAAAAGAAAAATTTAGAATAGTTATAGATTTTAGAGCACTCAATGATTTAACTAAAAATGAATTTCACCCTTTACCAAATATTACGGAAATATTAGATCAATTCTAGGGTACTTACAGCTTTTTTGACAAGTCAAGGACACTATCATTATAAACGTATGAGTATGGGACTCGCGTCCGCACCAAGTACATTTGCTAAGGCTATGGCTAATGTAATGGCAGGTTTAATAGGTATAAAATGTCTCGTATATTTAGATGATATAATTATATATGGAAAAAATTTGAATGATCATAATCAAAAATTAATCGATGTATTCGAACGATTACGTATTCATAATTTAAAAATAGAACCAGATAAATGCGAATTTCTTAAAAAGGAATGTTTATTTTAAGAACATATAATTTCAGAACATGGAATTACACCAGATCCAAATAAAATTACTTCAGTTATGAATTTTCCGACACCGAAAAACGTTAAACAAATTAAAAGTTTTTTAGGACTTAGCGGTTAATACCGAAAATTTATAAGTAATTATAGTTCTATAGCTAATCCGATGACAAATCTTTTAAAGAAAGACGTAAAATTTAATTGGGATGATAAATGCCAACAAGCTTTTGATAAATTAAAAACAATACTTTGTTCAGAACCAATTTTGAAATACCCAGATTTTACGAAAGAATTCATACTTACAATCGATGCTAATGGTAAAGCACTAGGGCCAATTTTATCACAAGGCAAAATAGGGAGTGACTTACCAATTGCTTATGCATCACGAACATTAAACAAATCGGAATTAAATAATTCAACAACAGAACTAGAATGTTTAGCAGTAATATTCGGAGTAAAACAATTTAGACCTTATCTATAGAGCAGAAAATTTACAATATTTACTGATCATAGACCATTATCATGGGGTATTTAATTTAAAAGATCCATTGTCCAAATTAGCGAGATCGCGTATTGAACTTGAACAATATAATTATGAAATTAGATATAAACCGGGAGTACAAAATGTTATGCTGTCTTGCTATAATTTAGTGTGGTATTGTCATTCAACGCACCTAGTTATATATTTTTATTTTAAATAATATTTTAAGCAATTTTTTTTTTAAATGTAAAACATGCACGAATTATTTTATAAAAAATTTCAGGATTAAATATCTAAAAAAAGAAATAATAAATTTTTTTTCTATCAGCTGAAAAGTATACATTTTTAATTAGTTAAGTGAAAATTTCAAAAGATAAATCTAATAAACAACGTTTATTAATTTAATATCAATCACTGATGTACAAAGAGATCAACAAATGCTGTAATAAGTAATATTTTTAAATAATCATAATTTAAATACCTAATAATAATACAAATATAATATAGTATAATAATAATAATGATTTTTTTGATTTAATTAATATACTAAACCTATGTCAACATTAACCAAAATCTTGTTGTTTATGTCAATACCTATTGACCAAAATCCTAACGTAAATGTCAACATCCACTAGTAAATGTCTGTATTATTTTATTACTTTATTACAAACAATTGTTACAGGGACTAATGAACTTATTTCTAATGGAATTATATGCCATTTAAAAAGTAAAATTGAACCTATTTTAAACAAGTGTACTCCGAAACAAATCCAAGAAATAGATAAACTATTTAAAGTGTTAGTTAATCCATTTGCCAAACTTGATACTAAATTCCTTAGAATGAAATATCTTGAAGAAAATAATTTATATGTTAAACCAAAATCTGTAGTCGTAGGCTATACTAAAGAAAAGAAAATTGAAACTGGTATAGAGCGTTTGTTAATGGTACCAATAGAAGGAAATTTAATATCTTTAAAAATAAATCTTAAATCTTTTTTTGAACTACCTGGTGTATTGGATATAGCACTAAATTATTTAAAAAATTCAATGAAATCAAATTTACTTTCATCATACTTCAATGGTTCTTCATGGAAATATATATATTCCATGTTTCCAGATAAAATAGTGTTTCCCCTTTTTTTATACTATGATGATGCAGAAATGGGTAATCCTCTAGGATCCCATTCAGGAGTTCACAAAATGGGTTGTGTTTATTATTCTGTTGCTGCTCTTCCTCCTGAATATCTTTCATCTTTAAATAATATTTTTGTAGCGTTTTTATTTCATTCTGCTGATCGAGGATAATCAAAAATTAATAATAAAAAAAATGTTTGCAGCTCTAATAAAATAACTAATTGATGTTCAAGAAAATGGTATTCTACTTTCTACTAATGTTACAATTTATTTTACTTTGGGGCTTGTTTTAGGAGATAATCTAGGTCTCAATTCTATTTTGGGGTTTGTTGAAAGTTTTTCAGCAAATTTTTATTGCCGAATATGTTATTTACCAAAATCTGACCTTCAAAGTTTGTTGAAAGAATCAACATTAATCAGAAACAAAATTAATTATGAAGATCATATTAATCAGGCTAATGTTTCAATGACTGGTATAAAAGAACGTTGTATTTTTAATGAAGTACCTAATTATCATGTAGTTGAAAATATAGTTTGTGACTTCATGCATGATATTCCGGAAGGAGTAGCTCGCTATGATATGGCAGTCATCATTAATAGTTTAATTCAAGCAAAATATTTCACTTTAGATGAACTTAATAGTCGCATACAACTTTTTGCATATGGAGTGACAGAACAAAAAAATTCCCCACCTAGCATTAATCAGCGCAATTTAAACAATGGAAGTATAATAATGTCAGCATCAGAGGTGCTATGTTTCATTAGATATTTTGGTCTTATTATTGGAGAATTAGTTCCTTCAAAAACTGAAGTTTGGTATTTATATATTTCATTGCGAAAAATAGTTGATTTGTGCTGTGCTAGAACTATTCAACCAGAATGTTCAGTTCAGTTAGATGCTCTAGTTGCTGAACATAATAGATTATACCTTAAATTTTCCAATAGCAAATTAAAACCTAAACATCATATCTTAACACATTATGGTAGACTTTTGTTAAAAAATGGCCCAATTATTTTAACTTCTTCAATACGTTTTGAAGCTAAACATAAGGTTTTGAAATCAATTGCTAATTCTATCCCATGTATAATAAATCTTAGTTATACTGTAGCCCATAAATTGTAAATGCAAAATGTTAGTCATTTACTTACACAAACTGGTTTAGTGGCAGATTTAAATGTAGGAAAAGCGAAAAGGTCAAGACATTTCATTTCATAAGGAATTGTTTAAATCATTTGATGGTGTAATACCACAATAAATAATTAATTTTTCTTATGTAGTACCTTGGTGTAAATATAAATATATATTATAAACCAGGAGTGATTTTAACTCTGGGTGTTAATCTAGATGACTGTGTTTTTGGAGAAGTAAAAAGAATAATTATTGGTCACTCTAAAATTCCATATTTTTTAGTTACAGCCATACAGTCTGTAGGATTTGACTGTCATCTCCATGCTTATGAAGTATTACCTTATAATAATAATAACCAAATTATGGGATATTATATTAATCAATTACCTGATGTCATTCCTTCGGTAACTCGAGTTTTAGGCAATGGTAAATTGTATGTTACTTTAAGATATAAATTGTAGTGTTTTATATTTTTTTAACTTTTTTTTTTTAAGTAATAAAAGCCTCTTAAATAAAATACTTTTAAGTTGTTTTCAATATTTGTTTTATTTGAATCTAATCGATAAAAAAGTTTGCAATGAAGATATTATATTAAGCTTGTTATTTGTATTTATTAATTAATTTGTAACATTAAACTAAATTAATTGTTTTATCTGCATTTATTTATTCATAATTTAGATAAGTTTTATCACACGTTCGTTTCATTTCCTGTATATCTTTATTATTCGTGTTGCTAACGATACAATTTAAGGTACCTATTATATATTGAGAGGCAATTCGTATTTGTTTTATTTTATCTCATTAGCATGGGCGAATATTGAGGAACTCAAGTCCTCTCAAAACGTAATCAAGCCACATCAGACGGTTGAAAAGTCTAAAAATATATGTTAACATGGATCAGACAAACAAGCCCCCTAAAATGTGATCAAATAATTATCTACCAATGTTCATTACTCATTATTGAATTACCTGCATCAATTTTTTTTATAATATCTTATAATTTACACGGGTAAATTGTTGATATTTTTCTATTTAGATAACAGTGTTTTTACTAACATCATCAAGTTAGGTAGTGGCTCAGTAGGTTAGGCGTTAGGTGAGGAAACAGTAGATAATTCCCGAATGAAGTTCAAATCCTTCACTGGTACTAATATTTTTTGCATTTTAAATGTGTAAAACAAAATTGATTATAACTCCTTAAAATAGTTGAGATAACATTAATGATGTAGTTATACTGATAATTATTAGGAAGTAAATTAGAACTGAAACTCGAGTTGTATTAACTAACCAGATAGTTGAATTAACATATAATTATGTAGTTGTAACGATATTTTTATGAAATTAATTTAAACTATAACTTTAAGTTGTATTAATTAACATAGATAAGTTAAACCAAGTGGTTATTATTAACTACATAGTGTAGTCAAATCCATACTTTTTCATCCTTAAGCGAAATCTAACGCTCGAATGTGCACGGAATTGACTTATTTGGTGATCAAAACAACTCCACAGTTTTATGTGTGGACTATTCAAGTATTTTTGAACTGATATGACGGTAAAATGATTCGATACCAGTACTTTTTTATCAATATGAGTTAAGTATCGAAACCATGGTATCGATACAAAAAGTACTTGTATCGAAAGAAAAGTATCGATACTTTAATGGTATCGGTAGTATCGCAACGTCCCTAGTTCCAGCAAAGCAAATTTAAAACATCTAACAAAATGTTTTCTGTTCCATCAGTGCTGTAACTTGTTTTCAACTTGTTGGAAACAATAATTTTTTGTTGCTAGTTATACGTTCAGTCTAATGTTATGCGCATGCGTACAATGTAAAATATTAATTATTGTGTTTTTGTTTTATTCAATTGATAACGTATTAACGTCAAGAGTCTTGAGTCGTTTAATGTTTATTCGTTTACTGTGCTTACGAGTTACGAGTGACAGCTTAAATCATGTTTTTTATATTATATTTTTATTTTATTTATTGATTGAAATTTTGAGATAGATTTTGAATTTTCGACTCCTCGTCCACGTCCTCTTCATCATCTAACAGCTATGAATTTTCAGTTGGTAGCGACGATGAAGTTTATTTTGAAGACAGAACAAGACCGAAAATGAGAACTATTTTGAGATTGTAGCAAGGTAGGTAAGCTTTTGTTAATTACATTTGAGTAAACTACAAACAACAAATGGTAAGCAAACATTCCCCTCTCGGGTTTAAATTGTAACTTTTTTATCATTTATAAAACTTAGAGGCAGTTTTGGTAAATTTGTTGCTGGTTATTGATTTGGCAACATAAATTCTTTGTTTTTTTATTTCGGTACAATGACTTAGAGTTTATGGAACATTTCCGTGTTAGACGCCACATTGCCACTGGAGGACATGGAAAAATATCTGCCTACAAACAAGTAAATCACTATCAAGTTACTTATTTTCTCTATTTGACTCTAACCTTAAGTCCTAAGATAGGAGTTAAATACTATTAATGTTTTAAATAGAATCAATTAATTAATTAACTTTTGTGGAGTTCATAGGCGGACATTTGGTTCAATTTTTAGGGGGGCTATAATAATCCAATGTAAAGTGGACCGCAGGGGCTTCGCCCCCGCACCCCCACATGCTATAAACATATAACTAATACAAATATTGATATTTTTAATTTGTATTAAAAAAAAAAAAAAACACTAAATAAGGTAAATTTAAAAATAATTAATCCATTTAACGTGTTTCTTAGATCACCAGTTTCGTTATTAACTTCTTCTAATTGTAAATCATCCAAGTCGTCATTGTAAACGAGGTTTGTTTCAATGTTGTTAACATTTTTTATTTTTTCTTTCTTTTTAAGATCTTTTTTCACATTAAAAATACTAAACAAATTTGCCATGTTCAAAAATCAAAACACTTAACGTCTACGTCACAACACTCAACCGAGTCAACCGAACTACCAATTAAACTATTATAGTATTATTATAGTTGTATACTCGTATTCAACAATATTAACCGTCAATGGCGTCAATACTCAATTGTCATAACCACAAAAACGTTGAAACCTAAACAATTTTTATACACACAGATATATAAAAATTTTTATATATCTGTGATTATACACTAATTAATAATAATTATTATTATTATCAGAATGTCAGCGCGGCACGTGAGAGACCGTTTCTATCATGAGTAACCTAACCGCCGCCTAGCATACCGATAAGACGTGATAACGCGTCGTCTATGGGATATCCGCGTGACCGCGTGTTCGTAAATTAAATGAATTCGGTCAGTTGTTGGTGGCGGTGGATTTGATTGTTTGATGGCTATATATTCTAAGATTTTTAATGATATTATATTAGCGTCATTTGTTGGTTAAATATTATTTTACGATTTTCAAATAAAACGAAAACATAATAATTAAATCAACGAATAACATTAATAATTAAATTTCGATTTTGAGGGGGCTATTAAAATATTTAGGGGGGCTAAGCCCCCCTAAGCCCCCCCCCCCCCCCCCCCGATGTCCGCCTATGGTGGAGTTCCAAAATGTTCAATTATTTCTTCCCATAATTTGAGTCTATTCACACTGTCATAAGCTTGTATTTAATAAAAAAATACCATAATTTATAAATTAATACAAACCATAATAATTAACTTATTTCAAATACCTACATATTTTGGTTTAAAAATTTGTATAAATAGAGGTGCTAAATTGTGTATTAAATTAAATATTAGTTATTAAGTCTGTTAAATAAATCAATATATTTTATTTAATTTATATAATGTAGGTATTGCTTAAACAACAATAAAGATTTTAAAAAAAAAAATTTAAAAACAATAAATTATTGTTCTGATTCTGAAACTTATCTTAAATTATTAAACCTACTCATTTTTTTAGATTTTAATTTTTCTTTGGTTTGCTGGACATCAGACTTCCTCTTTCCGAGATGTTGCTGATTCGTTTGGCACAGTGGTTCCCAACCTTTTACGAGTGTGTCCCTAAAATTTTAAATTTAACTTTTGGCGACCCAAAAAAAAGAACATAATTGCAAGCATCGCTTTCATTTATTAACTTCAAAGTGGTATCTATCCTCAAATACTAAATATAATAAATTTATAAAATACAAATAAAAAACTGATCAACATACGTGACTTAGGTACGTCTTAAAATATTATAAAAAGCAATTTATTCTTTGTTTCAAATTTGACATGGTATTAATTGTATCAACTCTTATTTAATGATTTCCTTGATGCTGAACATATTCCACGAGTTCTTCAATATTTGGATGTATATTCATTGAAAGTGCACATTGCATATCGTGTTGAGCGTCAAGCCGGTTTCTATACTTTGTTTTGATGACAACTAACGTAGAAAAACCGGCTTCACATAAGTATGTGGTTGGGAATGGTAGCAATGCATTTTTGGATTCTCTTGATAAAATCGGTTTATCTTTAAGTTGTGCCCAAAATTTTCTTTTAAGACATGACTGGCATGAAGGTCAAAAAGTTCTTCTTGGAACCCTCAAATGTCTTCACCAACTTCGTGAACAGAAATTTCAAAAGGATTTCTTACCCAACTGTATTTACTGAGCTCTACGTTTTCTGGTATATATCGATCGAGTTCTAACTGTAATTTGTCCAAGTATGCTTGAAGCAGTAATTTTAAGTCATTTAATGTTACCTTTGTTGAATCTTCAAGAAATTCACTTAAAAGGGTAAATGTAGCAATTTTTCCTTGAAACAGTTTTTCCCGCCAAAGTGCGAGCTTTTGTTTGAATGATGAGAATTTTTCGCCAATATCGACCATTGTCCTATTCTTCCCCTGCATTTTAATATTCAATTCATTTAACCGTCCAAAAATAT
Source organism: Diuraphis noxia (assembly GCF_037042655.1). Lineage (NCBI taxonomy): Eukaryota > Metazoa > Arthropoda > Insecta > Hemiptera > Aphididae > Diuraphis > Diuraphis noxia. Next base: position 62,882,246 of record NW_028301711.1, read on the forward strand.
TACTTAGAAAAGTCAATTTAGCGACCCACGAATCATCATTAAGTTTATCAGCCAATGTGTGTTTTTTTTCCGTCAGAAAAATTTGTATTTCTAAACACAAAGGCATTACACGAGTAAAAATTTTTCCACGGGAAGGCCAACGTAAATACTAGTGATAAAGTAAATTTACATATTGTGATCCAATCTCGTCACACATGGCATGGAATATTCTTGAATTTAATGCTCTTGATTTTTTGAAATTAACAATTTGAATTACGTCTTGAAGTACTGAAAAAAGTTCTGGCTGAAATGTTCTAGTAGCTAAATTTTCTCGATGTAAAAAGCAATGAATAATAAAACATTTGAGTTAACTTCCTGAACTCGTTTACAAAATCCTATTCGATTCCCAAGCATTGCCGGTGCACCATCCGAACAGATTCCAACGCAATTACACCAAGCTAGATTATTTTTAAGAAAAATCCTTCAACTTTATTAAAAATATCTAAGCCTGTTGTCGTTGTAAGAAGAGGCTCACAAAATAAGAATTCTTCACGAAAATCGTTAGTACTTCGATAATGTATGAATACCATCAATTGTGCGTTATTTTGAATATCAACAGATTCATCAATTTGTATGGAAAATGTATTAGCTGCAATCGCTTGATGTACTAGCTCTTTTAAAATATTTTCAGACATAAGGTCTATTCTTTGTTTAACTGTGTTATCCGAAAGTGGGATTAATTCCAATTAGTTAGCAATGTTATCTCCGCAGACCATTCTAACCATAGAAATAGCTGCTGGTTTGATAAGTTCCTCTCCAATGCTATGTGCCTTTTTAGAGCGTGCGATTTTCAAAGCAACGTCAAATGATGCTTTTGTTGTTTTCTGTAATGAAACTGTAAGTGTAGTGGACGGACAATCAAGACGCATACGTTTTATTTTATTTTTATAGTCCATGGATAGTAACTATCAAACAACTGGAAGTTACCATGACTAAAAGCTACAGAGTGTTTTCCTATTTTATATGAATCACTAGCTTGATCATAATGCAAACCATAAGATTTATCATAACGTTTTATTACATGATGTTTATTATCTAAAACATTTGTAAATGATGGATCTAACTCATCGTCATCATCTTCATCACTAGAGCATACATTTTCTTTGTTCATTGTGAATAATATATATGTATATATAATATATATATATGTGTGTACTTAAAATTTGTTTATTTTAATAAACGTATAAAATCCGCATCTATATCTTCCTTCATTCAGTTCCTGCGTTTTATCGATAACCAAAAACCCGTAGTTGCTGCGATTCCAACAAAAATGATGATACAGCTTATTCAAAATGTTCGTTTTGCAGATTTGCAGTTATGCAAAATATGAATAAAGATATAACATGTATTCAACAAATTAAAATAAACTTTCCAATCACCCCAGATTTAAATGGTAAAATTTAAAAATGGTGTTAATATTATAACATGATACAATAACATGATCTCACTACTAATTAAATATTATTTAATGACAACACCAATCATTGACAGAAAAATTTAGTATTTATCATTATTCAGTAAACAATATTATTTTAAATTAAAAAAAAAAAAATATATTACATTTTAATAATTTATATTGAGAATTTAAACTATTACCTAGGTACTTAGTAGTAATTTAAGTATAAATATTAATCACATAGGTACCCACATTAAAAAAATTCTTTATATGATTTACACAATTTACATATTATGTGTATTTATTATACTGTGTGTAATTACTGATTAACATCTATATGACCAAATATGTATACTATAGGTATAGATTATTAGATTATAGGCAATTCTTCGCTATTGCAAGATTTCTCAGATATTAATTTGTTATTTATCTTCTGGATGTTAATTAATTATTTTTATTTTAGACCACTTTGAGCCAAGTCTCCGTGGTAATGTAACCATATATATTTCGGATTCTTCATAATTTTGAAAAAAAATTATATCGCTTGTGTCAATAACAAAATTGATGCATATTGCAAATTTTTTTTATTTAATATATTTAACGTACGAAGAGCTAAAATTAGAGTTTGTGTATGTACATTTTGTAGGTATAATTGTGGATGGAACAAAAGATATGAATATGCCAGTATTTTGATAATTCAAAAGCTTAAAACATTTCTTTGTAAACGACGTTATCAACTTTTTCTGGATCGGAGGCAAAAATATACAAATTAGTAATTCGATTAAGCGAACTATTCGATAAAGACTCAAATGGCTGGCTTGAAAAATTTCAGAAAAAAAATAATATTTCTTTTAAATCAGTTAGCGGCGATAACTGGAAAACAAAAATACCCGAAATTATTAATTATTGTAATAAATGTATGAATAATTAATGTAAAAATAAAATAAAAATTTAGGTAACTGGTTTTATTTTTCGTAAATGTTAGTTTTATCGTGTATGTAATTAATGTAAAAATAATATAAAATAAAATTATTGAATTTATTTATTTATTAAAAAAAATGTTTTCCTCTAAATAGTGGACAAAATTTCGGCGACCAAGAGTGTCCGCTGTTCAGAAGTTTCACTGTATATATTAAAGAAGGTTTTTCGTTATAAAACACAAATAAATATATTAGAGTAATTATGCTTTTTATATTCTGCCCCCCTTCCAGAAAAATAGTTTTTGCGCCACTGGGTTTGGGTAGTTTGCAGTTACTGCCGGGTGTTCAGTAATCACCATATTTGTGTACAAGTAATATGACTAAGATACGATAGTTAATACTTGGTAACAACTTTTAGTATATTGTGTGAAATTTGTATTTTATCGATTAATTAAATTATTTTCCACCGCTACCATTCCCGTATTAACTTCTGATATTTTTTTTTATTATAGTCACCCTAGGTTACAGTATACAATAAATAAATAACTTTGTACTAAATTATACCGAAGAAATTTTGTACATAAAATTAATAATTTTATTTCATACTTAAATTATTGCAGTTAGTCTAATTACGAACTATTAAAACCATAATGATCACTATACAATGTAAGGAGCATCAACTTTGGTCAGCAGACCCTATAAAAGCAATGAAAGCGTTTTACGATTGTCAAACCCGTCAAGTAACATCACAAATAAATAAATATAATAAATACATTTTTCATTTATAAACTGGATGGTAATTTATATTGGTTCTCAGATTATCACAATTTCCAGTTTAATGTTTTTTGAATATTTTCAGTGGTGGCGCCAGAATTATTTTTTAGGTAGGGCCAATAGAATAACGCCAACAATTATAAGGTAGGACCACAAAAAAAATTAAGTTAGGTATGAAATAGGAAAATATCTTTAATTTTTAAATTATTTTTCATTTCATAACGGCTAGTTGACTTTTGTAATATTTTTAATTCGGATTTTAAGCTTTCAATGTGTTACGTCCCGACTGAACGTCGATTCATACATCAACGTAGAGATGAAATACTGATGTTTACAATGTAATAATGTCTTAATTTTCACAAATGTATTAATACTTGATACAAAAATACAGTTTATATGCTATAAAGGTGTTGGTGAGCGGTGTTACGACCTTACTCTGAAATATTGTTTTAAATGACAATGAATGGTTTTACGACCTGCCTCTAAGTGTCTTAAATGTCCCTAACCGTCTGATGAGCTCTTGTCGTGGTCTCTCTTATATATGCTCGTGTCCGTAAGAGTAGGTGGTCGTACGTGGTGGTGAAATCTGGCACAAGGCAGAATTTGAGTCTCCTAGTGTAATTGGATAATTCTAGTCGATTCACATCCTCTCTTAGTAACACAGAATTTTTCCGAGAAGAAACGTGTGACAATGCTTTTATAGTTTAATTATCTACGTTTTTTTACGATGACCTCAGTATGTTATTTTATATTAATTGCCTACTTAGTTATATCACCACTCATAGTAGAAACGTACACTATGTTTTGAATATTGATAGGGTACGTAACATATGTCACCTAAATAAGCTTGTACAAAAAGAAGTATGGTATCATATGTAAAAATGTCGAAGATGCTGGATTAAAAGCACTTATCCCGTTGATTATCTAACTTATTTGTTATTTTGTCCAAAGTACAATAGAATACTCCAGATCTAAATTTGTTTTCTTCTATCGGCAATAATTGTTTTTCCATAGTGCTATATTCATGTATACATTTTTCTAATCTTTTTGGTGTTTTTTAAATAATTATTTGTTTAACTTTGTTTAAATTATGCAGATGGATGTGTTATATCACAATTTTTTGAAATTTTGGCTGCTTCATCATAAAATATTTTGTGTTTTTATAGGATTTCTAAGTTCCAAAAAGTGTTTTTTTTTTTGTAAATTCCACTAATATAATACAATTAGCCATAATATCAGTTTTAAAATCTTGTAAATATTTTCTCTACTTTGTATTTGTATTCAGAATATAATATCAACAAATACCAATAATAAATAAACAAATTTTAAATCAATTTTTCTTAATAGTCCTTCGGCTCCAAGAGAACATTAATTATTTATGGAAAAAGATGATTTATTTAAAAGCAAATAAAACAATTTAAAGAGTATTTTTTATAGCTTTACAACAATAAACTAGCGAAGACTATCTTGTTAGACATAGGCGTTTTATTTCTACTGGTTTTTAAAACCCGGTATTTAATACCTCCTTTTTTAATTCGATAAATTGTGAATGAACTACAGAACTAGAAAAAAAACATATAACTCGCGTAACAAAGTAAAGAATAAATCAGCTTCTTCTATATTTTGTGCTACATCAACTTTTATTAGATTTAGTCTGTGGTTTGCGCAGTGAGTATATATTGCTTGAACGACTTTATTTAAAAAAATAGCTTACACACCATTAACGTAGCCCCGCATAACGCTTGCTTCATCGTACATTTGTGCCACCAATTATTGATATAAATTTGGCATTTACTAAAAACTCGTTTTATAAGTGGAAATAAAAAATGAGCATTTAAATTTTTAATAGGTGTAAAACTTAAAAACCTCTTTTTTATTTCACATCGAAAAAGATATCTTACCACAATAAATAGTTTCTCTGTCTTGCAAAATAAATTGATTCTTTTGTTTCTTTGGAAATTTTAAATAAAATTATATTAGACATAATTTGAATAATTTAATTTTGTTTTGAATGATGTAAATATCTTGCATTTTTAAGCCCATTCATTTTCGCTTTAACAATATCATAAAAATTACTAATAGCACTCATTACCTCAATAAAATTCCCTTTGTTCAGACTATGCTTATTTTCACTATTTCTTCTCAAAGCTTGTGCTTGAACGGCTAGTATTCTTAATGAAATAATAATTTACTTCATATATCTCCTATATTCCATTACTATGTGTTCATGATGGTCTAAAATTTGAGATAAGACTAAGATATTTTTATTTTTATTATTTTTATGTTTCACTCATGATATTAAACATTTTTTATGTTCATCAGATTTTTCATACAGAAGATATCCTTTAGCAGACATTGCAATTTTCCAGTTTTTGTATCCTGTAATTCTATAATTTGTACTTATATTATTTTTTAATTTTTTGGAAAAAAAATCTAAAAGGAAAGCAAAATAAAGAATCTTCTACTATGCTGTATTCCAACTATTTAAAAAGTTCATACCAGTTGGAATTGTAACCTCTTATTTTTTTTTCGACCGACACCATATACAGTTTATGGATATTTTTTTAGTTTGAGTCGAGTAGGACTCACATCTTCCTAAGGTTTGGCTTATATTATTAGGACCAGGAATTCGTCAAAAACTATCTGGTATAGTTAAATATTTCTCAGCTACTTCATGTTCATTATAATTACGTCTTACCACTATATAATTTTCAAGGTTGCCTTCTTCACTTAAATCATCATTGAAAAATCTAATTTAAAAATAATAATACTCATAATACAGATGAAAGCTGGCTTAAATACTTAATATTACTTAATATAATAAAATGTATGACAAAATATAAAATTAATTAAGATCGAATTAAATGATTATTACCTATTGAATTATAAGATTATATAATAAAGTATTTATATATAATTTTTCAAATATGTACAAATGTTTTAATGATTTATCACACAGGTACCTACCCATTATTCCAATTTAACATAGATAATCAGAAAAATTATTTAACACTAACCTACTTAAATTTCATAATTATCATCGATTATAGAAAAATGTTTAATATGTTATGCCGATAAAATACTTAAACATATTTCAGATAAATTTAGCTACTTTAAAAATAATTGATGGAAATTTTAAATACCTGGTTATAGGACTAGAAATTTTCGAATTGGAGAATTTCAATTCCTAGGGTTCAGCTTCAGACTCAACTTCATTAATAATATTACTTTTTATTTTATTTTTCGACTTCATGAAGAAATCATCTATGTTATTTCTATTTCTCTTTTTTATTTTTAATAAAATGATTACACAGGTATAAACACGTATAAAATAATTATATAGGTAGGCAATACAATAAGTACCTATATATCCACAACGTATCAGTAAATCGACTGAATACGAATACTGAATGCACTTCTGATTACTGTAAACTATAAACTGCACTTTACAAGTGAATAATATTATTTATACAACATGATTACAAATATTTCAAAAATTAAATATTAAAGTTAATGATAATTTTGAAAAAAAATTTTAATAAGCATAGTCTAGCACGGTTTACTGTCTCACTGATGTCTATTTATAGAAACACAAAGGATTTACCTACATTACCAAAAGTGAGTATGTATATTGTATATTATTATTAGACAATACACATACCTATATATAATTATCTTGGTAGTATAATTATTACAAAACATGTTAATATAATGAACTATTATCGTAGCGAAGTAGATTCGTATGTAATTCCGAATATAAAGATACTATCTTAATACTTGGTAGGTAATAATGCTCTTTTAATCTAAATTACATACACTGAACAAAATGCAAATGCCTATGAAAAATGACTATTATTATTTCTAAGGTCAGACCAGTGGTAGGGCTAAAGGTAGTACAAGGAATTTTCGGTTATGAGTGAGTTGCGGTCCAACATGTCATCTACGTGTTGAAGACCGGTGAATTGCGGCCCGGTCATATTTTATCACTAAGTTATTCGCGGCCTGGGAAATTTATTTATTTTAAATTTTGTGCCAGCAGTATCGGCAATATCTTATCTAAAGTAGATACCATAACGTCAATAGTTCAAACGAAAAATATTACAGTGTTAATCTGTTCACCACTTGTCCACTTAGTATCTATGTCTACGAAAACTAAAAATTCTGTTTGAGTGTGTTATACAGTTTATTATAAGTGCGTTATAGAGTTTGTAAATAGTTAAAAATCAAAACCAATTATTCTCTACGAAGGCTACAAATTTCGTTTTCACAAAACACTAAAAAACGATGTACAGCGGTGGCCTTGCAGTGTCAAAAGTTGTAAGTGCTTTTTAAAATTATCTCCTTTAAATAAAATAGTTGACAGTTATACTAATCATAACCACAATAAAAATGACAAAAAGTCATAAATAGGCAAATATTAAGTAATTCTCTGAAAAGAAAAGCAATAGCTAGAAGACATTTCTTGCTAACCTTCAAAATTAATTCGTTCAGAATTGAAGAAAGGCGATATATCGACTTTGACAACGAATGATTTATCATTAATTCGACACAATGTTCATCGTGCCCGTTCATTTGTACACCCCCCTCTGTCAAAATGCATTAAAGAATTACATGCTGCTTTAGAGTCTATGAATATAAAAACTAATATAGGTGAGCCATTTTTGTTTATCAACGACAAAGAAAATTTTATAATTGGTTTTTCTACTACATAAAACATAAAAGTACTGTGCGATGTCTTTCAGTCTTCCTTAATGCTAAAATAAGAGGATGTCAATATCACCTAGGGAAAAGTTGGTGATGGAAAATTTAAAGTTTCGGACTCACGAAAATGTATAACACAAATATAGATAAAAGGTATTTAAAAAAAATTTTTTCTGGTTTGCCATTTTTGGATTCTGACAACATCATTGATTGCTTCACTGATGACTTTTTAGCAATACTGCCCGCTAAAGATGATCGGGTTGTACAATTTACCGACTATGTTTTCGAAAACTATATATCCGCGGATGCTATGTTTCCTCCACAAATTTGGGCACAGTTTTTTGCTAGCTTTAACCGTACCACTAACGGCTGTGAAAGTTTTCATTCACACCTAAGTTCATCGTTCTACTATAGTCATCCTAACATCTATAATTTTATTGATGTGTTAGTAGAAATTCAATCAGAAACATATTATATCAAATGTAGAAGCAATGGAATAAAAACGAATAAAATATGTGAAAAAGAAGCATTTATAAGACAATAGATGACAAAGCTAGCACAAAAAGAAATAGAGCAGTTTGATTTCGTCAAATCATTAAGTTTTAAGTTTTTTTCCAACCAATAAATATAAATTTAAATATACCATATGAATATTTGCCATTTTTCATATTTTATAAAAATTAAAAATTAATATAATATAAATATAAATATACCATATGAATATTTGCCATTTTTACATATTTTACAAAAATTTAAAATTCATTTTACCATAAATTACCATACATTTTGCCATTAAAAAAAAAAAAAAATTTGGGAGACGACTCAGCCAACCTCCTCGTGGTGTCTTATGGGTAACGCTGAAAGGCTGTTTTGAAGTGATAAATAAAATGTAAAATGTGGCCGCAACTCGTACGTCTGTTTTATAAACACGGGCCGCAACTCGTACGTTATTTAGGAATCGGGCCGCAACTCACCAACACCGGAATTTTCAGGTAGGGACATGGCCCTATCTGGCCAGTACTTGGCGGTGCCACTGAATATTTTCATAATTCATGCACACCACAAAATACAATAAAATAAATGTCAATACTAATATTTCCAGTTCTCGAGTTTTAAAAAATTTTAATATCCAATCACAGAAATATAATTTTTTTGTATCATGTTATTTATTTACTCGTATTTTATGTGATTAGGTATGTAGTGAGAAAAAAAACTTTGAAAATAATTACATAGATCATCGACATTGGGCAACTGATCTCAATGACGTGAGAGAAGCATTAAATGAATACAATGAAAAGGTATGCAACAACTTTTTTTATGATTGTAACTAGTACCTAATATAATGTTCAATTCAGAAAAATTATATTATATTTTATAAGTATCACTACATAGTAGGTATATTTTATTTTACCATACAGTTTGGCAGTTGGTTTATTTTTCTTTTGTAGTTTTGAAATAATTATAACTACTTATTTATATCGAACCAACTATTAGACTGGTTATTCCAACAACATTATTAAAGTTATTTTAATAAGTCATACAATATGAGTAGTTGGCATAAACATGCTTTTATCAGTTGAATTATCTCATAATTCTATAATTTAAGTTCAAAATATGTTTCAGAGCTAATGTATAACATGGAATTGTTCGAGATTTTCTGAATTCCTTCAAATGGCACATTATTCTATGATACTAAAAATTGTGATTTATTGTCTTTAAATTGTTCGTGTTTAGCTTCAAACTTCAATCATATTAAAGCCAATGGATCACATTTTTTATATTAAAGATAGTGAACTACTGAACTATATTATGATGGAATTTAGGGTTTATTTCTCGAAGAAATTTACATCAAAGCGTAACAATGTCATTTCTCTCCATCAAAAATATTCGGCCATCATTAAACTTTTTATAAGAAAATTAAAAATTTTTCAACAAATTTTGCAACTAACGTAAGGATCCAGAATAATTGATTTTCTGTTCTAAAGCATTTAATATCAAATTCGCTATTGGGTAGTCGCCTAAATCATATAACTCGTGTACCGTTCTCCTAACAATATTTGAATAAAAATCGTCGAGCTCTTATACAATTATCACACGTTTGTAGCCTTTGTGTGGAGGTTTGAATGTCAAAACTGACTTTGATTCATAGGGTTCAGGTCTTGAATATTTTGCTTCCATGTAAATACGTCTGACAAACCACAAGCTTCAGCGATACGTTTTTAAGAATTCGGTAGTAAAATCTAGTTTTGATAACAGTTCTATTAAAAATATATAAACATTTTAAACAATCTGTTTACTCTGGCTGCGAGTATCATGAAAGATGAAAGTATGATGAAAGATATTTTTAATAAACCTTAGGACATAAGCTTATTCAAACTCAAGAAAAATACACAAATATTCACGATATATATTTATTAATGACATTTTGTAATTTTTCATGTTTTTTTATTTTATTTAGAATTTTGGTATTTAAAGGGTTCATTTATATTATATAATTAATATATGTTTCTATTTTAATTTCTTTTAATTTTTCTATACACATGAAAATATCTGGATTAAATGTATAAAAGCTAGAATTAAATTCACATAGAGAAATCAAATATACTTACCGTGTTAATAACTCAAACAAAAAGTCAAATAAAAATAGTCGATTGTTTACACTTTTTTTATGTAATATGAAAAGTAAGTATATGATAGGCATAATATAGTTGCATCAAAAAAATTAAGAGTGCAAAAAAGTAGTTTTTATTATTTTTTTCGAGGATACTATGATATTTTAAAATATTAATTGTTTTTCAGATTTTTGGTAAAACTTCTGTAATAAATTAGAGCGACAATATTTAATCTTTTTTTTTTTTTACATAGATATTGAAGACTAGGGGTGGCACCGACGTTAGTCATTTCACCCCCCCCCCCCCAGCCATCATCGTTTATTGACTAACTATGGACTAACTAAAAGTTCTATGGATACCCTATGTACCTCACGTACATGAATAGAGGCCACTACTCCTATCTTGGTTGCCTTCGGCATAAATAGTTGCACTTAACTAAGCTGATGTAACTAAGTAAGATTTTTACGTGACTACATGGCTCCGTTCTTCTCTCTTGGGTCCAAGTGTATTTATTTTCCGCACAAACGCTCTTCTAGTTTCTAGTTCGGCCTCACAGTTAGCGACATAGTGGTATCTGGAGCCGCAACTCCCGCAGAGACCCTTCCTGTCTTCTCTTTCACACTGATAGGATTGATGCCTGAAGGCAAAGCACCTAAAGCATCTGAGCTTTTTGATGTGTACTGCGACTCTGCCGTACACGATGCCAACCCATAGTCTGCCCACCTTGAGCAGTTCCGCTGTGGACTTCGTTGGGAGCAAGATCATGGCAGACTTACACCCTCCGTAAGTTCTCCTCATGTGTATGACTTTGGCTGCATGGCCCTCCAAATTCGTCTCGCGCTTGACCGCTTCCATGACGTCTTCGATACTGGAAAGGCTATCAAGGTCCTTCACTTCTATTGTCTTCATGTCCACAGTTCTTCTGGCAGTAATGTCTGGGTCCAGAACACCAACCACTACTTTCTTCAGCCTCTCAGCAGCTTCAGCGCCGCCGTCCACTTCCATAATCAGGTTCCCATGTCTCGTTTCACGGATCTTTAAGATCTTGACGAGTTTGATGTCCCTTAACCCTTCTTTAACGCCTTTTAGTAGCTCACTATAGTGATCGGAAGTGGAGTTACCTTTCTCGATGATGACCGCGCTGGGTCTGGATTTCTTCTGAAGTCTGTGTTTCTCGGGTCCGCAAGCTGCCTCGACGTGCCTGGTTTAGCTGCCCCTGCTGATGCGACCTCTGCCGATGTTGGTTCTGGTTTCTCTGCCTTCTTCATCTTTGCCTTCTCTCTCCTACTGTGGCTTGTGTTGGCATTGTCGACGTTGGACAGAGTGTGCAGAATAGGATTGCGTGTAGTAGCACTGTTCTTACTCCTAGGAGCATCCTGTTCTGCCTCTGTCTGCACTGCCTTCTCACTCGTGGCAGGGGGGTCGGTTGGCTTTAGCTCATATCAAATATTGAGTTTTGACAGGTCCTTCATCCTACCACTTTGTTTCTCTGCGTAAACTTGGCATATTTCACTATAGTCTTTTGTTTTAACTGTCATTAGCTTCAGCTGTTTGCTCCAATCTTTTATTTGCTTGTGCACGTGCTTGGTCGAGAATGTGAAGCTGTGTAGCTCTGTCACTACACCCGTTATTTTCTCTACTTCATCTAGTAGCTCCTGCATCATTTTAAGTCACCAAACAGCTAAACTTTCATACTCAATGTCGTCCGGAATATCATGCTTCTTCATCTTCATCTCCAATTCTTCTCTATTCATCTCGGTAAATCTCATTCTAGTCATTTTGCGTGACTCCACGCGGACACCCGCAGTTGTCTGTTCCGTGCCCACCGTAACCTACCTACACGACAGTTTCAGCACTAGTGGCTTTTGTAGTTGCGAGGGCTAGGCTGGCCACCCCCGTACCCTCACGGTCGTTTGATGACGACCGTAGTGGGCCTGCAACGTTGGAACCGGTTTTTAGGCCGGATCCACCCACTACTGCCGACTCCTGGAGTTCCGAGGCCCTTGAGGTGGTAACAAAATTTCTGTTATTAACGCCCATTAAGAGTTTTTGAAAGGATGGCTCTCCCTTGCGTTTAAGCTCTGCTGCCAGGGTGATTTTTAAGTCAGTGTTGCCTTCACCTGTGTCCGTTTGCAGGCGCTTGCAGGTGGACCAGACCTGCCCGATCAGTTATGGTCAGGCTCTGTATTCGGTCTAACTAAGACCGCGATTGCTTTGTAAGACACAGTTAAGAGTCCGCAAACCTCCCTACCACGACAAGGCGGATCCCATAGGGAGGAACAATCTTTAATCTAACCTAGGTTATCTAACCTAACCTAACCTCATATTTTGATGAACAAACGATGTACGATATTTTGGCACAGGTGAACAGACAATGCGCAAATTTTATACGGCCATGTTTTTAGCCTGTGAGGATACTTGCCTGTACATTTACATAGGTACTGCAATTATTCTCATAGTACTGTATAACTGAACTTTTTTGAGGATACAATTTACCGAATCCGGAATACTTAACCCTTTAAATGTACCTATTAAATTAAATTATTATACCTCATACTAGTATAAATCTGTAAAATTTACATTTAGGCTGCAGAAGGACTGCTTAACATAATTTTTGCAATTATTGAATTAAAATTTAAGATATTATCGATTAAGTAACTTACTCTTGATAGAACTACAGAATATCTCTATAGATACAATATTGACACCTACTCTAAGCAGAGCGGTTACATAGGTACTTGTCCACTTTTTCGTCTGTCTTTATTTCCATGCTATTGCTGTCTATGTACAATATAATATAATATAGGTATATTATAATTCCACATACCTAAAACCAAATAATATTGCAAACAATTACATTTATAATATATTATATAGGTACGTATCAAAAATAATTACAATTATTTATTTATAAATGTATTATAATTAGATTCAAATATCAAATAAAGTATTTGCAACATTTAAAAATCACATGCACAAGTCATTATATGCTGATTTTGAAAAATCAATCGAACGGTTAAAAAAATGTCTGGGAAATTTTATTTGCGATACACAATTGAACCAAGTAAGATTAACTTAAGTTATTCTTATCTCAGAAAGTATAATTTAACACTAACAATTTCGCATTTTATAACAATACTAATTATTACAAACTATATTGTATTTTTAGAATCTTATTTTTTATTATTGTAAAAAAAAAAATCAATTGTTTTTAGGCTATCTTATTATGATGATAAACTAAATATATCATACTATCAGAATATTTGAGTTGCAACTCAAAAATCCATATTTTGAGAAAAACGAAATTTTGATTTGACAGCGTTGTAAAATATCTATTAAACATTAAGTAGGTATTCCTCTTTTCATCAAATTATCTTGATGTTTATGCATATATTTATAATGCTGAGTTTAAAAAATGTTTTCCTACTTGTAGAAATAATTAACTTTTTTTGAGTTGATATAGTAATACTATAAATATTTCACAACAAATTTCCTAATTACTACAATAATAGGTAACTTAAATTTCGAATTAGAAATTTTTCCATTTTTATTTGCAATTAATAACTTTAACAATTAATAACAATTAATATTAGATTTTATATAGGTATTTAATACTTACTTTTCTTAGAAGTAAAATGGTACCTAAGTAAAACATAACAGACACATTTATTAAAAAAATGTAAACGGAATATAACAATTTTTTTAAATAAAAACTAAACATAGTAGGTACCTTTTATAAAATTAAAATACATATTGTGAAACCTTTTAAACAATTTTAATTATACTTATCAATCTATTTATTATATAATTTAATATACCTTACATAATATTTTTAACCTAAGCTTTGGTTTTACAATATATAACTTATAAGAATATAGTAAAATTAAATTTTTTTTTAACTTGATAAAAAAATAAGAATAATAATTGATACAGTGAGATTAATAATAAAAAATGTCTTATAAACGATGGAAATATATTCAAAATAAAAAAACAATTATTGTTTCGTTTACGTAAATATTTCAATATCTTATAAACTTATTGATTAAACAATTTTTTCTTTACATTCATTTTGCTTTTTTTTTATATAAAACATTTTTAGTCTTCTTTAAAATTTTTTTCATTATTTTTCTTAGTCTAATTATTTACTGCTTGTTTAGTTGTTTTCTGGGTTATTATTGACTATTGTTCTGTCAATAAACTTTCGAAAAAGATATGGCGTTACTGTGTACATACATAACTTTGTGAAATATAAAAAAATCTTTGTGTTCATCTCTGTTGTTGAATAAGGTTTCCATTATTTTTTCTGCAAACTTTATTATTGACACTCAATGTGGTGGGATGTATACGGGTCCGCTTTTTAATGCATGCTTTTTCTGATTTTCAATTCAGCTGTGCATTGCATCAACGAGCATTTGCGTGTAACCAGTTGTTAAGAACTTGCGAGTTATTTCTGAAATGACATTTTTCTAAGTTTTCTGGGAAGTAAAAATATAGTTTTTATGTTTTTTTAAAATTCGAATTAACTTTTTAGTGCTAGTGTAGCTTGTTTTTGGAAATATTAAATTTAAAATATAAAAATCACCCACATAAAATAAGTTTTGTTTTAGACAATTTAGTCGTTGTTAGCACGTTGAGTGCCAGTGTATTTATGATGCGCATATAGTAAGTTTCCGCGCCAAAACTGAGCCGCGACGCCGTCGGTCGACTACGTGTGGACACCGGTTCCGCGCGCCGTGCACCGTAAAATTGTTATTTAAATATTATAAAAAAAATTATTTTCTGTACGAATATATACTATATTATCAAGGTTATTTTTTTAAAAAGTAATCAATAATTTATTGCCACACTAATTAATTTTAATATTTAAAAAAAAACAAACAATAAAATGTAATAAATACAAAATTTACATGAAAAACAAAATTATTTACGTATAATATTGGCTGTTAAAAAATAAACAGATTTTTAACTTTTGGAAAATAAAACGAATCATTAACATAATATTAAATTAATTATAATTATAATAAATAAAATAACTAGAAAACCATCGTTATCTTATTAATTTGTTTAGTTTACAACACAAAAAAAATTAAAATACCTAATAAAAATCCTTCAAAACAACTAATTGTTAAAACTTGCATAAAGTAATTCTAAAAAGTATATAATAATTTTATATGGTTTTAAAAATCCCTTCAAATTAATAAAAAAAAGTTTAAGTGTATGTTATAAAAACAATAAATAAACAAAAAATAAAATGAAAAACATTAAAATTTAAAATTTTCACAATTTTCTATGGAAGTTTTCAAAGCATGGATCCAAACCTAACCTAACCCGGTTGTGAATCATATTTATTACAATAATAAATAGTTTCTTCTCTTTTTCCTGTGGAAGCACACAATCGGCACCTTTTGAGAATGTATCTATTTTTATGATTTTTTTCAACTTTACATGGAAAATGACGTTCGGATATCTGAGGACGAATTAGTGGTACCGGGTCAGATTTATAAGATAGTAAAGCTTTTATAACTGATAACCGGTAGTCATATAAGTTTACTTTTTTTATATTTGTGCAATAAAGTATATGTGAATTTAATAAACTTATTTGTAAAAAATGAATCGCAATTTTTTTATACCAACGTATTACGTTGAACGTAAAGTTTTACGTTCTGGATAATAAGACATCATTTGATCTTGGCGATCGATACCTGACATATATTTATTGTACTCCGCTATTGCCAAGGGTTTAATTTTTTTTTGACCATGTCGATTAGTTGTTTCAACCATTTAATTTTTAAATTTTGAACTTATGCTAAGTACGTCACGCCTATCTTTCCATTTGACAACACATATTCCATCCTTAGTATACTTGCCAACTGATTCTCCAGGTTTGAGCTTTCTGGTAACAACTTCTTTTGGATTATCTCTTCTATTAGTACGTAGAGTTCCGGTACAATATGTTTTTCTTTTCAATAATTTATGGGCTAGTTGAACGCTGTTGTAATAGTTATCCATAAATAACGAATAGCCTTTGTCAAGATAATTGTCCATTAGTTTTTCTACGACATATTCGGTATGACTAACTCCGGGCAATACACCAGTACCTTGGCCAGAATAAATCATAATTTGTTGTACAAGTCCTTGGTGTTCAGTTAACACGTACAACTTAACGCCATATTTATGGCGTTTATTTTTTATGTATTGCCATTGATTATAAATACTATAGATCGCTCACTGCAATACAAAATACGCTGCGCGGAAATTATTTCCGATAGAGCGCGATAAGGTATTATTTTTGTCAACAATAAAATTAATATTATATTTTCTAATCGCCCGCCGGATCGTCATACTCGCCGACCGCCGTCGCACATCATCGTCAACCTCCATTGCTCGTCGACCCGCGACCCGCACTCTCGTACTAACAATATTATTTGCGCCTGCATAGTGCATACCACGCGCGGTAACACTCGAATTCAACAAAATCAAAAAAAATTATAGTTATAGGGTCGGTATATCAGCATTTTATATTTTACATGACTGTATTTATTTTGGGTTTTATTTGAGGAGGTTATACAACATATTATTATTTATTACCTTTTTTTTTTTTATTTTATAATAAACACAAATTTAGGATAACAACATTTTAATCGTAATGACAGTACAATATATTGGTACAAATGTACAATAATTAAAAAGGTACTCGGAAAGAAAATGTATAGGATTTTAGATTTTTTTAAATATAAAAATATGATTAAGTCTACTATTTCTAAGTATGAAACATGTTTTAATTGTTTCGGAATATCTTTAATTTATCCGCCTGTTGAATTTCTTTGTTATGAAGTTTTGATGTAATCCATTTGCATTCTTTAAACATTTTGGTTCTGAAAAGTAGCTCTATTATGTACATGTAATGGTCTTTGCACGAAGAGTTTAAAATTGAGGTATTTTTAGCAATTTTCTTGGTAACATCGTTTGTAAGTTGAGTGACTATTTTTTTTTCAATTTTTATGTCTTCGAATTTCCTTTCAAAAATAGCAAGGCAAATATTTGATATTTTCAATAGTATGGATGAAGGCATTTTTAAACCTTTTGTATTAGTAAATATATTATCAAACGTTTTATAAGTTTATAATAATTGGTTTTTATCATTAAGATCTTTTTCAGTGATCAAATTTGAATAACAATCAACGCACTTAAATTTCTCGAGACACTTATTTGCTAAATATTCTGAGAAATAAACAACGGTACATGTTTCCAGTGAAGCGGGTATAGGGCTACAGTCTAAAGATAATGAACTGGTTTCCGATGAGTTATCAGACACTAAATTATTTTGTTCTTTATCGAGATCAGTTTCTATCAAATCTGGGTTTGGACGATCAATTAAAAATTCTTTTGAAACATCAACATTTAAATATTCATCGTCATCTTCTTCACAGTTGCATTTGTCTGAACATTTCATCAAACTGTATGAACAGATGCTTCCAAAACAAGACCTAAAAGTGCGAGCGGTTGGATTTCTGTTATAACCATTTCTTTGTCTTATTATTGAAAATAAATTTTCCAACGGATCTTGGGTTAACCGATTTGTCATAAAAAAAAATGCATTTTCTGGATATTTTTCAGTCATTTCCATAAGTTCTGACTCGTATAGATTCAGCAATGCAGTTGAAGTCCAAACCATTCCTGAAAAGCACGGTGGAGTACTGTTTTTTTTATTTTTATGGTTAATTTTAACAAGATTTTTAAATGTTGAAATTGATTTTTTTAAATTAGAAAATACTTGTGGATTTTTTACACTCAGTGGACGTTTATTGGGATTGTTATCAAAAAGATTTTTACTATTTCCAGAATCAAATATATCGTTTACTGTTATAAAAAAGTTTGCAGTGTTGATTGCCGTTGATGATTTTAACTGACCCGTAGCCACACAAGTTTTAATTGAAGCTGCTACTGATCTACTCAACAATTGTATAGCCAACTTACATGACATTTTTTGAAATGCATTTGGCGCGAGATGAACTGGCGTGATTTTTATCATGGACCGTACTTTTGAACTTGTTGTATCAATGTCGTATGTTTTTTTCACGTCACTTAATGAAATAATTTCTTCTTCATATTTAAAGTTGCAGCTTAGAAGGTTGTTTCTGACGCTTTTAATTAGGTGTGGCATGTCATAGATTAAAAATAGTTTCCTACAACAAATTGTGGTAAATGGTTCATTTTCAGAGCCACCTAAAATTGAAAACATTCGCCTATTTTGGGTACCCTGGTCACAAATAATAGCAGATGGTAAAAATCCAAGTTCTAATATTTTCTGAACACATTCTTTAATAATTAATACCAAACTGTCACCTTTTACACCACTCCCTGTGAAATAGTAGCTTAATGGAATTTTCCAGTTTACATATAATCCACGAATCATAACAACAAGAGAATGTGACCCAGGTTTGTTTGATTTTCCTAGTGACCCAAGATCTTCAAAACCTTCAACTTCGTCTAATGTTTTATTATATTCGATATATTTTTTTATAGCCATCTCGTCCAATAAAATCATGCATTTTCTTTCTTTAAATGACATACAATCAGCCTTGAGTTTTAATTGTTCCATGTATTTAGGAGAGAATCCGGTCGAGTATGAAATTGAGTTTAGCCAGCGACGTACAGTACTCTCACCTGGTAAAACTACTTTGTTTCTACGCATATGCTTATAAGTAAATGGTGATTTATAGTACAATGACAGTGATACATTTTTTTCTGCTCTAGTCCATGGCTTACGATTTTTGTGCAATACTTGCATCGTAACAAGAGCTTTCGAAGGTGTCGAAGAAAAAGAAATTCGTCTAACATTTGTTTCATTTGAACTTTTTTTATATTTTTATTTTTTTCATTTTTATTTTTCAAATAACTTATTATTGATCTTTTTCGTTTTAACAATCTTTGTAGATTAATATTTTTTTGACGTAGTTGTTTATTTGTCATTTTAATTTTTCTAGGACTTTCTGGTGTGTTTATATATGATTTTGGATTATTTTTCTGTGGACTTGGTAGATCGATTAACCTTGAAACCCAAGATTTTGTGCCTGGAGATGACAAAGTAGGACTACCAAACATCATGGAAGGATTCGGATTTTCAACATTATTTGTTACATATCGTCTCACAGGTGATAAAACTTTAAATTTGCTCGGAGAAGGTGACCAACCTGGACTTTTTGAAAATGTTTTATCTCCTATACACAAAAATTTAAAAAACATATATAATAAATGATGGGATAAATAATAAGCTGATAGATTCGATAGTAGTAAACACACTTTTGAACCTATCAAATTTTTTTGTTAAAAAAACATAAAAAACACATCTAGAAATGACTTTGAAAAAAACATTACAAGAAAAACCAACCTTATATTTTTATGTTAAAAATTACAAAAAATCTAGACATCTGTTAAAATTCCAAAAAATTTAAATTATTTTTATTTATTTTATTTTTTACAAAATATCGTGTCCGGAAAAAATTCTATAAAATGTTATTTATTTTTCTTTCTAGGCAGTAAGTAGTGACCACGTGTAATATTATTATTATAACATACTTAATATTTTTAATTATATTTAAAAATTATAATAATAGAATATTGTTATCACTGTTAAAGCTTTGTGTGGCCGTTTTTGATCTTGAAAAAGTTCTCACCACACCACAGGGTGATGTTAGCAGTTTTTATTACAAACGTAAATTTGCGACGTACAATTATTTCACCATCTTTGATATTGGAAAAAAACATGGATACTGTTTTGTGTGGCATCAATCAGAGGATAACAGAGAATCCAACAAAATTTTAACTTGTCTTTATAAGTTTTTGAAAATAATCAAGGATCAAGGTATTAAGGAAGTTGTATTCTATTCAGATAACTGTGGTGGACAGAACCGTAACCGCTTTGTTTATGCTATGTGGGAGTATGCCTCATACACTATAAAACTTAAAATAACTCACCGATTTTTAGAACCCAAAATGAGGGTGATTCAATGCACGCTGTCATTGAAAATGCCAAAAAAGGTAAAATAATTTACATGCCTGATCAATGGGTCACATTAATTCGATGCGCCAAAGTAAAAGGTGAACCATATACTGTTTTCGAAATGTCTTACAAAGATTTCTTGGATTTTAAACCACTAGTTGAGAACAAAATATTCAACTGGAAAAATTCTGATGACAAAACATTAATCAAGTGGAATAATATAAAAGAAGTGTTTGTTAATTTTGAACTTCCTCATGTAATTCAAATAAAGTACAATTTAAGTTCAACAGATTTCATACAGATTAATGTTATAAAAAAAGACAAAGAGGCCGATATGACAAACGCATAATTCCCACAAGAGCATATAAAGAACAACTGTGTATAAAAGAAGCAAAAATCCAAGACTTATTAACTCTATGTAAAAAGGGTCTTATTCCTAAAACATATCATTCATTTTATGAAAATCTCAAATCAAAAAAATGACTTAAGTAATATTATTAAAGTTCCTTATTCTTATTAATTACCATTACATTTTATATTTTATATTTATTTTTTTTTTTATGAAAGGAAGTAACTCAAGGAAAACCTAGGAAAATCCAAACTTTAGTGAAATTGATATCAGGCCAAATTTAGTTCTACACAAATAAAATATTATTTAAGTTTCAATAAAATCCAAATAATATTAGAATAAGAATTGTAGTTCAAACTTTAATTTGCTTCTAGTGAAAAGTAGTGAAAATTGAGTTACTGCCTTATTCGTTGCGTATGTCGAAATGAACACAAATATCATGGTTGGAAAAGCTAACCATGATTTTAGATAGGTATCAAAAAATCAAAACTATTAAAAATATCATAAAATAACCTAACCATAAAATGAAACTTTTCTGATCTAAAATCGTTTTATATTCATATTTATTTATAAAATTCAATATATTTTCAATTTAATGATTTTAAAACATGTGAATCATTTGAAATCAAACAATGATAAAAAGAGAATGGATAACATGAATAAAGAGAACATTTAATATAAAAATGTTTGTAAAATGACAAAAAGATTGTTTAATAGAAAATATAAAAAAGCAGTTGCATTAAAAATGTTAGATAAAAAACTGATGGAAAAAGCTGATATACAATTTATAAGAACATGGACAACAGATGAAGTTAATAAAACTTTAGAAAAAGGATACATAATAACAAACATTTATGAGATGTGGCATTTTAAACAGAAATCAACAGATTTAATGTAGAGTATATAAAAACAGTTTTCGATAAAATGGGTAATTTATTAGATAAAGATAAAATATGTTATAATCCAGGTAGAAGAGATGTAGCAAAAGTATGTAGGTATATGTTGTTTATGGGGAAAATTTGGACAAAGACAAAAAATGAAAAAAACTGAGTTTGTTACAGACCCACAACAGTTCTATACAATATTATTAGATGATAGATTAGAAAATATAAATATAAATTTATTAAATGACAATATAATGCAAATGTGTTATAATTATAAAAATTATTACGTTGAAAATTTCCATAATACAAATTAATATTTTAATAGCTTTATTTACAACATCTAGTGCAAGATTAAGATTATATACAATGTTAGATAATTAGGTAGAGCTGTAGTTTATTATGATACCGACTCTATTTTCTATATAGATAATGGCATTATTAAAATTAACAGGATCAATGTTGAGAGAATGGACTGATGAATTAGGTGAAAATGTACATATAACAGATTGGACATCTACAGGTCCTAAAATTTATTATTATAAAATAAATGATAATAAATTTAAAACAGTTATAAAGGGTTTTACTTTAAATTATCAAAATGTATTAAAACTTAATGGGAAAACAATAAGAAAGTGTTATTTTTTTCCAATAAGATAAATTGTTTATTTTGATTTAGATTTATAAACTAGGTACCAAGTAAAAAAAAATGTTGATGTTATTTTTAATACAATAAAAGGAGTATCTATCGTTTAAATACTAACAAATTGTGTATGTTTGGTTTTTAAATAAGTAATGATTGATGACATTGCACCAGAGACGATATTTCATTTAAAATTTTAAAACAAGCAATAAGTAGTACTAGTAGTAGTGGTGCAAAGAAAACCCGATGACTTTAGCACCAAGAAAAAAATTTAATTTTTAATCATAAAAAATAAATAATTTGACTGAAATTAAATGTTTCTTAGGTACCCTAAAGTAACCAATAAAAGTTTCAAAGTTCTAACTTAAATATATATTTTTTTTAATACAGAAATAAAGAATCACCTATGTATGTATGTATGTATGTATGTATGTATGTATGTATGTATGTATGTATGTATGTATGTATGTATGTATGTATGTATGTACCTATATACACTTTGTATGTTGAGAGACTTCAACCGTGATGTCTGAGAATAATTTTCTTTTTAGTTTTACCCGCAGCGGTGTTTGTATTATTTCAGGTACTGTATCATCATGAATTGGTGGTTCTAAAAACGTATTTATATTATGACAATATGTACACACATAATCAATATTTAAAACATTCTAACATATTAAATTAAATTTCCTTACGGTTATTCTTTCTTTTGTTGGTATCAAACAGAATTTTTTTTGGAACTAATGTTAAACGTTTGGCCAATGGGTTCATAAACATACATTTTTCAAAATGATCCCCAAAAATCAAACGTTTCTTCAACGATTTTGGACTTAAAAAAGCCAAATCAATGTTTCCTGGAGTAAAATAAAATAATTTAAAAGTAATTTTTTTCTTTTAGCCTCACCCGCCCCCTTATTTTATTTCATATTTTTTTTCTAATAGATCCGCGCCTGCTATAATAAATATATTTTAATCAATTACAGAAATTTACTTACCGGAATTTTCTATCCAAGTTTTTGATGAGTTTTCATAATTTGGAAAATGATGAAAACTCAATTGCTTAAAGTGCCTACGACTCTTTTTGCAATCAAAATAGTCACATTTGCCACCAGACATTTTATTTCTTAAAAAGTATCAAAAGTATCACAAAATAATATACGACATCGACAACATGACTGAATCGACTCAACTGATTAATAGTCAATAGTGGTCGAATGTACACTGTACTGTAGTAATATATATAGTTATTAGTTTTAAATTCAAAACAATTAATTTGAAAATAAGTAGCTATATTTAGTTATATTCTATTTACACTAAAATAACAATTTAGGTATAAACTATAAATAGAATAATGCGATATAGTACTCAATAATATATTCAATGACAGAGCTAAAACAACAATTCATGACTGAAAATAGACAAACAAAACATATTTTGTCTCTCACAATAATTGATCATAGTATAATTATTATACTATGAAGTTAAAGTAGGCACGGTACACACAAATACCTATATATAAATTATTATAAATTATAATAATTCATAAATTTTTTATCAATTGGCAACCGAGCAATTATGATGTGTTAACAAATATGTTAATTATAATTAATAATTATTATAAACAAAATGTTATTTTTTACTATTAATTATAAGGTCACAACTTTTTGGTGGTAAGTGGATTATACACCAGTTCCCTATAAAGGGTTCATTGTTTTTTTTCTGTGACATATTAAGGGTTAATATCAGCCTCCGATGTTGGAAAAATATAAATATGCGAAAATTAAGAATTAATGATAAATATTAATATATTATATTATTATTCATTGTAACAAGAGTTCGTAAAAAAAGCCGCACGAATGCGGGATGCGTAATCGTGATCGCAATAATCACGGACACACATTATTATTACGTCTACACTCTACATTCATTTTGGTGGGTGGGACTAATAAAGCGCACTAGCGATTCAAACGTGAATCGCCGGTACTCAAATCCGACTACAGCGGCTTATAGTGGCAAACGCCGCTGAACGCGCAGGGGATTTTACACGGCAGTGAGCGATCTATAGTATTTATAATCAATGGTATTGCTGAAATACTAGACGGCAGACAACGAATTCGAAAAAATCATTGGTCAGTAATAAATTTAAAAAATCAATTGGTTGGTCTCCATCCGGTCTTATTTTTAACCCAACATTTTCATGAAAATCAATAGTGTCCAAATTAGGCGAATGGTCCAACCAATTATAATTTGGAGCCGAAACACGTGTTGTTGGTTGTTTTATTATCCTATTCCGAGTTGTGGGTGGAGATATTAGTGGCGGTAATAATGTACCAGTTTCACTATTTTCCTCATTTAAACGTAACGGACTTACCTCATCAATAATAGCATCATCTGTATCAGTCACATTATTGTCATCAATTTCACCAAAAACCATTTCACCCACAGCATTGTCGGCAGGTTCTTCAAAATCGACATCATCATCGGCAGAGTCACCTTCACCCAAATCTGTGTCAGAACTAAGATTGAAGTCCTTATCACTGAACAAAGGGTTTTCAATTAAATTAAAAATTTCCTGATCGGTCAGTCGTTTTTTTTTTTTTATTGGAGGTGATTTTGATGTACCCGGATTATTGTCCATTTTGTATGAAAAAAGGGGAAGAATTTATCTACTAATTATCTCAAAAAACTTATCAAAGAAATCGAGTAATAAAATGTCGTTTACGTCATGAAAATAATTGTATTTATTTCTACGAAACCAATAAACAAATTACTAGCACTCTGTTCAAACTTTCTCGGAATATTGACGTGTTTTACAAATAATCTGTATTACCAAATCATAATAATTTTGTCGTAGACAAATGGGAATCAAATTAAATATATAATAAACGGTATGTAAAAATATGAATGTAGGGTGTACCATAGTATGCGAACAAGCGAACATAAATATACATTTATTGTTATTATACATCCGAGCAAGATACACCTTGTAGATTATTAAAATAAACTAATACTATTTTGTCAGAATATTATAGTAACAACGAAAATAATATGATATTAATATATTATCGGAAATAGCACAGCCGCGTAATCGGCATCGCCGTCGCCGTCGTCGTCATTCGGGAAAAATTAATTAAAACTCGCTAAAAATAGTTACGCAAAATCCAAATATACCATTGAAATCACGACATCCTACTGAATAACCACATAAAAATATTGAAACAGTGCGTCTATAACCGATCAAATAATACACCCATAAAGATATACATAACATTTGTCGACTACGCGTCGACAGCGGTCCCTGAGACCGTGTGACAGTTGTCGACTACGTGTCATTGAACGTGTTAATTATGTATGTCCCCCGCGTATCTTCTAAAAATGCAACGAACAAATCTGGTTGACTTTTCCGCAACATCTTCCAGCAATACTGATCCAAATGTGACTGAAGCATACGAATAGGTACGCCTCTCATTTTCTTCAGTATGAATATTTTTGCATTCAACATGATCTTTCAACCTCTGTGTGTGTGCACACCTGTTAAAGAAACAGTTTCATGAATGAACGCTTCTGATGTTAAACATCAGTATGAGGGCCACTCATCTGAGTGAATGACGGAACTACCTTCACATTCCCTTTTAATAATAGATAAAAGGGTATCCTTGTCACGGCATTCTACGTAAAAATACCTACTGTCATTTCCTTGCTTGAGACCAAAAACCCACAGTCCATCAACCCTGGCACCATGGTTGCGGTTGTTTTGGACCTGTGCCCCCTCATCCGTATTTGCTGGTGGCTTATATCCACTTAACATGCAACCACGGTTATATTTTCGACGACCAGCGAAGCGGTTAAGTTAGGTTAGGTTAGGTTTCTCGCTAAGTGTAAGATTACATGTAACTCTGCTATTGAGGTCCGTAAAGTGAAAAAAAGGCATTTCCTTGGAGAATTGAACGAGAAGTTTGACAAATTTTTTTTGGGCACCTGAATATAGGCACAAATTTTCACCATTTCGGTTCTTCCGTCGTTTTTCACACATCTCTCTGTCGCATTTGTAGCGTCCCTGCATACAGTAGGACGAACGACTGGTGTTGAGGTAGATGGATTGAGGGAAATAAGTATAACAACTTGAATTGTGATTAATTATTATATATATTTATTTGATTGCTATGTGAATAAAACACTATTACTGAACAAGAATGATTTAATTAAAAATATTCTAAGTCCAAATGATTAATTTAAAATGATGTTTGGCGTGAAGGTGCTTGTACTGACTCTGGCGAGTGACGTCTGATTTGAGTCTAATCGGGGCTCTCCTATATAGTCCTACTCTCTGCGTTTCCTCTCCTATCGATAAGATAAGTATGTGTCCATGCGTACGCGAGTATCATTAGGATATCGCAGCATCCCAAGCTCTTGCGGCCATTTGGTTCACATCCTGTTATTCATGATACGTAATCTCAATAAACCGATGCCATATTAGGTCATTATGACATTAATCATCTCTCCAGGTGTGTCTGTCAACACTACGATTTCGTACTCAATATTTCGTATAATTGATATCCATTGTTACGATAATGGAATAAGTCTTTAAGTTTGGCCTTCTACTCAGCTATAGGTTCGCGATTAATATGCCCCAGGGACACTTACGTACATCTACGTGTATATGCGTATTTAGGTGTCTAAGCGGGACGTCATTACATAGCACACTTATGGCATGGGTCAATATTATTCACATCTTTTAAAAGTTGGTGTTCTCGTAAGAATGCAGTGCACGCTTGCTCTGAGCTTGCAACATGAATATAAAAATCTTTGAGGAGCATGACGGAAACAAAAACAAAAAAATTACGAAAATAGACGAAAATAATGACAGACAAGGACTACCTACGTGCGTCGTCGAAATCGGAAAGCACATTAAATTATTATCGACTATCGTAAACAAAATATAACGTTAACGTCGTTAACGATAAATTACCGATAAAGAAGTGTTATGTTCCCATATATTTCGTATATCGTAATTCGGTTATCGGCATGTATATCTAACACACAGCCTGTAGGTAATGAGAAGGCACACGTAAACTGTAGATCGCACGCTACACTGGCACCAACTTTTTTTAAAGTGATTTTTGAAATATTTTCCAACATAACTTAATAAGAAGGTTTTTATTGTTTTTAGTGTCAAATAGTTTCAATGATTTAGTACTATTATTGAAACAACAATAACATTTTGTATGAAAAGTAATTGATTTTTTGGCGCTTGTAACCTTTTTTTTTGTACCTAACAAATTTTTTGTCATTTGACCTCTACAAGGTTTTCCCGCTAATATTATTGAACGAATAACCAAATTAACACAACTCTATACAATTGTTTAACATTAATTAATAATAAAATAACATGTTTTAAAACAATCACTTTTTATTAACATTAAATTTTATACTATTAAATAACATTCAATATAAAATTAGTAGGTACCTTATGATTTATAATATTATTATTGATAGGAATAAATAAAACTTTTGTTTATATAGGGACTCAGAGACTATAACAAAAACAACGTTATATTATAATTAGGGCGCGGATTTTAATGTCCTAAAAAATACTAAATGTGCCTTAACAAAAATCAATTATGACCTAAAAAATGTAATTAATGAAGTAAAAAAATGCTTTAAAATTTAATTAATGACGTAAAAAATGTATAAAAATTGTAAAAAATTACTACAAAAAATGAATTAAAAATGTTTTATTTTATTAAATAATTGATCGATGCTTTCCAGACGTTTCTTGTATTTTTATTATGGTTACGTTAAACTGAAAATAAATTTTAAAGCAATAAATTAAAAATAGTATTAGGTTTGTATTAACAGTCAACATTTTAAAAAAATTTATTTTTTCTTATAATATTTTAGTATTTTTACCTTGTGGTAGTATGTGATGGTTGCACTAAACAATATATTGTTTAATGTGTTCAAATGTCAATGTTGTCCGATTATCAGCTAATATTAATTGTTACATATCGAAAAATTGCGTTCGACATCTACAGAGGTAATTGGTGCAAATTTCATGTAGGTCATATCATCAAACGTGAAGTCTTCAGGAACATTATCCGCATCTCGTGAAACAGTTTTTCCTTCCAAAATGTTCTTAAAGTTTTTAATAGCTTTAAATCCGTTATTCTTTTTTAATACAGTTTCAAGTTTTTTTTTAAATTTCTTTACCTTGACCACTGTTGTTTCGATTAATAAACACTTCAGCTTCATCAACTATACTTATTGCGTCAATTAAAGAAAGTCCAGATTTTTCAAGCCGTGTAATGCAAGTGGGTAAACTAACGTAGTTGGTTTTTATGAATGCCAAACTTGCCTCCAGTTTTTGTTTGGCCAATACATCTTGAGACTTTTTAATATCTGTAGAGTTGTTTTTGTTGAGTTCGTTTACAACTGCCTTAATCACATGGAAATGTTCACAATAGTAATTTCCTGCTGACAGCCAAGTACCCAGCGAGTTAAAATAGGTTCTGGCGACATCGATATTTCGGGAGCAATACTCTTAAATAGAAGCACCGAGATGGAGCTTTAAGAAAAAATTTTTATAGATATAAGAGAATCAATTTCAGGAAAATTATTTCGAATTTCCTCGGCTATTCTGTGCAATCCGTGAACAATGCAAGTGACGTGAATCATTTTAGAATATAATGCACTGATACTTTTTACAACCTTAACCATGTATGACTCTGCATCGCTTAAAAATAATAAAACATTATCATGTCTAATTCCAGCAGGCCACAATACACTCATGGAGTTGTCAAATAGTTTTGATATTGTACTAAAATTTGCTTTTTCTAAAACTACGGAGTTCAATAAAAATGTTTTTCCAGGGCAATTATTTTCCATTGTACCGACGATAACGTTGGCCATATTATATCGGCCTTCTACGTCGGTCATTTCGTCTATGTTAACCCATATCTTTTTGTTTTCTACGTATGATCTAATATGAGCAATAAGAGTTTCATCATAACAAGTACTTCCGCAGTTTTTTCGGACACTCTTCAGGAATTGGCCGTTTCATATATTTTTCCAAAACATTCCGAAAATTTGATTGTTTTAGATTGGCTAATGGAATATTTGACAACAACGTGGCAAAACATAAATCTTTATTGGACGAATTAGTTAACGATCAGTAAAAAATACCTGAGTTTTATCATTTGTATTTTTTGCTTTTTACAACTCTCTTGAAACATGTTGGCTAATCGTAAATTTTTTTTCTGACGCAACTTTTACACTACATACTTTGCAAAACAACATTTTTCTGTCTGTCGAAAAAGCATCCTCACCAAATTCGTTTATACACCCACGTAAACGAAGTGATGATGATGTTTTAACTTTAGGCATATTGCTAAAAATATGAAAACCCTTAAATGAACTGTAATTTGCGAACGTCAAACGCACGGAGTACAACAAGATACAAACACGACGTAACTCGGTAAGACACGACTGTTTTCATTTGAACAATTGAACACTTGAACTAGCAATTTAGCCGGGTTTACATTGGTACAGTATATTTTGGTATAGTACGACGTTAGAGTGAGTACTTTAAGATACTAGCATAATGTAAACACTCAGGAATAGTATAGGTAGAGTACTAAAGATAGTAATCGGTATAGTAGAGTAGTTAACCACTGTGGTAAAGTACACTCTACTTGCTTTTACTCCCACCATCGTTTTTACTGTACTCTACTGCAACTATACTGGTGTAAATAGTCTAGTTTTGGTATAGTAAAGTAAAATGTTGATGCGCGAACCCGCACGTGTATTCATATTTATTTTTAAACTTTGTATACATTTTTAATTTTGTTTAATGTTTTTAAACCTTATATAATAATATAACTATTCTATATTTCTGATCGTATTGTACTTGACGTGATAATTTATATCATTTTATTTCATTATAAAAGTGGTTTTAGTAATTTTTTTAAATGAAGTGGTCTGAAAGTGACGCGCTAGCGCTGGTGGAATTGTATGAAAAGCATGAGTGTATATTAGTTCCAAAGATTATACAAATAAATTAATGAAAGATGCTGCCTACGAAGATATCGTCAAGACACTTAAAAAAGATAATTTTGACTGAATTAAAACAAAAAATAAAAAAATTAAGATGTACTTAAAACCAAGAACTTATAAAAATGTAAAAATCGCAGAAGTTTGGTAGTGGTGTTGATGATTTATGTGTTCCAAATATAAAATGGTTCAAATTGATGGATTCATTCATGAAAAATGTCAATAGGACAATGCAGAAAGTGGAGGTAAGTAATATTTATTTTATTGATAAACTGATTTTCCCCTTTAATTTTTATTGTAACTTGAAGTACAGTCAATTTTACAAATTATGACTATTTTACCAAAATATGCTGTGAAAACGGTAGCAGGTCACATCGCCGTCACTGTTTCCCCGTCGAATTTTTTTTCCGGTCGGACTTTTCCCCGTCCCGTCAGACATATCCCCGTTCAATTCACTTTAATTTAGTCATTTAGTCAAGTAAGTTTTAAATACGTTTCATGTAAGAAATTAAAACCTAAAAGTTTTAAGTGCAATTTTTTTGAATTTTTTTCAATTAATTTAATATATTGCAATTTTGTTGAATTTATTCATTTATACAATTATTTTAGCTAAAGTCAACACTCGACAGTCATATAGATAAGATATTACTATAATTCTCCAGCCATAAAATCCAATTACTAATATAGTATATACTATATACTAATAGTGGTATCTTATCGAAATAAAGATAATATCAAGTCGGTCAAATGTGACTGTTTGACTGTATAATCTATACAAAAAATTACGTACCTATTAAAATTTGGTGAAAATGTGTTTTCATGTGATTTAAAATAAATACTTATAGACTGACTATAGTGAAATGCAATGATGTATAATATAGTTGTATATATAGGTATATATATTTTTTTTTTGGTAGAATTTTAGATTATAATATTTATAACAGTAAACTTAAAACATTTATAACAAAATTTTGTTATTTTTTTGTACAATTTTTAATATTTCAAGTTTGATTTTCTGTATTTTTTAGTGCAATTTTACTATACTTTTAGTACTACAACATCCGTGCCCTAGTCATCACCCTGTAGATTATATACAATAAGTAATATTGTCATACTGTAGATTAGATATACATCTATGAGGAAAGTGACAATTATTGAAACTTCAATTAGTTTTATTTACAATAAACAAATGCATTTTGGTACAAATTTTTCAGAATATTATAATAATATAATTAAACTAATTAAATTAACTAAACAGATACTATTAGTCTACTAGACTCTATACATATTTATTAGTATATATGCCTACATTGCCAAGGTACAGCTCCATTTACAAAATAATTTTTCAAATGATCGCGTATTTTGTTGGCCAAGTCTGATCAGGGCTGTATTTACAATTTTTGCGCCCTGGGTCAACCATATTTTAACCCCCTCCCTCCCTCCAAAAAAAAATTCAATTTTTTTATTTTTCTTATCATCAGACTGTCCGATGCTCTTCTTTCTCTATGACTTTCCAAATTTCGAAGCTCAATTATTTCCGTTCTCCAGCGACCTTCTCTCATTAAACAACTCGATATATCTTCTTCATCAATAGAGCCAGGTGGTTCACCGTTTTTAAATTGCAATATATTTTTTTATCAAATACTTGAAATCTGCTAACCAAAATGCCAAAAGCATTTTCTACAATACGTCTTGCTCTGCTTAAGTGATAATTACAAATTTTTTGAAGTACAGTTAGAGCTGTTCTGTAACATTTATATAGTTTCATCATATAATGTCGCAACGGAAATGCATCATCGGCTACAACGTAATATCCTAATGGAAGCAGCTCTTTTTGCAAAAATTGTCCAAGTTCAAAGTTTTGGAGAATGCCACCATCCGATGCTGACCCCTTGGAGCCTATTTATACATAAGTAAAACAATGGTTATTGTCAATCAGTGCCATCAACACTACACTGTTAGTCCCGTTATACTTGTAATATTCACTACCAAAGTTAGGAGGTGCCATTATCAACACATGTTTGCCGTCAATTTCTCCGCAGCATTTAGGAAAATTCCATGTATCTTCAAAGCCTTTTGCAATGCTTTTCCATTCTTCACAAGTTTTTGGCATCTAAATATTTAATTATTATATTATTATTTAAATAATTACCATACAATGTAATACAACTGAGTATATTTATTTATTTTTGTTTTTTTAATGAACCTAGGTAACGAAGAAGGGCTATTGGAAAATGTAAAAGGTGAATACACAGACAGGTCTACAACGCCGATGACAACAACTGTAGTTGCTGGAAACCCACAAGTGCCTACAACACCAACTGCAAAAACTCTAGTAGTTACAAAAACATCAGCTAAAAAAAAGCGGCTAAGATGTGGATGTCACTTTGCTGTAAAGTAGGTTGCTGTGATGGATGGAATTAAATTTGAATCCAATGATATTATATCATTGTATACGAAAAACGATTCTAAGCGGAGGCGGTCTATCTATCTAGGATATAATATTATAGACTATTAAAAATGTTCAAATCTTAGATATAAAAAGAACAATTTTTATGAATTTCTAGCATAAAATAATTTACGAATGTTCGTGATTTTTACGTATGTTGTCAAAATTCAAACTTCGAATGCTAGTAAAAAAAAAAAAATTATGACTACCTTTATATTTCTTTTATTTTTCAACTGCTATTGTAAAAATATGTTAGGAGCCTTGTATTTAATTTTAAATCTTAGATCTAAAAAGAAAAACTTTTATTAATTTCTATCTAAGATAATTTGAACATTGCCGTAATTTTTACGTATTTAGTCAATTTTTGAACTTTCAATGCTTATAAAAAAAAATCGTGTCTATATAGTTTTAATATTTTTCAACTGCTATTGTTACTATATAGTCTTTTAGACTTTTAAAATTAATAAAATAAATTTTTATCGATATTTATAGAAGAAAAAAACCAAAAAAGTTAAAAAATTAAAATGTCAGTTAACAGATCAAAACAAATCTAAATATTTTGAAAATTGTATTAAATATATAAAATGCCTATATAAACATTCAGTGAAAATTTCAAGTATCTGCGGTCATTTGTTTTAGAGTTACACCAAAATAAGAAAATCGCTAAATGTGAAATCCAGTGAAAACCAAATGTTGTAAAAATTTAAATTTCAAATGCTCATAAAAATGTAATTTGAATTTCCGGTGGACATTTTTTTTGTGATAAAGATTGACGATCTTGTAAGGAATCTTGTATTAAATTTTCAAATCTTAGATTTAAAAATAAAATTTTTTATGAATTTCTAGCTTAAAATAATTTGCGAATTTTCGTGATTTTTACGTATTTTGTCAAAATTCAAACTTTGAATGCTTATAAAAAAAACATTGTGACTATGAGTTTATTTTATTTTTCAACTGCTATTGTAATTATATGTTTAAAACCTTGTATTAAATTTTCAAGATCTTCTAACAAAAAAAAATAAATTTTTATCGATATTAATTTTAAAAAAACTAATAATTATCAAAAATTGCATATGCCTATGAATAGTTTAACTTAAGTCAAAAATTTTTAAAAATTTCATAGTGGATTGAATATATTTATATAAACATTTGGTGAAAATTTCATGTATCTATTATAGTCATTGGTTTTAATGTTTTATTAAAAACCAAAATTGATTGTGCGTAAAACTTCCTGTTTTTCCCTTTATTTTTAGTTTGTTTATCCCGATTATTTAGAAAAATATTGGTAATTTTTTACTTTTGGCCCGCCAGGGCCCATGGTACCAACTAGATTCACTTTAGTTAACTTTATAGTATGTTATTGTAGTACTTAATAAATTGTCACCAATGCAAGCTATTTTGGCTTAAAATGATGTACAGTCTCTTTTGACCAAGTATCGATTAGCAAAACAGTCTGGGTTAAACAGTTTTTATTCTACGTCACCACAATATTTTTAAACAACTGATGAAGATACGTCTACAACAATACAATAAAGCAACTGATGAAGATACATCTACTCAATACAATCTATTATCAGCCAACACAGGAAACGGACATGATGAAATCAACAGGGACAATATCATCGCAAAAGCCTGATTCATTAATTTAAATGTAATTGTATTAGTTATAGTAGTCTTAACATTTAAACTAATATATTGTAAGTGTTCTATATTTTGTTAATATATATTAAAATATTTTACTATTTGTACCAATCAACGAAATAATTTTAAAGAAAAATACCTTAATATATTGTTCCAGGGCTTGATAAATGGCGTCACACACTTCTGGTAAAAATTTAGATATTGTGGGATTTGACACTCTTAAAAAATGTTGTAGAGTTCGGTAATTATTACCAGTCGCTAAAAAATTCAAGTGCAATGTTATCTGTAGCTTAATGCGCACTGGCAGTACATCTCGAAGAATAGTGTCTTGATACTAAATTCAATAATTGTTCAACATTTTCAGGTTTCATTCTTAAATACAGCCTGTACTCTTTTGGATCCTCTAAAGCTAGTTCAGTTAGAAGATTTTCTAATGCCCCAAGTACTGTTCTTTTTTTTATCCACTTTCGAACCCAAATTCGTTTTTCTTCATTACTCTCATCAAAGAATTCTAAAATACCGTTTACTAACACAGTTGTAACCACTCGAAGAGATTTCTTTAGTTTCCGTACATATTCATATTAATTGTTTATTTGATGTTTTGAAGTTGATCAAACCTAACCGTGACGGCGTGCATTTACACATCAACTGCACTCTCTTCTACTAAATACTAGCTTCCTGTAAACATTAACTCTACTACTACAAGTAGAGTAGAGTGAGTAGGAAAATTGTAGTCTAGTGTACTCTACCAAATATTCTACCAATGTAAACCCTGCCAAACCACACTATCTGTAATCTGTTACGACCGATTTCATCTGTTGACGGGATTATTAATAGTGTGGTTAGGCCTATTATGTACACAATATATTATGTAATTCATATTATTGTTATCATCTATCGACTATCACCATACATGACTATAACATAAGGCGATAAAGTGTAGTTGTCAATACATAATTAAATTAAAGAAAAAAACATTGAATACTTTTATTATATATTAAATAATTTTTCAAAAATATGAAAATAATGTCCTTAAAAGAAGTAAAAATAACAAAAATACATTAAAGAAGAGAATAAGAGAAAAAATGCAAAATAAAAATAGTATCGAATCTACACCACTTGAAACATATTTTTGTCAAACTCGGCATTGCATAAGGATTTAGGAAAAAAAATGCATTTTGCATTGAAATCCACGCCCTAGTTATAATATTATTAAATTTAATTTAAAAAATAACACAAATTAATTAAGCTATCACTTTTAGCTTTTATCAATAAAATAATGTGTTTGTGTGTATATGTGTGTATGCTAGTATATAGGTACAAGCTAATTTATTGATACAAGAAAAATATGGTATACCAACACAAATTATCTATAAAAATATATACATAATACATAATATTATATTTAATAAAAAAAATTTTATTTTTATTTTTTATCTTGAGAAACAAAATATTTTGAATGCGCTTTTTATCATTCTATCTTTTTTTTCGTAAGTATCACGATTAAATTACACAATCGGCCAAAAATAGCTTATCCACCCAAGCGCCCACATATGTAAAAACTAGTCAAATTTGGATCATATGTATAAAAATTCAGTTTTGATGTTTGATATATTACCTATAATCTTTATTTTATAATAAAAATAGTCAATATTATATTAATTTTAATTAGAATACGATAAAAATACACAAATAATTTCTTTACATTATTCACAAATTACAAAAAAAATTGTTCTTATATTTTTCAGATGTTAGAATCAAATTCATGTGAATTATCGTGTTATACAAATAACAAAGAAGCTTACAAACGTGTGAGTTTACTGAATTATATTAGTATTCGATAAATGATTAATTACTATTTGTTATATCCCACATAGCAACATGATTAGGATATTAATATACCTGTTATGGTTAGAAAGTATTTAAATGAATTACATTTTGTTAGGTGCATTAAATCATGTACTATAAGTACAAAATTTTAGAGTTTAGTAGAATTTGGCTTGAAACATAAATATATATGGGATATATTCAGTGGTGTATACGAATATTTTTAATGAGAAGGGTTATATAAAAAATTGATATACCTAGTAAAATTATAATATTTAACCTCAAATCTTAACATTGCCCCCCCCCCCCCCCTAGAAAAATTTCTGTGAGCGCCTATGTGCTGATTGATAACTTCAGATGAACTAATTTCAGTAATACAAAATAAGAATTTAAATTTTTCGTTAATTTCTTCGTAAGCTATTTTTCTTTTATTTAATTCAGAAATTAAAGAATCCATTATTGGAATATATGTTTGAGTTTTAAAGACATCTTTTGAATTTAGTTGCGATTCATTTTCATGTGATTCATCATAGGGTATTTTTCGTTTCTTCTTTCAATTAATCTGAGTTGTACCTATACTCTTTAATTTCAGATATCTCAATACTTTTTTTTTCATATAGATCATGATTATTTCTTATATCATTTATATTATTTATCAAGGAATAATATAATTTTAATACGGTTCTTAAATCGATTGATACCTCCTGTTGTTTCTTACTAGTATAATTAAATCATTCCAAGACATCACTCCCAACTGTAACCATAATACTCATTTCCAAACTTCTTAACTGAACTAATAAGCCTCTTGCTTCACTTCTTGTTTGTGGCTTTTCCAATGGATTTTCTTCAATTTCATTTAATGCCTTTAAAACTTGTGACCAATTTTTGGATAAAATTGAACATGCATCGTGGCGTGCAGACCAGCGAGTATCAGATAATCTTTTTATAGATATATTTCCTGTTAAACATTCTGATAAAACTTGCCATCGGTTGGTAGATGCAGAAAAGAATGTAAATATATTTTGAATAAGATTAAAAAAATTATTTGCTGTTAAACAACAACTTGCGGTACACTCACCTATTAAATTTAAGGAATGCGCAGAACATGGTACATATACTGCATAAGAACAAGCATTTTTTATTCTAGCTTGAAGACCTGTATATTTTCCTGACATATTTGAGGCAATGCCCACGAAAGTTTTTAATATCTATATTGTTTGTAGTAAGAACATGAAATACAGAATTTGCTAAATCTTCAGCTTTGTGGTCTGTATTTAGAAGAAATTGTAAAAATCTTTCAACGGGATTACCACCGTTTAGAATTTAACGAAATACGAAAGACAATTGATCGACATGTGAAATATCAGGGGTAGAATTTATGATACTTGAAAAGTATTTTGCTGTTTTTATTTTTTCAATAATCTGATGTCGTACTTAATTAGCTATTAATATTATGAATTCTTCAAATATAGTTATTGATAAATATAAAGTACTTCCTTTACCTTTATTTGCATATTTTTTGATATGTTTAGCAAGGAAAGGATCAAATTCTGCAATTAGTTCTAAACATATAATAAAATTGCCACGATGTGTTGAACGAAAATAATCATTACTTCCTCTCAGAGAAAGACTTCTAGAACATCATGATTTCACAATTGCTATCATTCTATACAATACATTTTTCCAATATTTTTCTTCAGATTCCATTTGATGTATAATTTGTTGATCACTCCTCTCAACACTGCATTCTTTGTTTCAAAGATAAAACACAACTTTAATCGCTCTTTGAATTTTCATGAAATATTATTTTTTCTTCAGTTTTACGCCAATTACAAAATCCCTTAGTAGCAAAACTTGATTTTCCTTTAAATAATAAGCATGGAACACAAAACAGATTTCCAGTACTGTCTGAATACATTAAATATTTTCTTTTTATAACTTCTCCATTTAAGAATTTTGCATGTAGAACATTTGGGTGATAAATATCTATAATAAGGCTTCTTAACTCCTTTTAGGTTAGGTTAACTACTCATACATATAATTTTTTAGACTTCTGAAAATTTTTATTTTCAAAATTTCGATCATAACCATGTAAGCAAATATAGTCTATCCTCTGACTTTAATTTTAACTTGTCTTTAATTTTTATTAGTACTCTTCTAGCTATGCTCGCTTTTGGTATTACTCCCTCTTTTAATTTAAGACTACACACTTCCGAAAAACAGCCTACTCCTTCAAACACATCATTATTTTTTTTTATAAACATATCTTTATCCATTTCGTTGTTATTTTTTGTTGATATAACATCTACATTTTTTAATAGTTTAAATTCTTTGAGTATTGGTAGTCCTATTATTGATCTACTCTTATAAGCCTCCTCTATTACAATAAATTCTGTTTCAATACTTTTATCACCTAATGTTAATATTGTTTTAATTTGCCCCATAGGTTTTACTTTAAACCCACCAAACACTTCTAACGTAACCTTTGTGTCTTTGATTAAATTGTGCACGCCCAGATATTTACAGTCTTGTTCAGATAATGTATTTATTTCAGCTCCACTATCTAATTTTAATTCAATTTTTTTTCTTTTCAAAAATCTTACAATACTATTCATTTTTTATGGACCATAACTTATGTACTGACTCTACTGAAAATGTGTTATCCTCTTCTCTATTTTCAATTTTTACCTCTTGTGCTTTTTTTAATTCATTCTTATTGTTATATTTAAGATTCAACCGTTATAATTAAATAACAATAATAACTCGGATTAATAGACATAATTATTAATTAACCTTTATTATAAAAATACAAATAGTTGGGATCTTTTACAAAGTGCATACTCAGTTTGTAACTGCCATGCCTCCTGACCACTATGATGTGTCAGTGTATATAAACCTCAATGAAAATACAATGTGACCAACATTACTTAACATAAAAGATTACACTTCCTCCTTACTAAGAAAAATACAAATAGACATTATTATAAAATATTAAACCAGTATAAAATACATTTTTTTTTTTAAATTAATTACTACAAATACATATATAATGTTATTACAAATTACACAAATTAGAATACACATTTTTTTTTTTTAAATTAACTACTACATAATATACAGATTTATATTATATATATATATATATATATGTATATAAATAAAAAAAAGTAAAATTATAATTATAAATTCAAACGCTCAGGTGCTTTAATTACTCTACCATTCTTCCTAACCAAATTCTCACTAACTATATTATTATTGTTCTCATCCTGTCCATGTAAGATCTCCTTACTACCACTAGTTCTTCCCTCAAAAGAATTTTCTGCCTCATTATCCTCCTTAAAATACGGTAACTGCTTTAATAATACTGTTTGTTCTACCTCACCACTCGGATTCTTACACTGCCTGTCAATTATTTGATTTAGATGTCTCTTCACAACGTTATTATCTATAGTTTTAATTAAGTAGCTAATTCTTAATAAAAGCTAATTCTTGTGCCTTACCCCAAATAAATTTACTATTACTCTTTAACAAATAATATAAAGCCACTGCTTTTGAAGACATATTTTCGACAAACTTAGAATAATAGTTAACAATACCTAAGAACGCTTTAACTTCTTGTACATTACATGTAGGTGGAGCCTCGGTAATAGCCCTCACTCGCTCTCGAGGAATATGTAACCCCTCTTTGTCAATTTGATAACCCAAAAAAGTAACACTATCCTTAAAAAAATGACACTTCTCTTTCCTAACTGACAAAACAGCCACATTCAATTTTTCCAAAACTAACGATAATCTGTCATCCAATTCATTTTACACACATGTGCTACATACAACTATGTCATCATAAAAACAACCCGTCCCAGGTATACCATTCAATAACTTATCCATTTCCCGTTGAAGTAAACCAGGTGCTGATGCTACTCCATAAGGCAATCTGTTAAACATATATAAGCCCTTATGAGTAGTGATTGTCGTTAACTTTTGACTTTCTTTACTAAGTAATAGTTGCTGATATGTCTGGCATAAATCAAGAGTACAAAATAAAGTTGCACCACGAAACACATTCATTAGATTTTATTAACCTAACCTATCTATGATAAAAACATGTCCAAAAATTAGGTATAAACTTACTTACCTGTTTAGTGTATATTATAAAATGTTTTAATATGAAGTTATTGGTTGTAATACTTAAATTCGAGTAGGTACTGTCTAAAATGCCGTCCATTGGTATTTAGACAAAAATTGCTGCCATGGGCTATTGCCCAGGTCGCCACTGATCAGGAGTAACATATAAATGTATATATATATATATATATCAATATATTGTACGTCATTTTAACACAATTTACCAACTTATGTTAAATTTAATATTTAAATGATATACCTACTATCGTATTTTTAGGGCAATACATTTGAAGAATTTACTGAATCATTATTGAACGATCAATGCAATGTAATATATGTATTAGTAAACTGTCTTAAAATGTACATAGATGATGATGAAATTTTCAAGGTAAGGTATAACTTTTCAAATATAAATATATTGAAAAAATATTATAAGTAGGAATAGGTAAATAGGAATATATTAAAACTTTGTTTTTCAAAATTTTCTTAACTACAGTGAAACCTGTATATAACGGACAGTCACGGGACCAAAATAATTGTCCGTTATAGACAGGTGTCCGTTGTAGACAGGTTTCAATGTTTTAAAAATTACACTTTTTACGTACATTTGTATTGTTTTATATTTTATAATATGTATTAGGTATAATCTTATTAATATGTATTATACACATACATTATAAATTTAATTTTAATTATTTATTAATTGTTATTTATTATATGTACGTACAATTATGTATGTATTTGTATAAATTTATTAATTATTTCTTAAAAAATGATTCTATTGATTTGTGGTTAGGTGTAGGTGCACACACCAAAAGTGTTTTATACGATAGATCCTAAAAAATAAAAATCTAAAGGAAACGCGACCAAAAAAAACTTACAAAAACATTCTCTTAAGTACCTACTACAAAAAAATTATAACTCACAATACTGTCGTCTTCGTATTTTGGTTCATCCTGACTGAAGCTGATTTTCCTGCGCTATCGACTTGTTGACCTCTGCGTAGATTCTTTTGACCCTAGGAGTTGTTGGAAAGTGATCAGTTCCCCAACGGTGATTCTGTCGAACTGCTTCCGTGAAATTCTTGACT
Source organism: Diuraphis noxia (assembly GCF_037042655.1). Lineage (NCBI taxonomy): Eukaryota > Metazoa > Arthropoda > Insecta > Hemiptera > Aphididae > Diuraphis > Diuraphis noxia. Next base: position 62,923,745 of record NW_028301711.1, read on the forward strand.
CGAAGTTGTGGAATTTTTCAACATTTTCGAAAAAATTTATTTTCGTGAAAAATTCTGCTTCTCCTCCTCTTGAATTTTTGATGTTCTTCTTAGGGTTCCGTAGTCGACTGCGCCAGATGTAGTGATCACGTCGCCTACAGGTATCAGTAGTCAAGGATGATGTTGGAAGGTGACTTGAGTTAATTTAAACAACGTTGAATTATATTTAGTTAGACTGGTTGATTATTTATTTTGACAAAACATATATTTATCTATAAACATGAAAGCTGAATTTTATTTAACAAGTTAAGTATTCTGATTGGCTAGAATAAATTCGGTTTGACTCGAATATTTTCTAAGTTCAGAATATTATTTTACGAGAATTTTCCTAAGTCCAATTTAATTAATTAAAGAACAGACTGGCGTGAAGGTGCTCTGGTTAAGTCGCGTCTGAATACAGTCCGTTTCGGAGTTTCTTATATAGTACTACCCTCTACTCCCCATAGTCTTCTTGCTCTTGTCGCTGTTCTCACGGATGTGGTATAATTTTCTAGACTGACGGAAATGTTACTCGCCCACATACAAGTCAAATGTGCATCCCGTGCAGCTGTAGACCTTGATGATTTATATTATTATTAACATTAAAAAGATATATTATTATAAAACATTTGAACATTTGGTTCTTGGAACTTTTGTACTGATGTATAACCCCACATCCTGTGCACCCATATTGATGACATTTATAGTCATATGCTCACATGGTTTAGTATTTCCCTAATGTTAATGATTTCCACGAAATGCTTTCTCTCCTACAATTACGAAGTTGGTCGCACCCTACCCTAGTTTGGTTCGGCTGGTACCTAGTTGACCGTGAACTAGACAATCCGGGACGCTAGTCCATAGCAATATATATTATTATCCTTTTCATTAATTGTTTCGTTATCTTTTTCAGTATCTTCTTCTTCGTCACTATCTACTTCATCACTTACCTCAGTATTAATTAACTCATTTAAATATTCTTCTGTTGTTATTGACTGTAAAATATTATTAGGTTCATTTTTGCTAGAAAGTCCTATTTTTGGTTCACTTCCAAATAACGCTTTATAAGGGCTTCTGTTAATTATTCTATGTTTTGAGCAATTTTTTTGTCATTGTACAAAATAACACCCCATCAGTGCTTTGATTGTCCATACTCTCAACATGTTATCTACGTCTTAATTACAGCGCTCTAAACTCCCTTGAGATTGCGGACACAAGTTTGTCATTTCCTCTACTATAGTTGCGGTAAACTCTCGACCACTATCGCTCTGTAATATAAGGAGCTCCAAATTGTAAAAATATCTTGAAATTCTCTAATGCTACTTCTGAAGCTCTTTTTAATTGTAATGGACGTAAATGACAATATTTTGTAGCGTGGTCTTGGTAGTTTTAAAGCCATTTAAAACTACCACTTTGTGTCGATTGAAAATCAATCAAATCAACTTGCCCACGAATATTAAAATCTTTGGATAATAATATAATAATATTATTATAACCTATATTATAGGTTTTAAAACAATGTTTTTGTGCTGCTGAGATTTTTTTAAATTACAAACATTGCACAACTTACAAAATATCAGAAAAATAGGGTTTGGAATACAATATTTGTCTTTTAGAGCAAGGGTCACCAATTAATATTTTCCGAGGGCCACATTAAGAATTCGGAAAATTCTAGCGGGCCATAAAGATTCAAAGTACATAATATTTATTATAACATGCCGGTTGGCCAAATATATTTTATTTCAAAAAAAAAATGTATACAATTATTTAGCTAAAACTAATGAAAATATAATTAAATTATTGGCTTTTTCTCTCAGTCTGTGGGACAGTTAAAACGCATTAGCCGCAGGCCGCCATTTGATGACCCCTGTTTTAGAGCATATATAATTTTATCACGACTTCCGTGTCCAATATTTTTGTGAATCGTATTTTAAATTTCAAAAAAATTATCACGTGCTACTAATTGAACAATTGGCTCCTCATGATTTTTTCTTTTTTTTCCAAATATTTTGAATCACCCACTTCTGTAACATCAAATTTTTTAATCAATCTATAATACTATTTTTTTTGATTCCTGATATTTTATAAGCTGCTATTTCAGAAACAGCATCAGATATCGTAGCTATTGTCTATGGTTGTGTAATTGCGTTCATTTTATTTTCCATATTATGCACTCATAAGTAGGTATTAACGTACTCGATGAAATATACTCGGTTTACTAACGTATAGTACTGTAGAGTATACCATTATGTTACTTACTGTAGTATGTACCTACCTACAGTATATCGACAAAAATAGGTACAGTGAAAATGTATAATTTAATCTACTGATTAGTCATTATCTTGTAGATTCCTTCAATTATTAGGTATACGTCGTTAATCCGTATCTAAATTCTCAAAATAGACGGTTTTAATGTCAACAACTGTACAAGTAATAAATTAATAAGTAATAAGTATAATAAGTTATAAACTACCGTATATAATTATTCAGTTTACATGTTACATATTATAATGTATTGTGTTATTATTATAATAACCCTTAAAATAATATAATTTAAATGGTTATTATGATTGTAGTTCTTAAAAGGCCTAACTGCTGTTGGTCTGTATGCAATGAGTCTAAAAAAACAGCAGGCTGTTTGGAAAAATAATAAGTAATTCGCAAACGAGCTACCCCATTGCAAAGAGCCTAGTCTTTTTGCAAAGAAACTAATTTCCAATATGGCCTACGACATATATATATACAGGGTGATTATTTTATCAAACAACACTCATATGGTGTTTGTGTGTAAATACCACCTAAAATACACCTATAACACACAAACACCACCCAACTTTGAGAGGCTATATCTTGTAAACGGATTAACGATAAATGAAAATTTAAACGTGAAAATTCGTTGAAAAATAGCCTTTTTAGTTTATGAAATTTTAAGTATAGGTTGTTATTTGAAAATCAAAAGTTGATAATGGTTTACCTGATAAATATAAGGGTGAAAATATTAAAAAAATATATAGTTCTAGAACAAGATGGATCTAAAATTGAAACTATTAATAAATTGAAAAAAGTCAATAGTTTTTGAAATAATGAGTGTTGTTTGATAAAAGAATCACCCTGTATATATGTATCTAAACGGGACGTCAGTACATATAGCAACCCAATAAACATTATTATTAAATAAATATGAACTTTGAAGCAGATTAATAGTATTTTGAGTTTTGCTTTAGTTATTGGATGTAAAATTGTTGGATCAAGACAAATCAAGCAATTACTTTAAATACATGTATACAGCTTTAAAAAAAGTTCTATCTATTGTGTTCAGTTCCTATAAGAAAACAGTTGAAGATAAACCAATTGATTTTTCTGTAAGTTAAATCAGATTGGTAAATTTATAATTATTTATTTATTAATTATTCTTTAAGTGAATAATTATTGAACAAATAGACATCATTACACGTTTTCTCACAAAAAAAAAATGGGTAATACGAGTATATTCAGCTAACTCAAAATTCACTAAAAATAGTAGACATGTAGGTTAGGTTAGGTATTGTATGTAGGTATCTATTGTTTCGACGTGAATTGTGCATAGGTAAATGTTTAAACAATTGACTTTAATAAATCATGGTAAAAATAAAATTTTGTTAATTATACATAGTGTTATAAATTACATTTGTACGATAATTATAAAATATTTACATGATGAATCTATAACTTAAGTATTTCGAAAACCTAGCGTGTAGTATTAGTTATTTTAGGCACCAACTCAATACAATCTAGGAGAAAATGTTTATAAATACATTTTATAATTTTCATAATTTAATCATAGTTTTTCGTTAATACGTAAATATTGGTTTTTTTGTAACAAGAAAATAGATATTATGAGAATGGATAGAATATGTGTATACTGAAGAGGTTGCGGTATTTTTTGAGGAAGGTAGAAAGTTCAGTATCTACGAGAGAGATAAACTAAAAAAGTTATTTTTGAGGTTAGGTTACAAAAATTGATAATTTAAGATTGTAATGTTATCTTTGATATAAATTTGAAAAACTATATATTTTACATTTTACACTATATTATGGATTTATATTGTTTTAAAATTGTCTAATTCTTATTAGTATAAGTATTAAATAATAACTTCTTCTCCTCTTCTGATAGCTAACTGTTTGCAACAGTTATCAATAATAAAGAGACCTTTATAACCTCAAAAATGTTTTCACTTTATTCTCAGTTAATAACACCGATGTCCTATCCATTCGTATAATATCTATGAATAAGACGCGAGCAGCATGTGACTCGCAAGCTACAAGTTGGCTACCTCTGCTATATAGGTACCTATAAAAAAATATTGAAACTATAAGTCATTGTTTTAAAATGCATATAGGTACGTTAAAACAATTTACATAAGTCATAAATATATATTTACCTATGATTTTAACGCCTTATAAGTTAGATAATATAAACTTTTATGATTAAAATGATTTACCTACCTACCTTATGTCCTTAAGAATCTATAACATTTATTCTTGGAATTATCTACATAAGTATATAATATTTATATTCTACATCCATTATAATAATATAAACTGTGGGTTTTAATTATTTCTAAATTGTATTTTAGTTACAACCTGTAGATTGCAATTTGAAAGAAAAATTGATAGTGAATGAACACGAAAACCAACAAATTTGTAAAGTAAGAAAATTGTGTGTTGATTATAAATTTGAATTAAAATATCCATTTTTGCGTCTTTATATTTGCCCTAAAAGCAGCATGTACGTTTAAACGTATAAATAAAGGTAATAAAAATGCATATACGTTGAAGAAAATGTACAATAATAAATAAAATACACACACACACACACACACACACACACACACACACACACACACACACACACACATATATAGGGTGTTCCTTAATTTTCAAATTCAAAATATTTTTGGTCTCACCCCCTTAATCGGTGTGTATACATATAAAAATGAACTGTAAGAAATTTTAGATTTTAGATCAATCAAATAAAGTTAACCCTTGTCGATTTGAAATTGAAGTTTGAGATTATCACATTTTTAAATAATTCTAGAGGTTTTTGGTATTTCCGTAAATATTTCGTTAACTGTTTTCACAATTTTTGTTTTAAGTAGATTAAATTTACAATTTATTTTATAATTTACCATTTTTTAATAAATCTTTTTATTTATAAGATGCATGAGCTTTAATCTTAAAATTTACGATTTCTCCGCAAATATCATATTTACCTTTTATTATTTTACTGTAGGTTTAATAATAATAAACATAACTTACAATATAATATTACTCAGGTGACACTACTGAATACCCTCCTTTAATTGTAAGTCTCGCCATGTTATTATCTGTTATAAAAATTAATTAGTGTACAGAAATTTTGTATAGATTGAAATTAAATATATTTTTGATAATAGTAAAAAAAACTTACAATATTGGGTTAAATTGATAAAAGATAAGATAAATTATATAAATTATTGATATAGGCACCATAATTTTAATTATACATCGTGTTGTTGTTGAAGTGTTCTTTTTTTACAATTGGGGCAGGTTTTCGATGTTTTTGTACACATAGCAAGACATACTGTTTTTGCTCTTCATCTAATGTTAATGATGCATTAAAATCGTCTATAAATTTCACTGCTCTTTCTGCAGTGTCATTGATTATTGTTAATGAATTTATTATATTTTTGCGTTCATGAAATTTGTATTTGATTTCCAAGATGTTGGATCGTTTTTTAAAAGCCCATCGACAATTTTGAATCGTGAAAATAGTTTCAAGCTACGCTGTGATAAAAATGCATTAATATTTTTCTCTGGAAAAATGGTAAGTTGATTGTTTATTGTTTTATATAAATTTTTAATTTCTAAAATCTGTTCAGTAAACTAGATGTTTTAATTACCTACCTAAAAATGTATTATCTATTTGGTTTGGTTGAATACCGTAGAATCGTTTGGTCAGGTTTTTGGATGGTTTTTTTTTTCAAAGCTTTTAGTATCTGACACTTGTCCAAGTGGTATAGATTCATCAAAAGAAGATAATGCTGCAGTTTCTTGGTTAAGTACCATCAATTATGAAATATTTTTTTAATCGATTCTTTAGCTACTATAGAGGTAAACTTATAGGCTGAATTAAAGAAAACCAATTCGAGTAGATTATTAACGAGAGTATACATAAAAATTTAACTAAGTCAAACAAAACAAAGGTTTTAAAATCATAAACGAAAGATATCAAATGTTCGGAGTACGGACGAGGTTAGGTAAACCACTACAACGAGAATGGTGGCCAGTCTGCGGGGCCGGGAGACGGCACCGCTCGATCGACCTGAATGTAGCTTTGGGTGTCGCGCCATCACTTTGGTAACATGCTCGTTCGTGGAGAGTTGACCGTCACAATACTTTAAATATCAACTGTTTCAAATGATTTTAAATCTTTTATAAATTTAAGCCTTGCTTGGAAGCTTTTGTTGGCAATGGGCAAGTAAACCAAGCTTTGACATAAAATATAATAATTTAAAAAAAAATCTCTTCAATCGCCCTTTTAACAGACTCATATTATAATGATTTCTAAACAAAAATATTTTCAAGCAATAAATTCCCTGTGCCATCCACCGAGCTCGATGTATAGCACCGGAAGGATGAATTTTTATATTGTCTTCCATATCACCACCAAGAAACATTAGTACTTAATTTAAAAACATCATGGTTATCTCCACGAGTGTTTAATTTTTAGTTTATTTTTGACAAAATTGAAAATATCTTCCTTCACATTTTCTAAAATAGCACCACATTCTTGATCTACAATCCCACTATTATATTTATTAATATGTATTTTGTAATATTGTTTTTGAAAATTTTTAAATAATGGAATACTTGGGTTTGTAGTAACATGAGGTATTTTAATTTAAAAAACGGTTCTTAAAAGCAGCTCATAAATATATCTACATGGAAGATATAGTAAATCTGTACCCAACTTTTTTAAAATCTAAATACATGCTCCATTTAAAATCCTTAACTTGGCAAGCATCAAAATATTAGAATGAAAATTTGAAACTAGATATTTTTAAACTAATTTATGGCCGCTGAATTCAAAATTGTTTTCAAAAAAAATGTTGGACTTGAAAGTTCAAAGTTATCAATTGTATCTTAGAAGATACATTGCCAGAAACCGATATTGTAGTTCCTGTATCTTTAAGGATACATTGCCAAGATAAGGTTATTATTTACATATATACATAACATATATAGCGAATAAATCAATATTTCAATTTGATTTTTCTAATTTAATTATTCTAAATTTAGATATATTGTTTTTCTGATCTTAATCAGTACTATAAATAATCTATTTCTTATTTTATTATTTAAAATAGATTTGAAATATTTTCATTGGTTCAATTAATAATTAATAACGGTTGATTGAGACCACTATAGGAACTTTTTATTGTGTTTAAAAATTATTCAGTTCATCCTTTCGGTTTCAACTTAATATTATAAATATTTTTGTAAAATTAATAACAATAAATAAATTTAAAATTCAAATTCAAATTTACCATGTACTCTGGAAACTTGATATGTATAGTTATAAGTAATAATAACATGTTTATTTATTGGCAATGTATCTTATAGGATACAATTAGTAACATTAATGAAATGTGCAGTTCATGGCGATGTATCTTATAAGATACATAAACTTTGAACACTTATGTAATACATAAACATTATTTAACTATATAATATTATGAATACATGTTGCAATACTACTTACCAATACGTTATTAAAAACGTTACAAAAAAAAAATATAATCAATAACGTACTAATCTCGTCTAAAAACATAAAACGAAAAACGCCGACACGCTATCTGGTAACATCAAAAAAACAGATGACTGAAACCTAAATATTAGATAATGTGTTAATACAGTGATACCAATTTTTTTCTCTTTTCAAACTAAAGTACTAAAGGTAACACAGTGTATCCAAAAAGTCTAATCAAAAATATCTTTAAATATTATTTAATTAAAAATTCGCAAACATGACGTATCCTAAAACATACGACCTGTATTGGACGCAGTTGTGTCACAACCATTGACCTATTATAAATGGACTGAGCGTAGAAAGAGAAACCGCGGCCTAGAATGAGATAAAAGATGTACTCCTTTTTGGAAGAAAATATTCTTATAATAAATTTTCTTCCATGCTGAAACGTATGATAAAGAGCACTTAATAACAGTGATAATCATAGATAGGTATTATATACAGTGATAACAAAGCCGGTAAAATTTACAACTTTTCAATTTTCAAGGTTTTAATTCGACATTTTTCAAAGAAATATAGTGAATTGTATAATTCTAATTGCTGACGATTATTACAATGGTTTGGAGTTGCAGCATTCCTTTCTGCGAGTCTAAAGGACATAAAGGATCCAAACTTAAGTTTCACAAGTAAGTATTATACTCAAATAAAATTTAATTCTAGCCCTTTTATTTTTATTTAGATTTCCGCTTGATCAAAATCGTCAAACACTGTGGATTAAATCAATCCAAAACTTTCAACCGACATATATAATGAAGAAGTCACATTATGTTTGTCAATGTCATTTTTTATCAACAGACTATGAGTTAAACAACCTACTAAAAAAAACTGCTGTTCCGTCTGTTTTTAGTAAGTCATTTTAGTACAACATGAAAAATTAGTATCTGTTTATAGACACATAATTTTTGGTTTTCAATATTTTTGGTATAATACATATAGGTGAGGTTATAACATTGATGCCTTCTACAATTGTTGAGGACAGTAGTAATTTTCCATCTCAAGTTCCTTGTTAGTATTTCAAAATTAATAATAAAAGATAATTTATTTTGAAGTTTCATTACTTTGTACTCATATTGTGATATAAATTAATAATGTTTTAGGTGATCCAAATACTAGTAAGAATCTAGCAGAAGAGTTGGAATGTTATCCATTACAGTTGATGAAAAGTAAGCACAATCAATAAGTATTATTAATAATTATTATTAATCAATTACTATCTGTTTATAGACACATAATTTTTGGTTTTAATATTTTTGGTATAATACATATAGGTGAGGTTAAAACATTGATGCCTTCTACAATTGTTGAGGACATTAGTAATTCTCCATCTCAAGTTCCTTGTTAGTATTTCAAAATTAATAATAAAAGATAATTTATTTTGAAGTTTCATTAATTTGTACTCATATTGTGATATAAATTAATAATGTTTTAGGTGATCCAAATACTAGTAAGAATCTAGCAGAAGAGTTGGAATGTTATCCATTACAGTTGATGAAAAGTAAGCACAATCATTCCAGTATATTTTGTAGATTAGTAGATTACTAGATTTTGTAGGAAAGTTTTCCAAAAAATATTCAATAATAATTTTTATGATTTTATTAGATAATTCAAAATCACCATTAAAAACCGATGTAAAACAAGATTTTGCAATTATTAAGAAACCCTGTTCCACTCGGTAAGTTATAATTTTATGTTTATATAATTCATTCTCGTTTAACCAAATCCGAAATTGAGAAATTGTTCATTCATCAACCTTTGTTAAATATTTTATAGGATTATAATAAATTATAATTTGTTTTATTTTAGAAAAAGAAAATGTTTTATTGGTGATTTTAATGTCCAGGATTTAAATAGTCCAATAAAGCGATTACGGTATTGGTCAGAGTCACAAAATACAATTAAAAAGTATAAAAGAGAAATTCTTTTAACAAAGAAGAAGAATAAAAGACTTTTAGATAAAATTAAAAACTATAGACAACTAATCAATCACCTTAAAAATACAAATTATATTTCAGACAACTGTCATTCTGTAATTAAGGTAAAAACTACAAATAAATAATAAGAGGAAGTGGCACCTGCAAGTGTTGTCTCCATCTTACAAGTGTGTGTAGACATGTCATAGGCTTTTTATTATATTTTAATTTTAAGCGAGTTGGGAGTATTTTAAGGTGTACAAACAATTTACAATTTTAAAATATTCACTTTAAAATTAAAATATTATAAAAAGCCTCTGAAAATGCCAAAATAATAATCTTATATTAAGTTGTGTGTCTATCTTACTAACTTTATACCTTATAATGTTTAATCTGTACAATAAATGGTTTTATTTATATTTGTTTGTTTGTGTTGTGTTAATTTATTAAATAAGGTTAATGTTGCCATTCAAATATTTAATAAATCATTTTTAGGAGGTGTTGCCTATAGCTGAACAAGAAATAGTACTTAAGCAATTAAATATTAAAACTGGTAAAACTATATCTCCTGAACTAAGATCATTTGCACTCACTCTTAATTATTATTCAGCATCAGCATACAATTATGTACGAAAACAATTTAATAATTGTTTGCCTCACCCAAGTACACTACGAAAATGGTATGGAGTTATTGATGGTCAAGCTGGATTTTTAAATGAGGCATTAAATGCAGTAAAAATTAAAGTTGATTCTATGGCAGAAACAAAACAGACATTAATATGCAGTTTAATGATGGATGAAATGAGCATTAAAAAGGATGTACATTTTAATAATAACAGAAATATTGGATATGTTAACTTTGGTGTTAAAAATGATAGTGATGGGTTACCAATGGCATCAGATATTATAGTATTTTTATTAGTTGCCATAAATTCGAATTGGAAAGTCCCTGTAGCATACTTTTTAATCAATGGACTAACAGCCTCTGAAAAAGTAAATCTTGTAAATCAGTGCCTTAAAATTATACATGAAACTGGGGTAACGGTAAAATCATTAACATTTGACGGAGCAGCCTCAAATATGTCAATGGCTCGAGAATTAGGAGCAAACTTACAATTTCCAAACCTACAGAGTTATTTTAACCATCCAATTACAAAAGAAAAAATATTTATAATGTTAGATGCAGCACATATGTTAAAACTCTGTAGGAATACGTTAGGGGACCATAAATTGTTATATGACGAAAACGATATACCTATTAAATGGCAGTATTTCAAAGAGCTAGTGAGTATACAAGAGAACATTGGCTTACATTTGGGGACAAATATACGAAAACGACATATACTATATCATAAAGAAAAAATGAAAGTCTCGCTCGCTGCTCAGACTCTTAGCTCTAGTGTAGCTGATGCATTTCAATATTGTTCGAAAGTATTAAATATGATATCATTTACAGATTGTGATTCAACCATTACATTTTGCCGACAAATAGATCACATATTTGATTTTTTAAATGCACGCAATTTTCTTAGTAAGTCACCATATAAAAAACCATTGTTTTTAAAAGATATAGACTTTTGTCATAAGTTTATATCTGATTCAATACAATATTTAAAAAGCTTAAAAGATAAAGATCATAAACCGATATTACTGAGTTCTAGAAAAACTGGATTCATGGGATTGATAATATGTTTAACAAGTGTCAAACAATTATTGGATGAACTTGTTGTAAGTGGAAAGCTCAAATTTTTATTAACATATAAACTTTCACAGGACCATTTAGAGATTCTTTTCTCTGCTATACGAGCACGTAATGGATTTAATAACAACCCGACAGCAACCCAAGTTGAAGCAGCAATGAAGAGAATATTGGTACATACCGAAATAATGACTTCATCTGGAGCAAATTGTTTACCTCAAGACGCAACAACAATATTACATGTTTCTAGTACAAAAAAAAAAGAAAATCAAGAAGATTATTTAGATATATTATGTGGAGAAGACATTGAAATGGAAGACGATTACTATGACAATATTGTGGATAACATTAATAACCAAATAACACATGATGTATTAGAATATATTGCAGGGGCAATTGTACGAAGGATGAAAAAAATTATACATTGCAATGAATGTGCTGCAGTTCTATCTACAAATAATAACTGTTCATTAATTGATATTAAAACAAGAGGTTACCTAATAAAACCATCAAAAGATGTTACAGATATATGTATCAAAGCCGAAAGAGTTTTTAAAAGTAATACTGTTTTAATAAAACAAAAAAGCAACCCAATAAACACTTTAGTTGTCAAAACCACATCAACAATAGAAATAAACAAACTATTCCAAACTTTAAATAACCACATATTAAACCAGTCTCCTCTTCACAACCACTTACTTCAGCTGATAAAAAATATTCTTTTGTACTACTTCAAAATTCGTATTCATCATTATAATAAAAATCAATCACAACCTCAGCAAAGAATTCGTTCAGCGTTTACAAAAATTATACATTTTAAACACCAATAACATATTTCAAAAATTAAATAAAATAAATAATAATATCTAAACATTCATTACTTTAATAGTTTAATACATTATTATAATATTATATACATATATATTTTGTACTTCGAAAGTTGTATTGTTGTAATTGTAAACTTTAATTATCAGACGATTTGTGAAAAAAAAAACAATTTAAGAAGATAAACAAGTTGTATTTTTTCATGGAACAAAAGAAATAACTTTTCTTTTCTTCCAAAAAGGAGTACTAGCTCTATCTCATTCTATGCCCAAGATTATTACACATGAAAGATACGAAACGCTCAGTCCATTTATAATAGGTCAATGGTCACAACACAAAGCTTGTACTATATTACATAGTCCCCGATCTCGTAATACATTACACACGTCTGCAGCTTGTCCTTCGCATGTTGCTCGCCCAAGTATTGGTACTCTTAAAATTTGTTCTATATTTTTGCCAGTTATCACTATTGGAAGTCGTTCAACAGTTACATTTCTAGTTGTAGTATCCGATAAAATTTTTCCGTCGCAATGTACGACTACTTAATTAGGTGGAGATTTTTTAAATTGTAATTTTATAAATTCACCACGTTTGCTACGATATGGTTACTCGAGCTCTGTATATAGACGTCTAGTTTATTATTACGTAATCATCTATACTTCAATTTAAAGCTTCTAAAGTAGCCTGAAGAACATATACAAAATATCAAATACTTAATTGACATCTATCTTTTGGCTAGTTTTGGTGTTATGCAATTTATTTTTCCCCGGCATCTCTTGTTTTTAGTTGGTGGTTCTATTAACTTTAAAGAATTAGCGCTGGTCTCTAATTCCAATATATATCGCTACTCTCTAGACAATCAGTTTCTAAAGTTTGCTCAATTGAATTAATCTCGAAATCAAAACACAATTTGTGTTATACATTTCTTTTCTTTTCGATTTATTCAACTTTCGTTGAATGTGAATATTTTCTTTTATTTAATATTTATACAATCGAGATAACTAGGACGCCTAGTTAAACACTGGTTTATTAGAAGCTGTTTATCACCTTTAATGTTAATTAATTTCAACCCATCAGAATGAGCAATATCAAATAACAAATTAAAGTTTTTTTTTAATCATTTTCTTTTAATTGATAAAATTCACCAACTTAATGACAATTTTTCTAGAGATTACGCTATTCGTTAATTTATTTATTTATTTATGCAATGACAAATAGTTCAAATAGGAATCTTGGCTTTTTCCAAAAAAATGCAACACTATCGTACAGCTAATGCCGCACTTTCCCTAGTAGTAAGATTAACGGTTCTCATATTATACAAAAATAAAGAACTTGCCCGTTGGATGGAAGTTTTAACACATTAATGTATGTAATTTGAGATCCAATTAAAAATATATTTATCAAAAATTTTAAATTATAAAATATATTGGAAATTTAATTTAATTAAAAAATATAGTGTGAAAAATTACGATTTTCGTAACGTTTTACAAAATATTTACAGAGATACCAAAAATGCCCAGAATTATTTAGAAATGTGATAAGCACAAACATCAATTTCAAGTCGGCACGGGTTAACTTTATTTGAATTGAAATTTCTTGCTTTTCAATTTAACATGTAAACACTCCGATTTAGGGAATGAGACCAAAAATATATCATCATTTTTTTTTCTCATATGGCTAAGGAACACCCTAATATTTATATAACAATACCTACGATTCTATCGCTTTGTAAATTAAATCTTATCTAATCATTAGGTACTATATGTATAAAGTATTTACCTTTTGAATCCTTAACTATGAGTCTTAAATAATTCCTAATTGTATATTAGTCAAAAACAGCCGATTGCAATTCAGTAAAAGATTTGGCGGTAGATAACAAGGAAGACCCACCAACCTGCAAGGTAAGAAAAATCATGTGTTGATTAAACATTTTAATTTAAAAGGGGGAAACATTAAGTACATGTGCTACTCTGTTGAATAATAGGAGTTGAGTAAAAATTGTTAGAGTAGGTCAATGTAATAATTCATATGTTGAATTAGAATTTATTGATAAATCATTGTAAACGAATATAGTTATAGATAGTATTGCCCATTGACCATGATTCCTATATTTGAAAAATATCTAATTTTTGTAATCAGTATTTTCAGTTTTTTCTTCATTGGTTTTTAAACCCATTATTTGTCCTTTATAATCAATATCCATGGAAGGCTTTCTAGTTTCTTGCCATTATTACTAGATCATCTGCATAGGCGCAGATTTTGCATGACTTGTTTATAATACTTACTGTTTCAATCGTATCTTTTACAACCTTATGAAAAACAATATTGTACAGTGTTACTGATAAGGCGTCACCTTGTCTAACTCCTAAATCTATGTTAAATGAGTCGCTCGTTGATTCTCCTATTTTGACTTTTGCCGTTACATTTTATAGGGTCATAGTTTTAAGTTTTATTATTTTATAGGGGTCGGAGTGCGCAGTGGTCACGCAGTTGACTACAACTCACACAGTCATCGGTTTGACTTATAGCAAAGTGCAAAAACAAAATTTGTGTAGTTTTACGCGATCACCAAATCTCCACGCTGTCGTCCGATTGTATCATCTGGTTTCCAACTAAGACCCACTGGGAGTGAAGACCGTACATGTCTCCTCTTGGATAAGGGGGGTAGTATCATGCATATAGTGATATATACATAGATAAATAGATCATATGATCTCCCTTCTACTCACTTGAGATTAGCATTGATGAATACCAAGAGGTCGTTTCATTGACCAAATACAAAAATAAAAATATTTTATCAAGAGCACCATTTTTCGCTAGTGCTATGTTCATTGCTGATCTATTTAGGTTAACAAAAGCTTGTCGATAGTCGACAAATAGTAAGTGTACATCTGTATTGAATTCTAAACATTTTTCCATTATCTGTTTTATTATTTTTATTTATTTTTATTGCCGTTAACTGTTTGAAATTCGAAATATGAATAGATGAACTACAGATGTCAGAAATACACTACACGCGGGAGAGTTCCCAAGGTGGCAAGACGGAGCAATACGCTTTAGAATTTTAGTTTTGTTTCCCAAACCATTATCTGTGACGTGCCAATTTGCTAATCATATATTACTTTTAATTAATGTAAGCATAAAATGTATAAAAAAATGTTCTTGTTTTTATATGGCCCTCCCTAGAAAAATGTCCTAGGACACCCATGACTATACAGTTTACAGTCTTACATAATTCATGTTATAAATTTGAAAACAAAACTACCATGCATAAGAGCATTCTTTTTGGTAAAACGTCTTAAGTATAACCACGTCAAAATTTTTATGTTAGGTTCTGAGTGGAGTGATGAATGTATTGATTTTACAATGATGTGTGTTTATTTATTTATTTACCTATTTGATTTGTGTATGAATAAATGATAAGTTATCCAAAAAATGCTTCAATTTTCAACTTCAGTAGCTTTTCCGATTGGAAAGCAAATTTATTTTGTTTGTTAGGGAGTGCAAAATTTAAAATTCCAAGTAGTTTTCAAAAGCACCTAGTATATAATATTCTAACCTATTTTATTAATATAAACTGTGAGTTCTAGATATTTTTTAATTGTATTTTAGTCGCAAATTGCAAATCATAATTTGATAGTAGATTTTTCGGCTGATAAACTCGAAATCCAATCGACAAGCAAAGTAAGATAATCACGAGATGATTTAAAACTTAGATTATAATTTAATAACAATTTATAGTCAGAAGTCAGTGACGTGGAGTGTTGGGAAGAGAACATAAAGCTAAAAGATGAGTTAGCTGAAATGGAAATAATTAAAAAACAGTTGCTCTGTGAAAAACGATTGAAAGAAGTAGCTGGATATAAACTTTTATTAGCAATACGTAAAGCTAGTTTAAATATTAAAAGGCAGAATACATTAAGTTATCTATATATATAAAATGGATTTTTGTTTATTTGTCTGTTTGTTTTTCCTTTACATTCCTAAACGGCTGGACAGATTGCAACGACATTTTGGTACAAAGATATATTAGACCTATGTGCAGAAGATAGGCTAAGTTAAAAAGTGATACACCCAAATATCATTCAATTGAATATTTGAATTGTCAAACTTTTCTCGATAAAATGAATAAAATTACATAGTAATTAACCAAATTGAATATCATGGTAAGATTATAACTTTGTATATTTCAACAGTTTTCTATCTATACGTATGTATAAAAATATACTGCTAGCATAATCAAAGACAACAAATTTAACACACAGTTTGAGACATATAAGAGGTAGGATTTTTAATGGGCTACGAAGTGCATGGGTTCAGATATAGTTATCTAAAAAGCTATAAAATTATTATTTTTATTTTTTACGTGATGGTGCTTCTTTTTTTTAACTTACCAACATATTATTCAAATAATTCGATATGTACACTTTAGTTTTATATATGAAAAAAATAAATGGAATAATTATAAATCACCTAATGTTCTTATTAGTTTAAATATCAAAAAATGTAACGACTAATGAAGTTCATAAATATAATATTTAATTCTTTCCCTCCATTAAAATTGTCATGAGTTTGGGTGGAAACTTCAGAAGGTTAGGAGGCCCATTTCGAACGTAAATGTAGGCTGTTAAGATATTCAGACGATGACCGTTTTCAGAACGCTTGATGACACTGATGGAGGAGCTTCTAACGTGAAACTGAACGACTGGGAGTGTCTAAAACGTTCGACTCTGGAACACACATTAGTGGTTGACCTATCAAAAAATGACCAGAGGTCAAGCTTTCTAAATCTCCAGGTTTAAAAAAAAACAACGGTGACAATGGTCTCGAATTCAACACTGATTCAATTCGACAGACTACAGTGCTAAACTCCTCGTACGTTAGGGTATGAACTCCTACTACACGAACCAACATCCTTTTCATTGACTTCACCACCGCTTCCCAGAGACCTCCGAAATGCGGTACATTAGGGAGGAGTCTAGGACAAAATCCTGCCAGCAATATTCTGTCGGACGAAATCTCGCCGCCTAAATCGCGTTCGGACAAAATCCCGTCGGACGGCATCCCGCTCGGACGAAATACCACAAAAAGTTCATTAAATTGTTGGTAGTTTTTCTCTAGCGTATAGGAAACCTCTATACAGTAATAAATTATTACCTTTAGCACTTTTTACAAATTCCACATTAAAACTTAAAACTTATGACGAGAGACACGTTCGACGTGAAATGCGTGTGTGTTTGTACTGTATACTGATATATTAATTTGATGTTACGAATGTCATATACTAATATCGTAAATTCGGAGATAAAGTACAATTAATAGATCGTTCACGCACGACAGTTAATTGCGTATATATATATACCTATAAGGCTAATGGCTATACCGTATACGGATTTCCTAATTATTACCAGTTCCGCGTATATATTATAATATACTTTTATAAATAACAACAATAACCAATACAGATCACCAGTAGACAACTTTTGAAACAGTTTAACGAATTACATTTTAATGAATTTACGTACAATACGTTTTTTTGCGGGATTTTACCCGGTGGGATTTCATATGGGTGGTATTTCGTCCGGCGGGATTTTGTCCGAATACCACTAGGGAGGTCGAAATGCCAACTGCAAGGAAGGTGTGCATTTAAACGGTCCTGGGTCTTCAAATCTGAAAAGAGTAGTCGAAGTTGCTACAAAATTGGTGCCACAATCTGAAAAAATATCCGACGGACCGAAAGTTTATAACATGCAATGAGCGCTGGAACTAGCGTTTTGCAGAACTGGACCGATTAGCACCCATCCAAACACGGAGCTAAACGCGGAAGGCAGTCCATGACCAAGAGAGTATTGATCACCAATCCACATTTGTAAAATAACGTCAGCATCTAACAACAATTCTACCGGAGCTGGAGAATCAAAGTAGGGATCTGCAAGCGTCATATGAGAACAATTTTCCTTTATGCTGACGGCTAACTGTTGATTGGGTATATTTGCCGTTATGCTAGGTAAACCCCACGCCTTGACTATTATAACCGGAACTGGATCATAACGAGGTCGTACATCAAATTCAACTGTCCCTAGAACTTTAGGAACACACTGACCAGAGAGCCTTGTCAATGAGGCTGTCCATCTTGACCACCTAAGACCCAGCCGGTCTAAACATTTTTTTCGTAGTGATGCTGATTTGAGACCACGAAATACCTGAATCTGTTAAAAAATTCTTTATCGTCATAAAAATCAATTGGATTTTGCATGTCTCTAATATATCGTTTAGGAACACGTTCATTATTTTCTTTAGCACGGTTGTAAAAATTAACTAACTCTAAAAAGTGTATTATATCCATATTTTCAATTTTTATAAAACTAATCAATGTGATATGATCAAAAACAAAAAAAAATCATGAACGTACCTCGTATACAAAATCATTATTATTAAAAGAATTTCTTAATCATGGTCAAGACCAGTCTTTTTAAAATCTTCTGAATAAGTCGTACTTTTCATTTTCTTAAGCTCGAGTACTACTTCTTCTTAAGAATCGATTATATATACGGCCCATAATAGCAATAAATGAACCTGCATTTTTAAAAATAAGTAAGTAAAATAAATAAATGATTGAAATAGATCAAGAAAAAAGTTAAATGGAAAATATAAATTTAATAGAAAAATATAATACTTACCAATAAAAAAAGCGGACAAGTGGATGTCGCTCTGCTGTACATTAGGTGGAGGGGTGGACCTCTGACTAGGGTAGGTTAGATTTGAATGCAATGATAGGTATCATTGTAGGGTATACGAAAAACGATTCTGAACGGAGGTGATTTGTCAGTCTAGGATATATTATAGATAATTAAAGATGTTCAAATCTTTGATTTAAAAAGAAAATTTTGTACAAATTTCTAGCTTAAAATAATTTGCGAATTTTTGTAATTTTTACGTATTTAAGCAATATTTAAACTTCAAATGCTAATAAAAAAAATTGTGCCTACGTATTTTTAAAATTTTTTAATTACTATGTGACGACTCGAGTCATATTGCTCATCACGTCATTCAACAGCGTCGGGGATTTTTGTTTCACACTTCGTACCAGGAACGAGGAAACGAATAATAAGAATAATAATAAAAAAATATAACACACTGTTCAAGTTAGATAGCAATAAGATATTGTTTGAAGGTGGGCGCCGAGAAAGCCATTGGCATAAAACTCGGACAGAAATAAGTAAATAACACACCGCAAGAATAACAGAAAGAACCCGCCAATAGGGCAATAATAAATAATAATATACTTGCCAATAGGGCAATAATAAATAATAATATACTTGCCAATAGGGCAATAATAAATAATAATACAGACTTGCCAATAGGACAATAATAAAGAATAATATACTTGCCAATAGAGCAATAATAAATAATACTATAATGGATAGGCATACCGGCCACGGTGTCTACTAGACAATAATATATACAAATTTGGGTACGTTACCACTATGCTCCATGATATATATGTGCCGGCCGATGGCACTCCGGCGATCGCGACGCTCTACTCCTCCAACATGGTGATGTTCGGGCATACGGGTAAAAACTGTCGTCCGACGGCTTAGTCGGCCACAAACGCACGAAACAGACGATGGGCGACAGAGACAGTAGGAGGAGGGAGACAGAGCGAGAGCATATGGAGACGTAACTTAATCGACCGATATCCCTATATTGTACATAATTAGTCGGTGTGGCCCAGACCATGGAGATGTGAGAGGGGAGCGTGTGTGCGTTCGTCGCAACGGCAGGTATAGTCGTAGATCGGCGGACTTGGACCCACGGGATAAAGTTGGCTTTCACACACACACGCAATATTTGTATACAGCATAATGTATGCAAATACGATTAGCAAATGGTCACACCCCCTGATCGTCACAGAAACCGGTGATATACGATTGCGTACGTTTTTCCCTTTTAGTAGAACGATTGCGTACGTTTGTACTATTGCGTACGATTTCTCTACCTATACCTTAAAATATTACGATTGCGTATGAAAATGAGAGCAACGTAGCCAACATGTACTTACTACTTAATATAATATAATTTAAAAACTATTATTATAGTCAATAAATACAACAAATATAAGTTATAAATTAAAAACGTTGGTTCTTATCAATAAGCAGTCCCTGATAAAAAATTTAAATAATAATAATATAATTTAAAAAAACATTAAGTCAAATAAATACAAATCATAAGTTATAAATTAAAACCTTGGTATTGATAACCAATCCCTGATAAAAAATTTAATACATTACCATCTATTTTAAATTGGTCATATAGTTTTATTACATGGTCAATTTTTTGGACATCTTTAGTTGAAATAGCTTTGGATATATTATTTTTTACAGTGGATATTTTTATGTTGGTTTCAGCCTGCATTTCTTTTAATGCCTCAATGACAAAGTATATTGGTGGATGTGCGCTATAGAATTGAGCGTTAAAAGTTCTGTGGAAACTCTCTGGACAATTTGTAGTTCCCCAAGTAACAAAAAAATATTTTTTTAATGTTTTAAAAAAGATTAAAAATATGTTTTAAATTGCATTCAAAAATATTTATAAAATGTTATAATGGCCAACTTTTCATTTAAAATACAATATTAAAAAAACAAATTTTAAATATTTTTTAAACATTTTTTTTCTAATGTAATTTTGATAATAAAATATCATAAAAACATTTTTTTCAAATCAATTAAACATTTTTTAAGTACTATTTTGATGTTTTTATAATATTTTTATTCCGTTAGAAACACCATTTAAATATATTTTTAATATAATAAATTCATTATATCATTATAATAACTGAAAATAGCTATAGGTAGGTTAGGTATTTAATAATAAATATGTTTTAAAAAAATCTTTTTATTGCTCTGGTTAAAAAATATAATAATATATATAAATGTTAAGAAATGTAATGACTAAAATATATATGGTTGTAATACATTATATATACAATGGTTATAATACAATATAAATGCTTATAAATATAATATGTATTATTATTATATAGTAATAATATATAAAAGGAAAATTTTTATAAGACTTTTTCGTTTTTTTTTTTTAAATTTTAAATTAATAAATACACAATATACTTAAGAAATATAATAATATGTATAAAATGTGTGTTTTATAATGGTATACAATATATATTAATAAAAAATTACTTCTGTTTTTGATATACACATTTTTATAAGCATAATATGTATTTTAGTTATAATATATAAAAGAAAAATTGTTAAAATGATTCATTTTTTTAAACTAAAATTCATAAATAGGTATACAATTACATTTTATAGGAAATATAATAATACGTTTTATATAAACTTATATATTTCATAATACTATAAAAGTTAAGATATATAATTGAAAAAAAAATACTTGTAGATATATGTCCGTTCTTTTTTCTTTTTTACTTAAATTAATATACAATATACATTTTTATAAATTTATAATATGTATTATAGTAATATAATATAATATAATAAAAGAAAAATTGTTAAAATGATTCATTTTTTAAAACTAAAATTCATAAATATACAATTAAATTTTATAAGAAATATAATGATACGTTTTATATAAATGTATATTATTATTTCATAATAGTATAAAAATTAAAATGTATAAAATCGAAAAAAAATTACTTGTATAGGTATGTCTGTTATTTTTTTTTGTTTTAATTGTAATGTAAAATAATATTATGTTATAGTGATATTTTTATCATTTGCAATATTATTGTCGCCATCATCATCATCATCGTGATGATAATCTGCAATTTCTTTCTTTTTTTTTTGTTTTTCTTTGCTGTAAAAATACAGAACAATGAGGATCATTTTAAGGTTTAAAATATTTTACTATTTATATTCCTGTATCGGTTATACATTGTTTAAGTTTATTGTATAACTTATGCGCTAAATAATAATTAATAAACATAAAAAGTGGTTTTTATCAATCTTTATAATGTTAATTATACCTAATAATTTTTGTCAACATAATCAACGCTTCAAAGTTTTAAATAGTTCTAAAAAACATCAAATTCATATTATTTGTATATACCTACACATACAAATTTAAATAACCAGTGCTTGCAATATCATCAAAACAAAGTATCTCATTTAAAATCAATTATTTGCAATTTGTTATTTTTCATATTAAATAAAAAATAATAATTTACTAATTAGGTATCTCATTATTTAGGAATTATTTTAATCTGTGTAATAATGATCTAAACTTTTTGAAAATGTTAACATAAACCAACTTTGTCGATCAACAACTTTTTAGTGTTAAGAAAAAACATATTAGCTTATAAATCATATATTAATGTTTCTTCAATAATAATTATATTTTCAATTTTCTAACAATTAAAGACTAGGTTATTATTACTTTGCAATCCTTGTTGGTGCCTGTGCCAGCCATGACATAATACTATTGATAATATCATTTCTGATATCTTTTATTTGTTCAGGAAATTTTTGTCTAACAGCACCTTTAAATAATAACAATTAAATCATAACTATTTCATCATCAATATATAAAATACCATATTTAAACAATACTCTATACAATATATTATTGGCATAATAACAATAATATCATCTAATGAAAAAATAAAAAGATACCTACCTATAATGACTTTACAAATTCTAAACTCTGAAAATGGTTTTTTATTTTTTTGACCTTTCCAGCTGTAATACTTGAGGAGCTCATCAGAAAACATTATTTTTAAGATACTATAAGTGACTTTGGAAATATTTTTTCCTTCAGAGGCAAAAACTAGTGTTGATATCTATGTAAAATAAAATGTATATAATATACAATAAACAATATATACTACAATTATTCCATAATGATAAAAAAAAAAAAAAAAAAAATACAACATACAACATACCAATTTGTTTGTGTAGCTTAATTCTTCATTTTTCAATGTTGATTCTATTGCTAAGAGTTCACTTTCGGTTTTTAATGGAAAACATGATAAATAGTGTTCTTCAGAATTTGTATTTGTATTTATTGTCTGACGATTAGGTGCCGGTTGATCTTCAATAAAGGATGAAACATCTTGTTTTACATACTTTATACTTGACTTTACTTTATTCATATCAGCTTTAAAAACATAGTATGTATGGGTTAAAATATTACTCTTGTAGTATGTATAAATATAATTTATCAAATAGTATTCAAATTAGATGTTGGTGCAGTTACCTGATAGCTTACAAAGTTGATGACCAATAGCTTCTAATAAACTTTTATCTTTGATATCAAAAGTACAGGAATGTATAACTTTTTTGGCTAGTTTACATTTTTTCAAATCTTTTGATGGTTCATCTGGTATAGGAGTAGAAAAGGGAGTACTGCTGCTAGACTGAACTGATGTCTTCTTATTGGTAAAACATGATGTGTCAAACTCATTTCTTGGTGGAGAAATATTATCACAATAATTGTTGGTCTCATCAAACGATTGTGACTGTTCTAGTTAAAAAAAATTATTATTATTAACTGTATTATAAAATACTATGATTGAAACATATTATATACAGACTAAAATAGCTTAGACAGTGTAATAAAAAACAAAAAAAAAAACATAAAATAGTTTTTTTTTTAGAAAATTCAATTTACTTTTTTGTTTCTTAGGGAATGCAGGGTATGGTGTGGGCTTATCTTTGAGAAGTATATCATCCTCATCAGAGTGTGAAGAGTAATATTGGTCTAATGATCTTTTAGCTTTAACTTTTAATCTTTGTCCACGGCCTCTTTCTTCAACTTCTGAATGGAGGTTGGAATTCTTATTTAATTTATACATCAGTTTTAATCCATATTCATAATTGTCTAAAAATATAAATATTACATTTATGTACATTGCATAATACATTCATACTAGATTGCATAAATTTATAAATTACCAATATTTTCTTCTATAATGTCAATCTTACATTTTTTCCACTTATTATAATCGGGGTTTTCTTTTGATTTTGCATATTTTTTAATTGTAGATATTTTGAAATCCAGTGGATACCAACAATTTAATTTATTAATTATCCAACCATTTGGTATTAAATCTGGACTTTTTTCAACTGCATCATCTTCATTATCATATAATAATATTAAACACCACATGCTGACAACAAATTATAGCCATCATAAACATATATTTTAATAAAATAAATATTAGTCTAGTAGTGAAATATAAAGAATAATAACTACCTACTATAGGTAATTATTTGAAGACTTCGATGTACTAAATATTCAACTTTTGTATTATATAGAAAAACCTAAACTTCAATACATTATGTTTAAACATATAAAACGATAAATTATACACATAATAATTGCTATATACATTATGAAAACAATCTGATAATATAATACTCTTATACACATCACAAAAAAGTTTATACAATGTAACTTGGCCGGAAAATAATATATATATTTAGCTCTAATATAATATTATGAGTATGAAAATAAATATGATTAGGTTATAAATAACATTTATTTATATAAAATAATAATTTAAACACCAAGTAATTATTTATTCGAATGTAATAATGGAAATACAATAAATGCATTTTTGTGAGAAAAATATACATATTTGTTAACAATTTCATGAACTGGCCAAATTCGCATTTCTGATAACTTTTCGACTTCATATACTCCAATAGACGAACTTTCACATGGAATTGTATAAAAATTGTTTTTTCTTAGAAACATTCTACCAATAATTACACAACTGTTCATGGCTTGTGAAAAACAAATATTGTCCACCATTATAATATCACCAGAAGCTGAACCACAACAATTATCAGGAGAACTAATTTTGATTTTAAAATCACTAAACTGTATATTGGAGTATTGTGGATTAACACATGAAAGGACCAAAGGACCATTGCAATGCATTTTTGAGTAAATAGGGTATTTTTGAAAAGTCTGAGGATTGTGTGTTGCGTTTACTGTTAACAATTCGGCCATTCTATTTCCTATTTGCTCTAATGGTTTATTTTTTCCTCTTGTCATTCTTTTTATTTGTTGAAGGTAATTCTCAAAGGGAAAAGCTGATATAGTATCTAATGTTAGCATAGGAATTATTGGTGCAAAGTAGTCAGCGTCATCGACTAGATGAATCAAATTATGAAAATTATGAGTAATGAAGCTTGGGTGATATAAAATCATAAATGACTGCACAAAATGTCTTAATAGTTTTCTTGAATAATCTCTTAATTTATGGTCTTGAATACTGGTTTGATTTAACAAAATAGATATAGCTACATTTAATGTCATAAAATTGTTGTATTTTTCTTGGTTTAAAATGCCTTTTAAAGCAACTGGACCAAGATAGAGTAAAAATGACCGATACTCAACAGCTTTCCATCTTAAAAGATATTTTAATTCCCTTGGTTTTCTTACAAATTCTACCGGTAACCTTGCACTACACATAAAATCTGAGATTCTCTGAATTAATAGTCGCGATAGCTTAAAAGGTAAATCTCCATCATACCAAGTTAAAAGCATGGTCCGCATCACTCCTAAGTACACCAAATGCATTATGTCGAGAATGATTGAATGTACAAAATCAATTCCGGGTATTTTCACCAAACATGAATCAACTAGTCGATAATTTGGATCTATCCAATTAATAAAGTCATCACTTGTTCTAGTTGGACAGTTAATATCAGTAAAAACACGCTTATTATTAAGAGTAGTACCTCGAACGGTACACCTGGTACAAGAATAATACCCACCATGACCTTTAATGCCCAATATATCTTTTTTAGCAGGTGCATCACAAACAAAACCGAGAATTTTAACTAACATATTAGTGTCATTATCAATTAAAATACCTCTTTCTGACAATTCTATGATTTCCAATACAAATGGAGTTAAAAAATTATCCATGTCTTTAGGTTTTTGAAAACCATAGTATAGTCCAATGGGAAAAACTATTTTGTTAAGTTCAGGGACATTAACAACTGAAACCAATATAGGAATTGCTTGGCCTGGAGAACTTTTATACAAAGGTAGTCCATCAATATTTATTAATAAATGTAATTCATGGACATTACAATCAAATGATGAGATCAAGCGTTTTAATTGACTTTCCAAACCAAAATGAATATAATGTCCTGGTTCAACTGTTTTTTTTTCAAAAACAATACTTGTTTTTAGCAAAGTTCTTGAATCTGAAGGCAAAATGTGACTTATATTTTCAATATTTTTTT
Source organism: Diuraphis noxia (assembly GCF_037042655.1). Classification (NCBI taxonomy): domain Eukaryota; kingdom Metazoa; phylum Arthropoda; class Insecta; order Hemiptera; family Aphididae; genus Diuraphis; species Diuraphis noxia. The sequence goes on from NW_028301711.1 coordinate 62,950,268, forward strand.
TTAAGCCAACCAACAATTCAGATAGTGCACTAGCAGTAATATTATGCTTAACAGCCCAAACACGCAAGAAATTTTTAATTGAGTTTTCGTCATTTATCGAATGGTCAACAGATTGCCTACGAAATAAATTATTAGAATCAAAGTCCAATAAAACATCTTCATCAATTATATCATGTTCACTAGATGAGGTACTTGATAATACTTTATCATATTCATCATAGTCAATACTTTGGTTAGTAAAATTTGAAAGTGTCTGGTTGAGTGAATTTATAGGTGCATTTATAACATCCTGTTCATTAGAAGTATTTAATTGTTTATTGTTATCATTATTAGAAGAATTATTGCTATCTGAAGAACTATAATGATCAAACATATAAGAACAATCCTTATTTTCGGCCACACGCCTTCTTTTACTTCTGTTTGATAGGTGATGGAATTTAGAAAAAGGTCTAGGCATCCTAAAAACAAGATAATGCCCGACACAATAATTGAATATTGAAAAAAAAATTCACAATTTTATAGTTAAAATGCAATAATAGGTATAGTTGGCCAATATTTTAAATTATTTTTAACGCAAATGTAATTAATTAATCAAACAGAAAGCTTATTAAGTACCTATACTTTGATTTCTTAAATATTTAGCAAAACTATAGACGCCAAAGAAAAAAAATGAACAGATACTAAAAAATTCAATTTTTAACAAATTAGGTAGGTATACTACAAATTAAATAATTAAGAGAATATCTTTGTATAGTATTTGTTATTCCTCTCTCTTTCTGACCCACACGCAACATAAAAAAGTTTACGTTCACAACAATGATTTGAACCATAATATTAATTTCTCAAACTAAAGTTAGTTATGAGCTTTTTAAGATGTAAAAACATTTACTTAATTACCTAACAATTGATAACTAGATAGTATTAAACATAATATTGGTTTGAATAAAAAAAAATATTTTTAAATATTGTACTAGATTAAAAAATATATGATAAATAGTAATAATAGTTTATAGTTAGGTAATACTGGTAATAGATATGTATAACATTATTATTATTTGTATTCTTACTTGGCACTTCGCGAACTTTTTCGAGTTTCTTAGACAATATAGCCAACAAGTATATAGGTAAACAGCTATTTGAACGGCGTAATACGAACGGCACTATTAAAAACATTAACGAATTACGAAACTAGAAATGCAAACAACAAGCAAACCACGATGGCGATGTACGTTGTAGATTTGAGTATTTACTATTTGACAGAAGAAAATATAGAATATAATGACTTTATAGACGTATTAAACCATGATGAAACCACGGTTAAGGCGAACACAATACAATATTATTATTATTGATTAAAATTTCGTTTAACCAAAACGGAAAATTATTTAATATCATACCGTTCTAAATTTATATTTTAATAACGATATAATTACCGCCGGCCGTTGTGCGTGTGGTATGATATCGAGCAAGTGCGCAACGTTTCGCAACGGTAGTACGGTACGGTACGTTTACTGCATCAGTAGGTATCACGGTTATCTAGTGTAGATAACCGTGGTAGGTATAAATTCTGTTTCATTCATAGATAATCTTTATTATCAATGATTTCATTAGAGCGCATAGAGTAATAAAACTAGAGAGTCATCCTTATCACTTAAAATCACTGCGTTCTTATCTACATTAACTATTACTTAATACTTATTAGTTATTAGTCTTTAATTAGAAATTGAGAACTTAATATTATAACATATTTTATTATTATTATTAATATCTTTGATTCTTAGGCATTGTTCTAGCCTTCTAGGTTCTAATGTTTTATTATTTTCTGTTTTCATATATTCAGTTTACTTGGGCTTATGTTCATCAATATATTAATAATAGGAGCTAGGGATAATATTTGTTCCTATTAATCTTGTTAAATATTATGTTAAGGTCGATTCATTAATAATGTTAATATTTATATAACAGAGAGAGTATCTATATTTCATATACCTACACAATATATCTAAGCAATCAACATAGACATTAAGCTCTAGCTGTAGGGAATTATAAAATCGGAAGGAGTGTTACACTTGACATATGATTTTTAAAATGTACATAACTTAAAAATTTAAATTGGACTTTATTAAAACCAGATATTTCTGAAATAATGTATATCTATTATCCTAAATTGCGATTCCTGAAGACACTGATCTATAATTATAGTTTCAAATATGCATATATTTGTTAAAATAAATTTAATACTTAAACCTTTAATTTTGACTCTTATTCTTAAAATAAATATAAACTACCCAGGTTTTTAACACGCAGTTAGAAATGTTTTGACCAAGTAAAAAATACTGGCTTAAAATATTATATAAAATTGGATTGATGATGGTAACAATATAATATAGGTATATAATATAATAAGGTATATTGGTAGGAACACTACATAAAATATGATCATTGTAATTGTGACATTTTGTTCATACCTAAGTATTTGATTTTATTAAAAGATTTTATTTTAATTTTATTTTTGATTTGATTTGTAAAAATATAGTTTGTATGCTGGCCTTTATCATATGTATTTCAACACTCATTTATCATACTACCATAAAAGTATATATTAATAATATACTATAATAGTAAATATTATAATCTATATAGCCTGCAATTATGGCAACCATTTTATTAGTTTAAAAAAAACTCAATATTTGAGAGCCAAAATTAAATTTAGTTTCTTCATTAATGAATTGCATATTTATGTATTAACTATATGTATAGCAGGGGTTGAAAAAATATAAGCAGTATAATAACAATTGTTCTAATAATTTATTAATTCATACCTCAGAGCCTAAATAATTTAATTACAAATAACTGGTTTTGGGAGATAAATGGTCCAGTGTATAGATGATATATATGATATGATGATATATGTGATGATGATGATGATGATGTAAAGACGATCAGAATCTAATATTATATATTTTAAACATTATAAAAATGATAGAAAATAAACATTATAACTTAATATTTTTTTAATATTTTAAAATGTTTAGAAAAACATATTGAATAATAAACATTATATTGATATTTATTTTATCTTTTATTAAAAATCTTATAAATCTAATATTTATTTAATATAAAAAAAATATATTTTTTGAAAACATTATTTTTGAAATGTTGTAATATTTATTAAACGTATAAAAAACATTCCATTGTTACTTGGGTCTGATATTCAAATAAATAAAAATTACGAAATTAGTAATATTCTAATTATTTGGCACTTTATTTTTAGGTATTAGAACATAAACTTTAAAATTATATTTTACAAGAATACTTCCTGCTAATTGTTCTTATAACTCATAAAAATATGATACCTTTTATTTATTGAAGGTTCTTCAGCCCATATATTACTTGGAAATATACAATTTGGTTTTATATAATTTTCTAATACACAGTCTGAAAATTCTAGTTATTGCATTATGCTTGTGCTCACCAATTACTGCATTCACTTGAGTTTTTGTGACATCAGTTAAAATGCTGGCATAACAACTTTTATTATAACATATCCATTTTAGCAATTCGTCTTTGCGTTTTCTTAAAAAACGATATTTATGGGAAGAAACCACGGCTAACTCTTTCCCACGTTCAGAAATTATAATTTTTAAAGAATTCTCCATGGTTAACGCACTATTACTCATTAACATTAATACTATAGCGACTTATCGAATGACAAGTTGTTCGTATACTAATATTTTAACGGTGCTAAAGTGCGACACGCCAGGAAATCCGATATAATAATCGGCATTTTATCTTATCTTATAGTATTTTATAGATTATCGATTGGCCTGGGAATAATAGTCACAGTAACGTTTATCAAATTGTATCAAGTATAAGCAATAATTTCCTAAAATAAGTTATTTTATGATTTTGAACAACGGCAACGTTGCACTAAGTTTGGGTAGGTAGAATGTACGCAATCGTAATAATGAAAAAGGTCCATACGCAATAGTATCATGCGCAATCGTAACGTACCCACAGAAACCCCCCTGTAGAAGTTAGTACACGTGGGAACAATTTCTACACTAGAACACTGAACATGGTGTGGGTGACGTGTTTGACTATGATGATAGTGTGCGTTGGGGGACCTCGGTTACTCCAGCCGGTAGAGGTGGACCTTGTCTGGGTGTGATGTACCGACGCAATCGAATTATATTATAGGTCCCTATAACCTGGTTTGTTTCTGATTCGGCCACCATATACGCATTTTGTGACGAAACGCATACAATTACATAGGGTCCTTGATACAGCAAAAAGAATTTGTGGATTTGCTTATCAACCGCAGAACTCAAACGATGGGTTCGTACCAACACACGATCTCCGATATCTTTGTTACTCGACCATGTTTGTCATGACGTAAACGCCGTCGCTCGGCGTGGGACTGTTGTACCTCACGGGCCAAGACCATTTTTGTCTGCTGAGTTACGGCGGCCCGGGGTGAAAATGAGACTACAGCACTAAACGGGTTGTATCGGTCAAAGGTAAGGAAAAATTCTTTTGGCGTATAGCCTGTCGCTTCGTGCACGGTGTTGTTCAGTACCCATTCAATGTACCCAAAGTGTCTTGGCCACTCAGCATGGTCTTGGTTGCAGTATGTTATGCGGGGAGCATGCGTGGTCGCTAATAAAATTAATTTCCAAATTTCGAGGTGGTGATAAAAACCTGTCCAAACTGTCCATACTACAGAGGCGCTGTTCCAATCCAGTAGGCACAACGTGTTCGGTGGTATAATGGACATTGAGACAGGTGATTTGCGCAGCTGGAATCGCTCCATTATCGCCTTGGAATAGACATTCTTTTCCCCATTGCGGAAATATAATACATCGCTTAAAGTAGTCCAGAACAACTCCGTATTTTGAAAGCCAATCATCTCCGAAGATGATGGGGGTAGCAAGACGTGGGACAACGAGGAAAACACCTGGAGCATATTTTCCAAACAACACCAGTGGCATGAACACTTGTTTCGTGATTTTCTTGCTTCGCCCGCGCACAGCCGTTGAAATGGTAACTCCGGTTACAGGTAAGATGGACAAAAGCTTAGGTGTAAGAGACCGGTTCTGGATGGTGGCAAAACATTTTTCGGATATAGCTGAGATAGATGCTCCAGAGTCGAGCAGGGCAGAACCTGATACACCACACACTTCGACGGGAATTTCTGGTCGGTGTGGAACATGTCCTGGGAATTCATTTGAATCGGTGATCGGTGAGTGGCAATCGGATGACAATCCAATCTCGTCAGGTGCCGTATTCACTGGCAAGACTGTGGTTCGTTTCCCGTGACGTTCAGCTGATTAATCGGTTCTTCGTTTGGAGCCGGTGGACGGTGGTAATTCTGAGAACCTCGATTCGGACCGTTACGATAATTGTTTTGATTGTTCTGACGTGGCTGATATCCTCCCCGTCCGTGAGAATCCCGTGGTGGCTGGCAATTATTCCATACGGGTTGGGTTGGGCCGTTGTCGGACTGACGGGAACTCGGAGCCTCGCAGAAGGACGTTGATTCCTCGATATCTGTCAGTACGGATAATAAGGCGTTCGTCGTTTGGGGGCCCCGGCCACGGATGGCAATTCCCAAAGTGGATAGATGATGCTGTATGATTATGCCAACAAGATCAAATTGGTCGATGGGGGGAGATAAGTATTTATCTTTAGCAATCCAGGTCATAGCATGAGTATTGATCCCCACTGGTGAGCGGTATTGATAGGATTGAAAAATTTCATTTCGGATTTTTCTCTGTGTGGCTGCAGACCAAAACTGCTGGCGGAACAACCTCTTCACCTCCACATAGGTGGTTGGCACAGGCACGAGTGAATCAAACCGTACCCGGGAACCTCTGGTTAACCGCCGTTGAAATAGTTCAATACGTTGATCGTCATGTGGACAATTATACAAAAAATATTGTTCCAACTGAGATAAGAACTTCTCTGGGTGCACATCTTGCCGGTGGCCAGTGAACTCAGACACAACATCAGTAAAACGTTCCGATTGACTAACGGTCGTAGACATATTAGACTGTCCACACAGATTTAATAATGGCCGGGAGTAATTTATCTGGGCCTCCGTCGAATTGTATGTCGGCTGGAAAGAGTGCGCTTGAGATGTAGAGTGGGTCGGAGGTACCTTTAAATCGGATTGTATCTGTTTCACAGTTTCCTTAAGGGATTCGACGTCAGGGTGGATCTTTGCTACACGTTCATCAGATTTAGTATATGCAGTTCGTTGGTCGATGAAGTTGCGGTGAAGAGTGGCGATATTTTTTTCAGTCTTATCTACTCGCGACTCAATGGCATCTTGTCGTTTGGTAAACCACTGAACTGATTTTCCAGGGACATAATGATGTTCAGGTATATACTCCATATATACACATGAGTGTATATGACACATGAAGACATATATATCGCTTCGTATAAAATATAAATAATATCTCAAAAAAAATTTAAATTTAAAATTTTTTTTTTTTTGAAAGTCGAATTCAAAGTCAAATTGTAATCAAATACAACACCCGTGTTATATAAATATAATATCTAATATTATTAAATAATTAATTTTAATAATTTTTTAAAATAAGTTAGAAATAGCTTTTTGATAATATTTTCAACAAATATATTAATGATATTATTAAGACATGTGTTTTGTGATAATCTTAAAATATTTTCAAGAATCATTTTGAAAATAATTTCAAAATGATATTAAATACAATATATTTTTAAGATGTTTTTAAAATATTTTAAAGGAAATATTTTCCTTATGATGATTAAAATATATTTTTAAAATGCCATCATCATACAGACAAATTGAAAATTTCAGTCGTCTATAAATATCTCAAAAAAAGTCAAAATATATTGAAAATTAAATCATGTAAAGAAAATGCCAATCCTAATAACTGGTAAAATTTTCAAGTATCTAGAACTTATACTTTTTGAATAATAACAAATATTTAAAATCGTTTGAGGTTAAATCGTTATCATTACGCTATTTCGTAAGAATTTGAAATTCAAACGCACTTAAAATTTTTCCTATAATGATGCTTCAAATTTTCTCTATAGCTATTTGAAGGAAAACTTATGGAAAACTTAATGTTATATTTTTAATCCTTAGTTATAAACAGAAAAAATTTTATGATTTTTAAACTTCAAAATTACTAGCAAATTTTCGCGTTTTCGACATATTTCGTAAAAATTTGAACTATAAACGCTTATAAAAAATAATTGTGACTAATGATTTTTAATTTTTTTTAGCTACAATAAGAACAACTTATAAGGAACCTTGTATTAAATTTTCAAGTATTTTGATTGGGCCAAAAAAATTTTATCAACATTTAAAAAAAAAATTTTCAGAAAAATTGAAAATTTTAGTGGTCTATAAATAACTGAAAAAAGTCAAAACTTTTTGAAATTAAAACTGTATATATATAACACTAACATAAACATTTGGTGAAAATTTCAAGTATTTACAGTGATTAGTTTTTGAATTACAACCATATAAAAAAATCAATTTGTTCGAAAACTGGTTTTGCGTAAAAATTCCAGTTTCTCTGTCATTTTTTTTTTTGTTTTTCTCGATTTTTTTGAAAACTGTTGGAAAATGTTTATTTTTGACCTGTATAATACACCAAGGATCTTCAATTTTACATCGGAAACCACCCCTAAAGCTTGAAATCGAAGCATTATTTCGACTAGTTATGCTGTACACAGACACAAAAAAAAAAAAAAAACACACACACACACACACATCATTGTAAAATCAATACATTCATCACTTCGTTCAGAATCTAAAATATAAAATGAATGAAAATTATTCTTAATGGGTTGACCCTAACTGTAATTGTCGGTATCATTCAATACCGATTTCATGATTTCTCTCTCTAAGTGCAGGTCCATTTATTAATATGTCTATGATTTTTAAGAATAGACAATCAACTTATTCTTATCAACCATTTTGTTCTATTATGTTTGATATTAAAGAGCAAAACTTCTAAAAAACATTATACCTTCGGTATTATCTATCATACAAGTATAAATTATATTTTGTTAGTTAAAAAATTATTGACCAATAAGATTTTATTATATTATTTAATTTCTGAAATCTCTTCTTCAATTTCTATATTTAGTTTTATTAGATTCTGAACGGAGTGATGAATGTATTGATTTTACAATTATGTGTTTTTTTTGTTTTTTTTTTTTTTGTCTGTGTACAGCATAACTAATCGAAATATGACAATATTTAAATATAATATATCCTAGACTGACAAATCATCTCCGTTTAGAATCGTTTTTCGTATGCAATGATACCTATCATTGAATTCAATTTTAACCTACCTTAGTCAGAGGTCTACCCCACCCCCTAATGTACAGCAGAGCGACATCCACTTACCCGCTGTTTTTTACATTTAGTCTAATAAAATTTAAAATTAAAACATTAAACAAAGGTAAATATTATTATAGCTAACAATTTAGGTAAAGTTATAGTAAACAAAAGTAAAAATATTTTAATAATACTTATATATTTCCCTGTTATATGCATACAGTTTGAGTATATTTCAGGGACCAGAACCGGAACCGAAAAGAACCGGTTCTGGAACCGGTTAACCTTAAAAGTTTAGGAAACGTAATTGGAACCGGAACCTTTATTTCCAAAAATGAAAAACCGTTACCGTAACCGTAACCTTAATTATAAAAGGGTTATTTTGGTTAGGTTAGACTAGTTTTTTGGACTAGTAAAACTATAGAAATTACTATTTTGGTAGACAATTTTTAGGTTCAGAAAAATAAAAGACAAATCTTTTAATGTTTTTGTGTTGTACCTAAAGTTGTAACTTGTTATTCGTCCGTCGTCGACGTAGAATCATAGAGACGTATCAACACTCAACAGTAAACACTATCAACCAATTTATTATTAATAGAAATAAACCACTAATCGAGTGAAAATAAATACTAATAAGTAATAACTAATAATACGGACATCTTATTATTATTCAACATTGAAGAGCTAAAAATAGTAGATAAGAAAATCCATTCTATATGACATTATCGACGTGCACCGACCTGGCACGGCGGCAGTCAGCACTGGAGAGGTACGGTTGGTATTGTGTTTTATACTTTTATACAGTTTGTTGTAATTTTGTAAACTTGTAAATACTATTTCTGAGTTTATGCCATTAATGACATGTGTAGTTGTGTAATTGTGTTACATTCTTTTATTTAAAAAAATTAAACATGGGTCGACCAATTAAAAGTGCAATTCGAAACCATTATGAATATGATAAAATCAACAACGAGTCAAAATGTAAAATATGTTCTGCAAAACTTAAAGTAAGTATCTATTATACATTATTAAACCTTCAAACTTTAGAACCAATTGTTGGTTTTTATATTTTTATTTGTACCTTTTTTGTATAGACTAATCATGGAACAAATTTGAAAAAACATTTAGAGCTACATCCAAATGAGTATGAAGAATTTATTAAATCACAGGATAATACTTTTATAACTACAAAACCAGACAAAACTAATGCAAGTAATTTCAAGCAAACTACTCTTCAAATGACTCCTGGAATAAGAGTGAATCATAGTATGAAAACTCTAATCGACGGTTGTGTGGAAATGGTGACAGTCAATGGACGCCCATATTCAAGCTTAAATGATAGTGGATTTAGAAGAATTATTGACCCAGTTCTAAATGGAATTAAGAATAGCGTTTCCTTAAATTCTGACTCAATTGGGTAAATATTCATAATCATATTATTAATAAATTTTATGTTCATAATAATAATAATAATGAGATAATCAAATAAACTTGTAGGTACCTAAATATTCTATAGGTATAAAGTATATATTTACAGTAGAGCAGGCTAGGAGTTAGGCTTAAGGTTAAGACTCTATCTAGTTTGGTTACATTTTTTTTATTTATAGGTACTGGCATCATTAATTAATAGACTATGTGCATTGCGCATATATATTTTTGAACCAAAGAATATTCTATAATTTTAGCTTTTTTTTTAGTATCTGCCTTTAATTTTTTTGTTTGAAAATAATTTAGGAAAAAAACACTTTCCAAAACTATATAGATGATACCTAAGTATTTTTAATTTTAAATAACCATAGATAGTTCTTGGTTGATATCCATAACTTATTCACATAACCACACATTACCTAATAGTAAATCGTATAAGCATATATTCATATTACACTCCCAAAAAATAAAAATAAAGGTAATCAAATAAGCCTTGAGGAAAATGTATAGACTACAGAGCATACTATTCTACTGTCTACTATCCGCTCCCAAGATTCAATGTCATAATCATATTTTAATTTTTAACTAGTTTTAGTTAGGAGTATTTAAAATTTATATCATATCATTTACACCTAGATAAAATACATTGAAAACATGCAAGTATATAGCAAGTACTAGATATCTAGCTTTTATGTATTTTATTTCAGAAATTATGTTTGTAAAGAAGCTTTGTTATTACAAAATGATATAAAAGCAGAAGTGAAAAATAAACTGATTTCTCTTAAAGTTGATGCTGCATCGAGAATGAACAGAGGGTTCCTTGGTATAAATTTACAATATTATTTTAAACTAAGAACTATTGGTTTAGTAGAACTCAGTGAAGCCCACACTGGTTAGTACAAATTATTTGTAGCATATCATAGTATTTTATTTATATTATCATGCAATATTTAATAAAGATTTTTTTAACTGAATGCAGGAATTTATTTAAAAGATGTGATACTTGAAACATTAAGCAAATATGGAGTACACCCAAAGAAATTATATACCATCACATCGGACAATGGTGCTAATATAATAAAAGCTGTAGATTTAGTTGAAAAAGAAGCATTTATTGAGTTAGAAAATGAGCCAGAGCCCATGCTGTCTAGTTCAAAAGAAAAAACTAATTCTAATCAAGCAGATGATACTTTTGACAGTGATAATGATAGGTAAGCTATTATCATTTATAAGTTCATAAGACATAAACTAAAGCCAAACAATAACTTAACCTAAATATAGAGTTTGATAGTTTTATTTTCAAGTTTTCAACATCCAGTACTAGTTGTTTTGGTTTTATTACCTCGTGTGATTTAATGTATTATAAGTTATAATTATTATACTATTATATTATGTTATAAATTATAATAGTATAATATTATTATTATTAAAATGTATTTTTATTTTAGATGTCTTTTTGAATAATTAGTATTTTTTATTAAATTGCTAGAAAACTATTTTGTAGTATATTTTTATTTTTAGTGCACATTTTAGGGTTTTTAAGTGTATATAAGTGCTTGCATAATTAATAATATTTTTGATTTATATGTTCTCTGTCCTAATTTTAATCAACAATATTTAAAATTAAATATTGTCATTTATAATATGTTTCAGTGATTATGAAAATACAGACTTAGGTAAAATAAATAATGATGATATCAATGATTTACTCGATATAGTTGATGACAATGAATATGACAGGTATTGAAACCGATTGAAATAATTTCGGTTTCGATTTTGAATACCGGTTTCTAAATTTTTCGGTTTTCAAAATCGGTTTCTAAATTTTTGAGTTTCGGTTTCGGTTTTCAATACCGGTTTCTAAATTTTCGGTTTCGGTTTCGTTTTTGAATACCGGTTTCTAAATTTTTCGGTTTCGGTTTCGGTTTTCAATATCGGTTTCTAAATTTTTCGATTTCGGTTTCGGTTTTCAATACCGGTTTCTAAATTTTTCGGTTTTGGTTTTAATTTTTTATAATTATTATTATGAAACTAAAGCGGGGTAATAAACGTCAATACACGGTACGAAAATAATAAATATCCATTATCCAATATCGGATTGAAATATGCTCTAAACAGTGAGGGGAGACTAGGGAAAAATTAAAAATATGGTTAATTTTAAAAATAAAATAATTAGGTATTTAATATTTTTATATTTAGTGTTATTATTATAAATTTATTGTCGTGATGGGCGTACGATCACGCACACAATTTAAAGCCCGTGCTATTTTAAGATTTTCCTGGTATTGTACATGTATAAATAATTAGATCTCAGTAATTATATGTTTATCTTATTATTTATTGTTAGATCATTATACTATTTAAAATTTAATACTATTCAATAAAATATGAATAGACATATACGGGCCGCCGTGGTCTCCCGTCAAATAATCTAATGTTGTTTTCAAATGTAATGTGGTGCCCAATAAATAACTATAATATAATAATAAATTATAATAACAAACACTATATTATTATTGAGTTATAACTTATAAGTTATAAACTTATAACACAATACGGGACAACTAGTACCAAAAATCGCGACACACGGATAATTCCCCTGGGCAAGTAACGAACAGTCTAGGATTGAAACTTGAAAAATACAAATATAGCGCATTCGAGTATTTTCAGGGTGCTGTATCGTCTATACAATATTATCATTGTTTGTCCCCTATTGTCATATATTATAGTATTTGCTAGTAACTATAATTTATCATTACTTAAGGTAACTAATAATTTGACGAATAATGAAATGCTTATCAACATTTTAATTACGATCTCAATTTTATTATGAGCATTAATTATGCGTATTAATGGAATTCACGTATTTAAAAACACGTCAATTGAAAAAAAAAACGGTTTTGAATTTAATACCGGTTTCCAATTTTTTCCGGTTTCGGTTTTGACTTTAATACCGGTATCTAATTTTTTCCGGTTTCGGTTTTGCCTTTAATACCGGTATCCAATTTTTTCCGGTTTCGGTTTTGACTTTAATACCGGTATCTATTTTTTTCCGGTTTCGGTTTTGACTTTAATACCGGTATCTAATTTTTTCCGGTTTCGGTTTTGCCTTTAATACCGGTATCCAATTTATACCGATTTCTGAAATCGGTTTTGAAAACGGTTTCAAGCCCTGGAATATGATGACCTGGTCGAAACAGATTTGGAACAACAAAATGAGTACTGTGAAGCCGTTCTTCTTAATATTGAGTCTCAATGTGTTGGAGATATTTCAATTTTTACTGGTAAGTTGGATAATTGGATTATCTTACAAGCATGATTTACTTAGTTCAATTGGATTTTTTTTATTCATTAGGTATGAGATGTGTTTCACATACCTTACAACTGGCAGTCATTGATTGTTTAAAAGAAGCAAGTGTCAATGCAGTTTTGAACAAAGTTAGAGCCCTTGTAAAAAAACTACGTAATCAAACTTACATGTATTTAATTAAAAAAGAAAAACTTAAGACTCCAATTCTTGATTGCTTAACAAGATGGCATTCAACCTGTGATATGTTGGAAAGAGTACAGGATTTAAAAGTCTTCATCAAAAACATTTCTGCAAATGATAAAAAGCTAAAATTATTTTGTCTAAATTCCAATGAATGGCAGCATGTCGAAACAATTTTTAAAGCTTTATTACCAGCCAAAATATGCACAAAGAATCTACAAAGTGAACAGCTTACTCTTACAGACTTTTATGGAGAGTGGATTGCATGAAAATTCAAAACTGAAGCACAAAATGCATCGTTTGCTCAAAAATTATTGCAGTTTATGATTTCCAGAGAAAAGTTCATACTCAATAATAAAGTTTTTGTTTCTGCTATCTTCTTGGACCCGTGATACAAAATAACATTAAACAAAGAACAGTGTTTAATTTCCATAGAACATTTAATAAAAGTTTGGATTCAGTTAAACAAATTGCAGAGTGATGATAATGATAATTATGATATAGACTTAAATAATCAAACTTTTGAACATTTTGATAACTCTGATTCGGAATCAACTGATGAAGTAGAGCAGTTCTTGAAGTCAAAGTCTACCGAGATAGAAACATTAGAAATAAATTCTTCACAAACATCTGTCATATTCACACAAATTGAAACTATACTGAAGAATTATAATATTCATCAAAACGAATAAATTATAAAACTGATATACTCAAATTTTGGAAAAGTATGGAATATACTCATCCGGAATTGTATCAATTAGCTAGTGTTGTATTTTGTGTGCCTGCAACTCAAGTCAGTGTTGAAAGACTTTTCTCAGGTTTAAAATTTGTGCTGTCTCCATATAGAACTAATATTAGCTCCAAACACTTAGAAGACCAGTTACTGATACGTACTAACAAACTTTTTGAAAAAAAAGAAAAACGACTACAGATGTAAGTTTATATTTTTATAATATACAAAATGTTCAATATAATTTTTAATATTATGCTTTATGATCATTTTCACAGATCTGAATTGGAAACAAACACATCAATCAAACGTAAAAAAAATAGATTATAATATATTGTAATATTATTATCATTATTATTAGTATTTGTTATTTTTGTATGTTTCTTAATATATTACAATGAGTATATTGTCTATTAAGTATTAAGTTTTTTTCTAGCAAAACACTTTTCTGGTCTGTACAAACCACAAAATATAAATGTTACAAATTACAATATATTATATACTATATAGTATATAGTATATAGTACTATATACTATATAGTATATAGTATATAGTACTATATACCCACCTACAATGGCTATAACAATAGCCAGTGTCAACTTTGTCTCCTAATTATAATTAAATTAAAATTAAAAATATATATTTCATCAAATCATAATATTTCACATTATTACAAATATGAAATATTACTTAATATTTTACAAATTTTTACTATGTGATGGAATAAAATATCTTAACTTAACCCACAGAAATATTTACATTATTATCTTATTTTCCTATAGATCCTAGGCTAATATTTATAAATATTTTATATTTGAGATTTTTATAATTATTTTTTAACTACTCCTTCATAATACCTTCTATTTTTATGAAATAATTAAATTATTTTATACTATTTTTTTTTAATAAATCTCTAACAGTCAGAAATCAAAATTAACCGAAAATAACCGAAAATAACCGGTATTAACCGGTTCTAGAACCCTTATAATTTTTTAGAAAACCAAAAAGAAACCGAAACCCTTAAGCAAATTAATTTAATAACCGGAACCGGAACCGGAACCGAAAAACACTGTAGGTTCCAGTCCCTGGTATATTTTTATTAATTTTCTTTGCTGTATACTATTATATGTGGTTCAATAGTAATATGTTTGGGGTTTTTTATTTTTAATTTAATTTTTTTTGCCAAGTCGTTATGGTATTCCCAGCTCTCACTTGCTCTCTTGATGTATCCAACTATTCCATTTAATTGATATCTACAAAATAATTAATTATATTGGAAATAATTATCATCTCCATAATAATTTATACTCTTTAAAACAAAATCATCATTTAAAAAGTTTGTCGATATCGGATTGAATACTGAAATAGCAGTTAAAAATTCTGAATTGTTATCTTTTTTTCATTTCATTCAACATATTATCTATTACTGTAAAATACATAATTCGCAATTTTTGAGTCGTAGTTTTATTACATTTTAAGCCAATTGTTGAAGTAATTACATAATCACTTAATGTATTATTAATATTTTTCTGTCTTTTTTCATAATTATCCATAGAGATATTTAAATTTGAAGCCATAATCTGAGCTTTTTTATAAAAGTTATTGAAAAATTCATCCGAACGTAAACTTTGAAGCTCTTTTATTGTAGCATCAATTAAATTTAAACACTTAATTATATTAAGAGAAGAAGATTGTAAATGTATTGAAAGTACGTTGATAGTTGATAAAAGGTTATCAAAAAATGTTAAAACAAATAATACGTCAAACGATCGAAATTGGTTTAATAACCCTTTATTATATGAAATCGTTACATAATATTATGTACTTTATATAATATTATGTTTTATGAATGTTTATGATTTCGGTAATTTATTAAATGTTAAAATTGTCCAAAACTATTAAACAATCTATAATAGTATTATGTTACAACAATTACATCAGAAAAACACTTACGTTGTATCTTTGCTTGATCGATTGTGAGGAAATTTGACACACAGATACATTAGACCTATGGGCAGAAGATAGGCTAGGTTAAAAAGTGATAAGTCTAACCCCGAGAGGTGTTCAAACACATTTTGAGATTTACGATGGAATTTTTTTTATAGATGGCAGCTTATTTTTATATTATTATCATTATTATTTATTATTATGCGAGTATAGCTGAACCCATGCAATTTGTAGCCTTTAAAAATCCTACCTCTTATATGTATATTTCAAACTAAATTCGTTTCCTGTGATTTTTCTATAGCGGTATATTTTTATACAAATTAATTGATAACGGTAAAAATATACTAAGTAATAATCTTAAAACGATATTCAATGTAGTTTATCATTTTGTAATTTTATTCATTTTATCGAGAAAAGTCTGACAATTCAAATATTTAAATGAATGATATTTTGGCTTATCACTTTTTAACATGGCCTATCTTCTGTCCATAGTTCTAAAGTTCTAATATATCTCTGTACCAAATTTCGTCACAATCGGTTCAACCGTTCAAGAATGTATATAGAACAGACAGATCTATATATTTATATCGTGTGTCCAAAAAACAGGGTACACTTTATCGCTCATTACCTTGTAAATACCTTTCAATTCTATTTGCTGGACATTAAACTAGACCAATCAATCATATAAGTTTCTATGACTTGACATTTTTGAACTCATGTATTTTGCGCATGCGCAACAAAATTTCATTTTTTTTAATGGAAACCACTATTTTAAATATTATAATTTTCGGATTGTTCGATTTTTTTCAAGATATTTTGATGAATCAACTTGTGTTGTAAACTCAAAATTGTCTAAATTAGAGCTATGAGTATAATTTAAAAATCTTATTAAATTTGAATATTTATTTTTGATTCATCAAAACGTCTTGAAAAAATCGATTAATCCGAAAATTATACTAAAAATGGGGGTTATCATTTAAAAAAATGAAGTTTTGCGTCAAGCGCAAAATACAGTAGTTAAAAAAATTTCAAATCATAGGAATTTATGATTGACTAGTCTAGTTTAATGTCCCGCAATCAGAATTGAAAAGATATAATTTACAGAGTAATAAGTGATAATATGTACCCTGTTTTTTTGAGACACGGTATAAATATATAGTAAGTTTGTCCTTTTTACATTCCTAAATGGCTGGACCGATTGCGAACATATTTGGTACAGATATATTAAACGTACGGGCAGAAGATAGGCTAAGTTGAAAAATGATAGGCCCAAATTATAAAATTATTATTAATAAATATCATTCAATTGAATACTTAAATTATCAGACTTTTCGATAAAACAAATAATATTACAAAATGATAAACTAAATTGAATATCACTTTAAGACAGGAATGTCAAACCTTTTGAATACTACTGTATTATACTAAATTTATTTTAATTTTTCGAGTGCCATGGATTTGCCATCCCTGTTTTATAAGATTATTACTTAGCATCACGGTTTAAGATATCTTAAACCGTGCTTAGCATACTTTAACCGTTATATATCTATATGTATAAAAATATATTGCTAACATAATCGAAGGAAACAAATTTAATACACAGTTTGAGACATATATAAGAGCTAGGATTTTTAATGGGCTACAAAGGGCACATTTCAGCTAGTAAATTCATATTTAAAAATTTTTTGGGTAACAAAAGTATTGTATTGATTTCTGATTATTTTTTAATAGGTGATAAGAATTATAAAAGAATAAAACTTATAAGTAGCCACAAATGTAAATAATCATATCAGGGACTGAGACCGGACCGAAAAAAACCGGTTACACAACCTAAAACCTTGTATAAATTAAAGAACCGAAAATAACCGTAACCTTTATTTTAAATTTTTAAAAGACCCTAACAAAAACCAAAACCCTTATACTAAACCGAAAAATACCGGTTTTTAAGGGTTTTTTTTATCGGTTTTCAATTATCTAGTGAGGTAGAAATAGATTAGATCGGACATAGTTAAGGTTTTACAAGCAAGAATTATATTTTATACTTTTATAGTTTTATAATACACAGTAGGTACCTACGTACGTAATGCTATTTTTGGACGCCGGCCGCGTCGCCCGTATATCCGTGACAGTGACGGCCGACGTGCGACGATGGTCAATGTTAACATCGATAACGGATAATTTCTACAAACACAAGTTATTTTTACTATTGCAGTAATGAGTAATGACACTGGGTTTATGTTTAATACAATATTATTACACACTTCACACCACACGTATCATATTATATTTATTATTATTTTTCTCGCCATTCAGTCGGTAACGCAGTTGCACACCACATACAGCAGTCTATCTGTGAGTTGTGACAAGTTTATATTAAATATTAATTATGGGCCGTCATATATTGTCAACAGTTTACGAATATTTTAATTATGACAAACAAACACAAGAATCAATTTGTAATGATTGCAATGGTAAAATAAAAGTAAGTACCTGCTTACACATTTTAGGTTTGTTTAATTTAAGTTTAAAATCATAAACAACAAAATAAAAATAAAATATGTACCAAGGCAATATTCAAATTTCATGAAGACAGACTATACGACATTATCTACATAATTTATATATAGTTAATTATAGTTTTTACCTATATCACCTATAAGAAAAATCTTAAATAATTTATCTAAATACTTACTATGTTATTAACCATAATATAAAATAATATATTATATAAGTTTAATTAAGTTTAATTAATATAGGTAGTTTGTAATGTTTGTATATTGTCGTCTTCCTTAAATATTTAAAATTTTGAAGTCTAATCAATATATTAAAGGTAATAAGATATTGTATAAATATATATAATTAATAAATAATATGTACCTATAATTTTGTCAGGGAAAACATGGAACAAATCTAAAAAGACACCTGAGTTCCCACCAAGATTTATATGAAGAGATGCTAATCAAAGACAAAGTAAAAAAGAAATCCTCCGCAAAGACCACCACTTCTGTTATCAAAGCACATGAGAAACTTTTTTATTTTTCTACACCCAAGGTTAAAGTTAACATTAATATGAACACTTTAATCAGCGCCTGTGTAGATTTAGTCACTGTAAATAGACGATCATATACTGTACTAAATGATACAGGTTTCAAAAAATTATAAATCCAATTTTAGATGGTATGAATAAAAAAGTGGCTATAAATTCAAATACTATAATGTAAGAAAATATTTTACATCAGTTCCTGAAAATCTTTTATTTATTAAATACTATTTGTATTTCATAGGAAATATGTACATGAAGAATCATTAGCCATACAGAAGCAAATTCGTATTGATGCATATACCAAAGCAAAACTAATATCATTGAAACTTGACACGACTAAATCGATCATTTTTGGGAATTAATATAGGTACAATATATTGTGGATGATTACATCAAACTCAGAACTCTTGGCTTAGTTGAGCTTACACAATCACATACAGGTATAAATTAAATATAAATTTTAATGATTAGGTTTTACTACTTTACTAGTACCCATTTAGGTTTTATGAAAATCGTTTTTAACTAAAAAAAATAAATAAATAGATAATAACAATATGTATACCTATTATATTTTAGGTTTATATTTAAAAGAAGTTATTTTAAATGTCTTAAAAAAATACAACATTGAACCTGATCAAATTTATACAATTACATCGGACAATGGGGCTAATATGTTAAAAGCTGTGAGCTTGATTGAAAAATATATTTCCGAATTACAACAGTCAGATAACGAATCAGAAAATAATGGTGAAATAAATGAGCTGAACATTGAAGATGACAGCTATGTTTGCATGTATAATATTTGTGTTTTGAATTAATACTAATATATGTATTTAACTAAAAATTCTTGTAGCGATGAAACCACAAGTGAAATATGTACAGAAAATAATGTTGATCTTGATGAAGACCAAATCTCAATGATGCTCGCTGAAAATACAGAAGAATATAATAATTACCTAGATAACGATTATGAGCAATCTGAAAATATATTGAATTAAATTCAATCATTTCAAAACATTGAAGGTGATACTTCAATATTTACAGGTAAGTTATCACAAAATATTCTTTTACAAGAACATGAAATTTATGTTTAGAAAAATTAAAAAATTCTACTCTATACAATATTCTACTAGTAAATTTAATTTAATATTTACTTTAATTACAAATTAAAAATACCTAGCTAAAATTGTTTGTTTTTTAAAGAGTAAATAATTACGGATTCTTAATAATTATTTTCTATGAACATAGAACCAAGTACAGCAGTGACCTAGTTACTATATACTAGTTATATACTAATTTTATTTAATCTTAGTTAGATACTTTTTTTAAATATTTAAAGACTTAATTTACATTGTAATGAATAATTTCTACCTACATAAGTAATAAACAACAATTTTCTGTTAACCAACATAATGTTATTGTTTAAAAGTTATAACATACAATTTTTTAGTGTTAATTTTGATTTTTAGGTGTATGATGTGTGGCTCATACCTTACAATTGGCCGTGATAGACAGTTTGAAAGATAATGGGATTGAAAAAATATTAAATAAAGTTCGCACATTGGTTAAAAAGCTTCGAAACCAAACATATATATACATAATAAAAAAAGAAAAATTAAAGTCTCCCATACTTGACTGCTTAACTCATTGGCATTCAACATTGGATATGTTAGAAAGAGTCAAATATCTTAAACATTTTATACAAAATATGGCAGCAAATGATTCAGAATGGAATCAAATTAAAGTTATTTCAAAAGCTTTGTTACCGGCAAAAATATGTACAAAAAAGTTCCAAAACTAGCAGTTGACATTAACCGATTTTTATGGTGCCTGGATTTTGTGTAAAATTCAAACTAAAAATGTAATACTTCATTTTCTGAAAAATTGGTTGAATGTTTAACTATTAGGGAACAACATTTAATGAAGAACAAAGTTTTATTGGCAGCAATTTTTTTGGACCCACAATACAAAATCATCCTTGATGACGAACAATACACTACTGCCATTAGTCATTTAATTGGAGTTTGGCTTCAATTGAAAAAGTTGGGACAAAAAAGTATTGACTTAACTACGAACAATGACGACATCATATTAAACAAAGATTCAGAAGATGATTCAATTACAGGTTCTGGTGGACTTGAAGATTTTCTTAAAGAAAAGGATGTTGACACTTACAATGTATCAAAAATCTCACAAACATCATCTCATACAATTGAAACAATTCTTAAGTCATACCATATCAAACAAAACAGATTAAACCATAAAACAAATATCCTCAAGTTTTGGAAATCAATGGAAAACATTTATCCAGAAATCTATGTCTTTGCTAAAATAATATCAGTTCCATCAACTCAAGTTAGTGTTGAACGTCTATTCTCAGGCCTTTAATTTATATTTTCACCTTATAGGTGCAATATAAATTCACAAAACCTAGAAGACCAATTGTTAGTACGTACAAATAGATTGTTCGATAAAGTTGACAATAAATATTTTAAAAAAAGGTAAAAAATCTATAGTATAATATGAATTTAATATTATAATATTATTTTTATTAATGTTTTAGTATTGAGAAAAATCTAACTACAAACATTGAAATGAGCTCTTTTCAAGAAGATACAGAAAATAATACTGATTCAATGCCAACGCAAAAGAAATTCTATGTCTTATTTAACCTTTGTTAACTATGATATTACAAATTACATTATATACTAATATTACTATTATATTAACTTAAATCTTAATATTACAATTTATTATATTGTAAATTACAATTCTTGGTCATTTGTAATAATATAATATAATATAATTATATATTTTATTTACTTTGCATTTTTATCAAAACAAAACTCTGAATAGATTAGTAAGTCCTAAAATTCTAAATAGTATATTTTGTTAATTATACAAATTTAATAATTTTGATAAAATTTAACCATACACTATAAACTGTAAACTAAATATTAATTATTCACAACAACCAGGTTCTTATGAGGTTTCAAATGTTTTATTTTAAGTATTTTTAACATACCTGGGCATTCATGGTACCTAAATTATTATAACATACAACTGCATAGTGCATACATGTATTAAAATTTTTTGTTTGAAAAACAAATATAAAAAATAAGGGTTGGAAACCAGTTGGAACCGGTTTTAACCGGAACCTAAATTTTAAACTTTATAAAATACCGAAATTTAACCGAAACCCATAAAAAAATATTTTAAAGATCTAAACCCTTACCGAAACCGTTAAAACCATTAAGGTCTCGGTCCCTGATTCATATACCTTACAAAAATATTCATAAAAATTTATAAAAAATTTATTTTATCTTAAAATTAAAACATAAACATATTCTATTAAATCAATAATTAATTTGAAGTATTCACAATATTGTTTTAAAATTCATTAAACTACTTTTTTTTTTTTTAATTTAAAATTTTGTATAAAACACTTTGTCTTTTAGTAGAAGAATGAAGTTAGTATGTATAATAAATATGATTGTTAAATGAATTAATATTATCTAATAGATGAGTCTATTGGGCAATACATCCATTCTGTTGATTCAATAAAATCAATTTCTTTTTCAAGTTCTTTAAGTCTTTTTGCATGTTCTTCCACATTAATCAGGTCGATCCCAATTTCATTCATCTAAAAAATACCATCATATTATTTGTAGATTATGGACTAAAAGGCCAAAGTAAATATTAAATTATTTAATTTATATTAGTTAAGTAATATGAAGTGTTTTTCTTTTATTTTTATAATTTGAATTTAATAAAAATATAAATTTAAATTTAAAAAAAGCTATTTGAGATATCATTTTTTTCTTCAATATTATTTGTATATGGTTGACAAAACTACGATGGATAATAGACCCATCGAAACAAAAATGAATAAAAATAAATAT
Source organism: Diuraphis noxia (assembly GCF_037042655.1). Classification (NCBI taxonomy): domain Eukaryota; kingdom Metazoa; phylum Arthropoda; class Insecta; order Hemiptera; family Aphididae; genus Diuraphis; species Diuraphis noxia. Next base: position 62,973,153 of record NW_028301711.1, read on the forward strand.
TATAATCACAAAACATTAATTAGATAACTATAATGCACATACAACAACAATAGCATGCAACATTGACAATCAAAACAATAAATCGGTCAGGATTTTGTTTAAAGCTTCCCTCTGTTGCCACATTCCCCAAAATGTATGATAAATTTCAATTAGTAGTTTAAAAAAACATTTACATCAAAAGATATATATTGAATATACAGGATGTTTCTTTCATCATTGAATACTTATTATTTCAGAAAGTATATAAAAAATGTTACATGGGTTCTAGGAATCAAACTAAAAATTTTCAAAGAATTTTGATATATTAAAATTGAATTTAAAATGAGTAGATTATGAGTTAAGTATTTAAAGTTTAGATGAGCTGAGTAGTTGATTATTATTTAGAGTAATATTCTCCTACCACTCCACTATATTCATCAAAGTTTTAAATATTTATAAAGTTACAACTTATAAGATACTAATCCTAAATTTGATTTTTACGTATCAAAATACATAGAAAAAGGGAACTGTTTTGGAATATGAAACTAAAACTGAATTTTGCCATTCAACAGAATAAACAACTTGAAAAATTTTAGATAAAATATATATATATATATATGTAATGTTACAGGCAAAGTAGACTCTCGGGTAATGCTCACAATGCCCGGTCTATGTATACTTTGCCCGGTCTATGTATACTTTGCCCGCTGTTTTTGGACAATACATTAAAATACTATTTTGACCGGCAGGGTTATAGCTTGACCGGTCCAAGTATACTTTGCTCGTAGTAAATTGGCTATTGTAACTTAAGCTATTAACTAAAATATTATGAAACCATTGTCTGTTAGCAAGGCCAGGCCGAGGGCCTGGCAAGGTGGGCGCCAGGGGCGCAAAATTTGATATAGTTAAATTTTAAAATCTAGGGGGGGGCATTGCCTGATGTAAACATTGCCCGAAAATCTACTTTTCCCGTAACATAAAGATATATATAAAAAAAATGTTGTTTTTAAATAATGAGTATTCAATGATAAAAGAATCACCTCTTATAACTATTATGGATTGCATGTTTAATTTATATTGAACATACAATAGTTAATTAAACATAAATACAATATAAAAATATATTTACCTGGCCTTCAGTTTCACATGGTTGCTTTAGTGAAAAAAAAAAAAATATAAGTTAATAACCATACTATAAATTGTATCAATAATTAATAACTATACAAATATAAAGGATATTTGTCTTTAGTCTGACTCATGAAAAAATAAACCAATACTATTTAATAAATATCATACAACCTTTAATTCCAATCAATAATTTGGGCAATATTCAATATAACAATATACAATTATTTTCATAAGCCATACTATAACTATTTAAAACATAATTTAACATAAAATTCATTTTTTTATTTATTTTGAACTATGCTTAAGTCTTTTTCTAAAACTACCCAAACTCTTACTAAAATGATTATAATCTGTTTTATGTCAAACACAATAGTTCTCAATCTTTTTATGTTTGCGGTACTTTTTATTTATAGCATTTTCACAGAACATTATAGTATTTTAATATATAAAAAATATTATCTCAATTTAAAAATGTTATACTATAACCATGGTTTTTAGGAGATATTGATATCTAACAACCAATAGTTTTTCACAATATGACCACTATACTCAAACTCCTAGGCGGCTAAACGATAAGTGAAATAAAATATAATAGTCATTTATGATAAAGAAAATTAAGAACTGGGAAATTTATATTCTTATTAAATGTCATAGGGTCATAGTACACCTATAACCATTTTGTGGTGCAGAACACTAGTTTAACATATACCAACTATGGATAAATCCTTATTTAGTATTTCTCCATTTCTTCATTTTATATTCCAACTATTCAACTTAAGTTATTTTTTACTACATATTTTGATAAAGACATAATTAAGAGTTCTACATAAACTGTTTCTAATACTTTAATATATTTATAACAACTAATGTAAGGTGTATATACAAACAATTGTTTAGATATTTTTGTAAAAAGTTATGTATATCTAATTTGAACATATTGAATACAATATTACTAATTAGAAAACAGAGTTTCTAAATCATATATATATATGTAAATAAAGACAAAACATTTTGTTGTCACAACCAAACATTCTAGCTGATGACAATACTTTGAATGTCAATCATTAAAAGTGAATAATCTTAATACTAACTTGTAAAATTATTAAAATGAAAAAAATAAAATGGTACTTCACTATTCGTCTTAAAGACCTTAAATTTGGACAATATCGCAGGATTAATAGATTTAAAAAAATTTTTTGAAAAGAGGGTTATATGAATGAAAAATATAAGTACGAAAGTTAAGAAATATTGTAGAATTTGAGTAGTTAAATTGAACTTAAATTTATAAATTCAGTGAAATCCACTAACAAACATTTTTTTTTTTTTTTTTATGAAAACATTTTCTACGGTAAAACCTCCTGAATAACAAATACCTTAAATTATGAAAGAACAAAGATAGAAAAACCAGCTCACATTAGTATAATGATATTTGACAACAAATTCTTTCATAAAATTTGTTATGAGGTAATAAGATAAGATTTTGATGAATAACAACCATCATGACAAAAAAATCAATGACTTAACTGCCTAAGTTTTGTTCATTTTGTTTGTTAGTTAGACCAGGCAAATCAATTTTTTCAGGCCGAATTTATTTATTTTTATGTGTAAACATATGCATTTTTTTATTACTATTTATAATATTTATACATATTATACTATATTTTATAAATGTTTTATTATATTTAACAATGTTAGGTACATTGACTATTTAAAAATTTCAAAACGTGTTTTCTCGGAATAACGAACAAAATTTTGGTACCTTAAGAATTTCTGCTATTTAGATTTGGAAGTATCATTAAATGTTGTTTAGTCAATAGCTACACATAGTTGGATATTTTTACTTATAGGTGGCTGATATCAGAAATGTTGTTATTAGCCAAGCATCAAATATTACCCGTAGCACATAAACAATGGACAATTTTTTTAATGGAGGAAGATAGAAAAAACAGATATTTAAGTTTGCAGTTAAGTTGAAGCTTTTCCATTTTTTACTAACACCACCACAATAACAATAGATAAAATACATAAAGTCTTAATAAATAATATAATTTTTCCTATACCTCATATTTAAAAAATTTCTCATTAATATTTATGAATGTATAAGTTTATTTTTTTTTTTTATTTTTGAGACATGACATTAAAAGCTTCTTTGAAATATAACCACTATCCCATGAATGGCAATATTAACCCATTGAAACAGTTTTAAAAATAATGTTAAAATTGACAAGAATAATATGTGATATATCTTACTACATGAAAATATCTTCTTAGGAGTTGACATTAACAATGTATGATGCTGTAATAATGTATTGTAAGGATTTTTCTAATTGCACAAATAAAATATATGGTATATTTATAAGGGGGGGGGAGTGCTTTAATCCACACAGTATACACTGAATACTATATTAAAAAAAAAAATACAAACAATTATGTACTCCAAAATGTAAAAAGTGCACCCTTAAAAATAAAAGAGTATTATATAAATATAAGCATGCCATATTTTTAGTTTGAATATCTGATTAAAGATAAAATGTACCATGTTTTCATTGTTTTCAATTGGTTGATGACAACAAATCAAAAGTTATTTATTAATAATCACTAAATACATTTTATTTGCAACATAAGGGAGGGCTTAAAAAATAAAATATAATCCGATATCAAAAGCACAACATTATTTACCCATCCAAATATCACAAATAGGATTATAAGCCAGGGCAATTTTGTGGGGGAGGGGTGGGAAGCAGAGAGAGAAATTTATGTACCATATCACCCAGTAAGACACAAATATTATATTTTTTATAAGGTTTTGTAGAAAGAAAAGTTAAAAAACAATTTATTATTGCTCCTGAACACAATATTTAAATAAGGTCATAATAAAATGAATTCAACTAATACCTGAACTAATATGAGTATTGGTGATATAAAACTTTCTGGATTATCTTGATTAGTAGTTGATTTATCAAGAGTCCAGCTCTCTCTAATCAACTCTTTTAAAATTGATTCTGTTTCAGAATTTTCAGAACTTGATTTATCTCCATATGATGTATTGGATGATGCTGTAGACGACCATGACGTATCGTCCATGTTATCGTCAATTATTGGATCCAGCTTGCATATATGATTTGAGTAATTCAATTCATCATCAATTATTTCTGATTCATCAGATGAAATGTCTGATTCATCTGTTGTTGTATAATCTAAATCTCGTAGTGGACACTGATTGTCAAAAGTATATGGCATGGTTTGTGACGTTGAAGCTGATGATGTTGATGCTGTCGATGTAGATGCTGTTGGGATGTCACTCATTGTTCTGGTCAATAAACTCTAAAAGGAAATCATATATTTATCTATTATTCACAATATGGATTTAAAAACATTAGTTTACAAAAAAGCATATTGAAAACATCCATCAGCCATTAAGTGCAACATTAAAGCATAATTTTATTATTCAATAGATAGTTTAAAATTTAAATAATTTAGTCTCATGAAATTTTGAGAAATTATTTAAAAGTAAATATTTTACAAATTAATTAATGTATACTAAATTTAAATAGTTTTAGTTCATAAACTTAGTATGTTCAACAAATCACTGCGCGTGCAGTAATCAACAGCAACAATTACTGAAAAAAAGTTACAACTTTTTATAAATAATAATAATAGCAAATAATTAATATGCAAAAATGAAAACTCAAAAATAATAAACAAGCGCATATGTACTTTTATTTGAAATAAATATTTTTAATTTTATACTTTATTTGTTTTTGTTTAGTAACAATATGTATTCTTTGCTGATTACTTAAATTTCTAGTTAACCAAGTTTGGCTAGGTATATTACATGATATATTTTATTTTATTGTAAAATTAAGTTAAATTATTAAATAGCTTATAAGAAAATAATGAAGATAACACGGTTGAAATGAAAATATGATTTCAATCTATTAACTGTTTAGAAGCATTGCAGAATTTATATTTAATTTACAACAAATATATATAATTAGTGATGCAAACAAGTCCTAATTTATAGTATTGAATTGACCTCAAAGAAACCTCAAAACATTCAGATTAATATTCAAAATTAAACCAAACTATTCAAATATTAAATTAACTAATAATGATGTATAGTATTTATTTAAAACTAATAAATAATTATTATGTTTGGTTATGTTTATAAATCAATAATTATACCACATCACCAAGAAATATAAATTTTCAATTGTCATTTATAAAACTACTTATTTCTATTTTAAAGTAATATTTTATACTCATAAAAGGTTGTTTGTTAAAATAATGTTACGGATTTTTGATTAAATTATATCAATAATATTAATATACATATGGCCATGTCAAAAGTGAACAAATATGTTAGTATACATCTAAAATATAAAAGGTAAGCAACAATTGAGATATTTAATTTGATCTCAAAATAAAAATCCAATTGTAAAGTTTACAAACTTTTCAAAAAAGTTTCATTACTTTGTTGAGAAAACATTTATTAATTATATTATAAGCTATTAATTATTAAAACCTTCACAGAAATAATTTTCACTTAATTGTTTTGGATTCTTATTTTGATAAAATAATTGATATTTGATATTTTCAAGTATAAAGATACTAAGAAGATCCCAAAATAAATAAGTGTTAGACTAAAAGGCCTATTTCATAAAATATGAATATTTTTTTTACTTAATGTAGTGTTAGTATTATAGTACTCAGCTTTAAGTAAGGATACTAGAACAATTATATTTTACTATTTACGTTAAATTTATGAAGAATCCAATCAAATAAGGATTGCTTTAATGCTTTGGTACATTTTTTGATACATCTATATCCATTTGATAGCATTTCCATATAACCAAACTATGTTGCCTATCAAGGATAACAAAAAATAATAACATTAATTTTGATTTAATCAGTAAAAGACAACTTTTGTTTTTACTCTTGTTTATTTTTTTAGGAATACACACCACCAGTGGAAAAATAATAAAATCAGAGGAGTTGAGAACTTTTGGAACCATTCTTAATATAAAGATGTTAAACATTTATAGAATAATCAATACAGAATTTTGAATTTAGAAAAAATTTGGTGGTGACAATAATGTTTTGAATAATTAAATTAAACTTTTTAATCATCATAAGTGGTTAAGTTTATAAGTTCTAATTTCAATTATATCAATAGTTTATTGAAACATAAATTTTGGTACTTGTGCGTTATCACAAATACCTCATATAATGGGTTATAACGACCCCGTTTTATACGCTATTCTATTTCTAATTCTATTTTTTCCAGTGTTGTTACAATTTCACTTATCACAGTTTCCTATAGAGTCTATAAAATATAAAATTCTAGAAAAAAATAACATTTCAATTAAATATTTTACGGTTATTTTAGAGTATTCGATGGCTATTCCAGGTACTAACGCGTCGGTAGAAAGAATATTTTCAATTACAAATGTTTTATGGACAGATGAGAAAAATCGATTTCTTGTGGACACAATTAGATCGATAATAATCGTAAAACAACATTTTAAAAATGTTTCATGTACAGAATTTCATACATTTCTTTTAGAACATCCACAATTATTAAAACTAATTACTTCTTCAGAAAAATATGAAAAATCATATAGTGAAGACATCTCTGAATTATCAAAATGAATTAATAAGTTTTTTTAAAAATTTAATCTTATACAATATACAGTGTTATTAAAAATTATAGAATATATATAGATATTATAGATATATATATTAATTATTAATAAAAAAAATTAAATTATTATTAATTTTGTCCTGTATTTTTTTTTTTTTAAATATGGTCACCCTACTATAGACTGGCTGGGTAACTTTTAGAACACTTGGACATTTAGCCACAACCACGCTGTCACACTGGTAGTAGACAGTACTGTCTAAAAATCTTGTTATACAGTTACGAATGTTATGATTATTTGGCAATGGATCTGTGAAACTTACCTACTACGGAAAAAGATGCCGTAGCTGTTTTTCAAGAAAAATACATTTTACCACATAAACGAATCTGTTTGAACGGTCACAAAGCAAAACTCTATTTTGGTAAACAAGTATTTTGGAAGTTTTACTAGTTTTATAAATTTGACATATTCTATTATCACATATTTTATTTTATTTTATTTGACATATTATTATCATATTATCAATAAATACATTGACATTAGCTTTGGGTAGTTTTTTATTATAATAAACATATTAAAAATATGTTGCATAAAATACTATGTGTTCAAAATCAAGGTAGTCGCGAAGAGTCGACGGAAGGCGCGATAACGCACAAGTACCTAAATTTTTAGTTTGAATCATGTTTTTTAAAAACTTAGTAGTAGTATCTGCATTTATTTCTCGATGGAATTAAAAAATAATATTTTTTATGGAGGTCTGTTGTTAATGAGTAATAATGTAAGGGGATAGGGTATAGAATTTGCAATGAGTAACTGCCCATACAAATTTATAGGGCTGATTAGTGACCAATATGTGGTATATTTTTTTAGTGAAACTTTGTGGTAAAAGATTTCCCATAAAATAAAAAGTACTTACACAATAAACAAATTTAACACACCAGAATTGCCTTGAAATTTCAAATTGATTCCTCTTAAATTATTAAAATTTACTTTTTCAGCATGCAACATAAAAGTATGGCTAAATCAACTATAAGTAGGCCTATGAACTAATTAAGTTATTTTTCACTATATTTCATATCATAGGTAAGTAACTAAAATAAAAAATTTATATAATTAAGTTAAAAGTATTGAAATAAAAAATGAAAAGAATAATTAATACCTATGACAATATTATTTATTTACTTATTCATCTACATACTTTTTTAGAAGGTTATACTTAGCAAAAATAACTCGCGATATCCAAAAATGAATTCAAAGAAACTATATGATACCAATTCGAAAGTTCTAGGAATACTTTGGTACACTACACTTAGCTGACTCGTCCAACTTTAATTTTAATTTTATGAGTAATAAGTTAAATAGCATTAATAAAAACCACACTTACAAACTTTTTTTTTTGGTGGGGGGCGGTGGGGGGAATGGCATAGACTTCTTCTTGATAACTACTCGTACAAGTAGGTGGTACAACAACTAATCAGGTCTTGATAAAAATATGAAATTCGTTGTTGATCCATAAGCATCTGTAAACACAAAGATTGACTACACACACACTTAGTAACGACCCGTGCATTGAAATTATTGTCAAGCCCATCGATTGGAGTCAAATACAAGTTACACATCTCAAAATAATTTTAAACAATCCATCATGCAACAGATGCAAGTCATATAACATAATGAACAGTGTCGGCCTGGTACTTAAAGGGCCCCGGACGCATTTCTTCAGAAGGGCTCCCAAACATGCTATTTTATAAAATGATAAAAAAAATGATTATAAGTAGTGAAATATTATATTTTTAATAGTATCGGGGCTCCTCGACATAAATACCGCCAGGGGCCCCGAATGCGTTCGCGGACTAGCGGCTATGGCCAGGCCGACACTAATAATGAATATGTTGATGTTGAAATTGTAACAAATTTTGTCATCCAAAACGTATAGAAAAAAAAAACTTGAATCCTAGCTAGAAATTATAACAACAGAATACTTTTCCTATTGATAATATAAAAATGAACGTTATCGAACCCCCACAATGTTAAACTGTAAAATAAATCATAAACGAGTAGGTACCTGTACCTGATATTATTAGCGAAAAATACATACTTATAATTCCGGTTTAAGTAATTGGTGGTCGAGTACGGTCACAACGAACATATTAGTGTAGGTTATCAGTTGAAAAAAATAATCGATTTCAAATCGTGTCAAATCCTGATAAAAGCTGGATACCTCAACAAAATATGCCGTCACAATAATGAATAAAAAATTACTAATAATTAAAATCAATTATATTACACATAAAACGAGAATAATAACATGCAGGTAGTCGACTAGAGTTTTAACAATTTACAATACAATATATATTCACGACTGACGACCAGTGAGACAGTGAACCGTGAACGAGAGACGACTAATTTGATAAGACAATCGAGACGATAAGACGAATGACCGAAGATCAAAAAATATGATTATAAATTTATAAACATTTATTTATAACTAATAATTTGATTTTCATGCATCGAAATTCTCCAGATATTATTCTGCTGCGGGTTATGAAATAACAAAATTATGCTGTTATTTCTGTTATAATTATCTATAGCCGTGGTTCAGTTAAGGCACTGAAGAGGTCTTTACAGGGCCCTAGTTCAGTCAGTGGTTGTCATTCAAGAGAAAAAAAAAATGATAACGATAAGAAATATTGATATTAAGTCCGTGCCACTAAAAAACGTAATCTCATCACCAGGAATTAAGTTGGGCAACACCCATCAAGATAAAGAATACACTGGAGTGCGCGCTCGTATAACCGCACACTTAAATAATAGAGCCGTCGGGCGGCGTCGATTCAAAGTTCAAACGCTAACCTCACCACCGTACGGCAAGAAAAATATTATTATTTATTACGTATGCTGTACACAGGAAACATTCGAAGAATTCACTTTTTTGTTGTTGCTATAAATGCGATTTCAACCTAATACTTAATGGACATTACTTAATCGACATTTAAATAATAAAAAAAATATTCATATATTTATAATATTTATTTATTAAGATCAATTAAAACAACTAAGTACATCACAGAAATATGTAGTTATAATATAAACCATATTTAAAAAAAAAAAAGGAATTGTATAAAAATAGTATTATTTATACTTATACATTTTTAAACAAAATAACTTTTGTAAGTTTATGCCCGAGAGAAGAATGATTTTTGAAAACTTCACACATATTAAATTGCTTTTCATAATGTTTTACTCTTCGGCAGAGATTTGATCAAATTTTAGGGGGACTTAAATGTTTCTTTGCAAAAACTCTAATATCAATAATACCTTCACTCTTCAGTACGCATAAACTACTAAATTACTAAATTACAAAGCTACTAAATAAAAATTATTAACTATATAATATTATGCACTTTAAAAGTCATTAAATTATAGGTAATACAATAAATATTTTATTATTTTAGTGCAATAAACCTACTTTTATTAGCAAATATATCAATAATGTTCTCAATACTGATATTGATATCTTTTTCAATGTATAATATTGAAGAGTTATTCAATTTTTCTTGCAGCATACTCGTGCATAGCCATGTCTTAACTTTGCGCATTGCAGAATAGCTTCATTTACACGTAGCCGAGATGATTGGTATTGTTATGGCTACCTGTAGAAGTTTATATAAATTAGGAAACACACGTTTAGAAATATTTTGTTTTGTTGTTTCATAATTTATTTCATTTCCTGATTGCAAGATGCTATTTTTTGCTACGGTCATCTCAGACTGAATATTGAATTTCAATAAATCCAATTATCTCTAAAAACAGTTAAAATGTACTAAGAACTTTTATCATAAAACTAAAAACTTAAGATTTACTTGATAATGATCAATAAAAATTGACTTTCTTCAAATTTTAGTTGAAAAAATTATCAACAGATATGCCCATTTGTAAACTATTATTAAAAATCTTTCTTTTAACTTTGTAACTAGTGTGTCAAGAATCACATAGTTACGCATTTATTCTGTAGAAATCTTCAGTTGTCTGTGTAGGTTCTGTGTACTGTGCACTAGCGCTAGCAGTTATAATGAAATGTTTAAGATTGTTTGGTTCTTTCCTTGTTCTTTCATTTCCTAAATTTTAAATAGAATTGATAAAATAATCATTTTTAATAATAACATAGTTAAGTAATCAGTTATTTAGGTTTAGGTATACCTTGGAATGGATTTTCAATAGATATATTATTGACTGTTGCAAATTTATCAAACCAAATTTCAGCAAAACATTTAATGGTTTTATAATCCTCTAAGGATTTGATTATAGATTTAATAATAAATTAATAATTGATGAATTTCCAAGAGTTGAAGTTTTTTTTGGCAATTTGCATGTTAAAATATTAATTATTGTTAAAAATGTATGTAAAAGAAACAAATATACAATGAATTGTCCTTTTTGTCATATTGGTTAAAATTCCTGAAAAATAATAAAGAATAAGTACACATTAACTTCAAATTAACAAGTATCTATAATCTATATATTAAAACATTAATTGCAATAATCAAAATATTTACCTATAGCTTCATTTACATATTTATCAGATTCATTTTCAATCTCATTTATTAATGTATCTGCTATTGCTTTATAACTGACATTACAGCTTCGCAATTTTTGTAACGGCAATTCCACCTTGTGTTGATTAATCTTGTAATTGACTATTTTTAACACCCAACTTATTTTGAATATCGATTAATTTTTATTATTAGCCAGATATGAAAAGTGAACATGAAGGGCCTCTAATGTGTTAATAATGTTTCTGGTTTCCAGCTGTAATTTAATATTTGAAATATTATTAAATTAGTTTTTATTTTAAAACAAAACACATTTATTTAAAAAATAAAAATATAAATAGGCAATTTAAAATAATTAATCCATACCTTTACTTTTTTACACATGTCTAGAATTACTAAATTAACTTTGTGTGCTGTGCAGTGAGTATAAATTGCGTACGGATGTTTTTCTTTAATCTTTGCTTGGACACCATTAAATACCCCAGATATAACGCTGGCCCCATCATATGATTGAGCTACAATTGCCACCTGAGGGTTTAAATTACATTACTTGAGGTAATCTAGCATAGTTTGACTTAAAGCCTCTGCGTCTTGTTTATATGAACAATCAATGAAACCAATAAATCTTTCTTTGATATCTAACCCTTTGCAGTATTTCAAACATAAAGCCATTACTCATCTTTAAAACATCTGAAAAATTCAAATTCAAATTTGAATTGATTAAATTTCCAATTAACATTTTTAATTTATTACCTAGCTTCAACGCACATTATTCCAAACATGCCTACATCGTCAACTTCTAGTATTATGGTACCTTTTGATAAACCTGCACAAATATTAATAAACTCATCTTGAACTCCATGGCTAGTATAATTTGTTTTCTCTTTATATTTCTGGGCAAATTCAGGATATAGTTTAGATATCATATCACAGACTTCTTTAAAATTTCCTAAATACAATTATTAGTTAAATTTAATTATTAATAAAAAAAAATTACTCTCCACTTCATACCTTGATTCATAGAGCTGTGAGCTTCATTGTGGCCTCTAAATGGTAGGCCTTGTCTGCACAAAAATAGTGTCACTTCACACAAAGTTCTTATATATCTACGATTACTTTCAATAAGTAGCTTATGTTGAGAAGAAACCTGTGCCAACACTACCAGTTTTTTCAATGTCTTTATGTGACTGCCATTTTTCCATATTAGCCAGATGATATTTTGTTGTTACTTTAGAATGAAGTCTATTTTGATGGCCTTTTATAGATCCTCTTGAACTACTTAACTGTATTAAATTTAAACGTAATAAAAAAAAAATTGTATTCAATAAAATTGTTTAATTATTAAAATGTTTACTTTATTCCATTTTTAAAACAAATTATAGTAAATGTATCTTCGATATTGTTCCCAGAACAATTAAATACGACAGGCAAAACAGTACAAAGCATCATTGATGATACTATATTAAAGCCATTCAAGGCAGTTGTAATATGATGCATTAGTACTACGGGTTTGTTGACCACATAGGCGCAAGGGGGCTTAGCCCCCTACAAATTGGTATAGCCTCCCAAAAATCAAATAATTTTACTTCATGATACACATTATTTAATTTAAAAGCATCATAAGAGTATTCAGTATCCTGATCTGAGCTACAGCTTCAGCCCCCCCCCCCAGATTTCAAACTCTATTTGTGCCTATGGGTGATCAAATTTTGTCATTGGATAAGACTGGAACGTCTGGAACATAATTTAAAAGTAGTAGTCAGTATTATAGTCACTCTATATACCTTAATGGTACCAACAACAGCAATTATGCAATAGTAAAATGTAAAAATTGTATTTATATATTAATTATTAAGGTTTCTAATTATTTATAACCAAAGTTTAATTGTAATTTGTAAGTGTTAAGTATCTACTGTTATATGTGGCATGTGCCAACTAATAGTAATAGACAAAATATTACTTCTTTTAGCTAAATGTTTAAATTGCGTAATATTAGGCCAACGAAGCAAATGAGCTAAGGCAGCACTTAGTAAGATAATATTTAAGGATGTATAAGCATCACAGTAGAGGGACAGTGCGGGTTTCGAGTGAGAGACGGTATATGTTTGTAAGCGATTCATAGAGACCCGTATTTTTGTGTGTTTATTTTATGTTTAATAAAGTCATTCAAAATAGTATTAATTGTTCATTGATCATTTTGTGTACCATCATAGGTATACTACAGTGGCGCCATGCGTGTGAAGTTGGCCCCCCGACTTTGTCCGATCGATTCCAAAACTATGTCAATATTTTACAAATTAATTGCAAATAATCGCAAATTGGTTTTTGGAATTTGATAATAGCGCCATTGTTTTGTATTTTATAGGCAAGTGAGCCTTATTATTCACTTATTGTAACTAATATATATTGAATACCTACATTGTGAGAGGATAATAAACATTATTTCTACTCCAACACCGTTTCTCGTAAGTCCTTTATCATATACCTAATACCTACAATCAACATTGCCCACGTCTCCCGACTACTGTGTTTCGCGTTGGTTCACCTCCACGTCATCATCGAGCGAGTGTCACCGCGTAAGTCCGCCAGCAACTTATGTTGTGTGAGAGGCCGCCCAGGTCGTCAGGTTCCTGCAAATCAACACCAGCACACCACCCTTCAGACTTCAGTAGTTTAAGTTAGTTTAAGAATTACCTATCCCTATTTTGTTAGCTCTGTGGTCATTGCACCAGACCGAATCGACCACAGAGAACCCCTCCCCATAATTAACTTGTATCATCCTACTTCCCTCGTACATTGTATAACCACTCCCGTTCCTGTGTCGTCGTCGATAGGCGGAAAAAATGGCCACGGAAAAAAAACCCACGGAAAAAAAACCCAAATTTTTTCCGTGGGTTTTTTTTCCGTGGCCATTTTTTCCGCGATTCGTCGTCGTCGTACATAATTGATTGCCGACCCAATAAAAGATAAGGCGTGTAGGATCGGTGGCCTATCTATGCTATTGTAGGGGTTTTTTGTTTAGTGTTCGTTTTCGAACCACCGAGTGCTCCTTCGGCTATCCCGTGCGAGATCGGGATAGAACAACCCTTATTGGCTATTTTAATTTGTATATTTTTTACCTACAGTTTTATATTTTTTAATGTGCTTAATTTTAGTATTTTTTTAATTTTTAATTCTAAGACCTATAGAAGTATTGACTATGTTATAATAACTATTGACAGTGATAAAAATGTAAAATATTTAATACAAATTTAAAAAAAAAAACTGTTTTATTATTAAAATATTTTAATTATTTATTTACCAATGAAATATAATAATTTGGATTTAGGTGCGAGGCCTCGCATATATAATTTGCACAGAGCCTCGCAAATCATACCGCCGGCACTGATAAGGCCATAAGGACTTATAAGCTGCGACTGTACCTATATTTAGGCCGGGGTGCATAAAGATTAGTCTGTAAATTCGTTACGGGGCCTGTAATTTACCGGTCCGGTAAGGTTTAATGATGTTCGTAAAATTATGAGTGGGTTGCATAAAAAATAATTAGATAACCAAATAAATTAAAACATATTTTATTTGATAAATTTGAATAATGATAACACAAATGATATACTTTGTACATATTAAATTATTAACTCATTATTATGATTTATGAGTACTAATATTACTAATAGTGCTATTTTTATTTATATTCCACTGTCCACTACTGGATCTGGAGTCATAGACGGTGATGGAAAAAAAAATTATTCCATACTTTACATAGGTAAGACGTTGTCGTTTTACGCTTACCGTTAATTCGTTAATAATACCTACATAAACATGTTATTATTGTTATTAAATATTTTAACAGTGTTAAAGTACGAATAATATTTCTCATTACTCAACGGTGTCCTGTGTCTTGTTTTATTTTTCATTCAAAAGTTTTTATAATGTCTGATAATAATTTAAAATATTTCGGGATTTTTAATACAAAAAAGCGGGTAAGTGGATGTCGCTCTGCTGTACATTAGGGGGTGGGGTGGACCTCTGACTATGGTAGGTTAAATTTTAATGCAATGATAGGTATCATTGTATACGAAAAACGATTCTGAACGGAGATGATTTGTCAGTCTAAGATAATATATTATATTTGTATAAATAACGCTTATAAAAAAAATTGTGCCCATGTATTCTTATAATTTTTTAATCACTATAAGAATAACTTATGAGAAACTTTGTATTAAATTTTCAAGTATTTTGATTGGGCCAAAAACATTTTATCGACACTTAAATATCTCAAAATAAGTCAAAATATTTTGAAAATTGAATCATTTAAAAAAAATACCAATCTAAATAACTGGTAAAATTTTCAAGTATCTACTACATATACTTTTTGAATAATAACAAATATTTAAAATCGTTTGAGGATAAATCGTTATCGTTATGCTATTTCGTACAAATTTAAAATTCAAACGCACTTAAAATTTATTTTTCCTATAATGATGTTTCAAGTTTTATCTATAGCCATTTGAAGGAAAACTTATGGAAAACTTAGTGTTGTATTTTTATTCCTTAGTTATAAACACAAAAAATTTTATGATTTTTCAACTTTGCGTTTTCGACAGATTTCGTAAAAATTTGAACTATAAATGCGTATAAAAAAAAGCTTTTTTTTAGCTACAATAAGAACAACCCATAAAGAACCTTGTATTAAATTTTCAAGTTTTTTTGGTCGTCCGACATTTTTTTACCGGCACTTCAAAAAAAATTCTCAAAAAAATGAAAATTTCTGGTCTATTATTAACTCAAAAAAAGTCAAACATTTTTGAAAATTAAACTGTATATAGATAACACTGACATAAACATTTGGTGAAAATTTCAAGTATTTATAGTGATTAGTTTTTGAATTACAACCATATAAAAAAAATCGATTTGGTCGAAAACTGATTTTGCGTAAAATTTCCCGTTTTTCTGTCATTTTAGATTCTGAGCGGAGCTATGAATGTATTGATTTTACCATGATGAGTGTTTTTATTTATTTATTTTTTATTTTTGTGTCTGTCATCACGTTTTGGGGCAGTAAAAATGCTTCGATTTTTTATTTCAGTACCTCGTTCGATCAGAAAGTGAATCTAGTTGGTACTTGGGGGGGGGGTCAAAATTAAAAAATTCTTAATATTTTTCTTAATAATCGGGATAAACAAACTAAAAGTTAATGGAAAAACGGGAAATTTTACGCACAACCAATCGATTTTGGTTTTTTATGTAATTTAAAAAAAAATCACCATAGATACATGAAATTTTCACCAAATGTTTATATAAGTATATTTTATCCACCATGCAATTTTCGATTTAAGTTGTACTATTCAGAGGTATTTTCAATTTTCGATCATTATTAGTTTTTTTTAAACTAATATCCATAAAAATGTATTTATTGGGTAGAAAAGCTAGATTTAATACAAGGCTCTTAACATATTGTTACTATAACAGTTGAAAAATAAAAGAAATATATGGTCACAATTTTTTTTTATAAGCATTCAAAGTTTGAATTTTGACAACATATGTAATAATCACGAAAATCAGGAAAATTCGTAAATTATTTTAAACTAGATATAATTTTAAATAATATATAATAATATATTCTAGACAGATGAACCATTTCCGCTCAGAATCGTTTTTCGTATACAATGCTATAATATCATTGAATTCAAATTTAATTCCATCCATTACAGTAAACCCACTTGTAACCTACTGTACAGCAGAGTGACATCCACCCCGAGTAACAATTTAGGTTCACGCACGGTTTACAATCATTTATAAAATAGCGGTGCTGCACTGCGTTCAAATCCCGTTCCAAACACGGTCTAAACAGTAATTTGCATACCAGATTTAACATGGAGTGCACAGTTCCACAAAAGTGCAATTTCGGTGTTGGGACGGTTGTAGGGTTCATTTCTTGACGGTTCCGCTAAAGTGCAAATTAGGTGTTGGGGCGGTTGTAAGGTTCATTTATTGACGGTTCTACAAAAGTTAAAATGTAGTGACCAGAATTTGTTTTTTGTTTAATGATAACTCCAATTGTGAGGGGGAGCAAAGTTCGTACTCATACCGACCCTTGCAATTTTTATTTATACTTGGCTCATGTATTAACCAACAACCTTTTTCAACCTTGGCCTTAACACTTAAATAATCATTTTTTTTTAAATATGATTTCAATTCTGTGTAACCACATACTATATACATATATAATATTATATACTTTACTATTATTATAATACCTATATAATATGTACACTAAAGTCAATCATATTTATTCAAATTTTGAAACATAAAATATTATACATGTCTTGTATAGGATTTTATTTATTATACTGTGCATACGTTAGTGATGTTGCATTTCAAATCATAAATCATTACATGTGTAATTTTTTATTTAAATAATAAAACTAAACCGTATAATTTAAATTGAATAAACAATCTATATAATATAAGTAGTTATATTATAATTTTAAAAATTACATAAAAACAAATTATAAAAAGAATAATTTTTAAAATAATATAAGTAACACAATTAATATTAATAGTATAATAAAATCTTTTTTTATACCTGTATAAGTACACTTGCTTATAAATTTTAAATATAAAATTATGTTAACTACTATTTTGAGGATTGCATCTGTAAAGGTGATTTCTGATGTTGAATTGGACGGCAATGTTTTAAAATATTTGATATTATTTCTTTAAATACCTTGAGGTCTAGGGTGGTATTTATCCAACCAGACAGTGATTCTAAAATACATAAATACAAAATCAAATAAATTGTTGATGATTAAAACTCAAATAGGTCAAAAGAATGTAAAAGAAGCCAAATGATTAGACTACAATATTTATTGTAAAAAAAAAAATATATATATAGATTATAGGTACATATAAACAATATACATATTGAAATCATATTTTTGGATCTAAAAAACAATAATCTGTTAGCAGATGCCACATTATAAGTAGGTAAAACCAGCTTGTAAATGGAAAATAAACACACTGAAGTCAAAATAAATAAAAGACTATTGATAGAATGAGAGAATTAAGTGTTTGTTAAATAAATGAAGCATGGTAAATGGTAACAAACAAATAAACAATATTGAAGTGTATATAATATATTATTATTATAATAATTAAAGAAATTATGCTATTATCGTGATAATATACAATATATATATAGAATTTATAGCTTTATTGACAATATTGTATGATTGTTGATAATACTGTAGTACACCTATGTCTATGTGATATAGCCTAAATATATTTAACTACATATTAATATTATATATAATTTACAGTAGAATCCAGTAGGTATTGGTATTGGGAAAAATGACACCAAAATACACTTTGTATATTTCAAGAGCTACAAAAGATTTCTTTATTTTGCCATGGAAACTAAATTGCTCACCAATTTCTCTCATCATGCATAGATTAAAAGCAGTTTTAACTGCAAGGTTTATTGAAGTCGATGCATTTACACAAAGTGATAGATATTTTTTCTAAAAAAAAAAATAAGAATATTATATCACATTTTTATAATTGTAATATAATGAATATATTATAATATATATATTATTAATACAAATTCTTCTTTATTTGTTAGAGAATATTCGTGGGTTGATGATAATAATTTTTCGATCATTTCAAGGTTATTATTTGTCGCAATAGGTAATAAACCTAAAAAGGGTGCCGGAATTTTTGGCAATGGAAATGCAGAGCTACGGAGTTTCTTATCACTTTATAATATTTTATTGATTTTTTTGTTCACTGATTCCAAATAATTACAAACTTTTATTTGATTTGAATTGTTTAATAAAAGTTGTGTTAAAATTTGTTGTTGGTTCTTTTCAATGCTTAATTTCATTTTTATGAATTCATCATTGCAATAACAATTGTGTTTTGTAGATTCTACAGCTGATATATTGTAATCTGTAAAAATATGTTTTAATATAGTTATTGTGTACATAAACATTATTATCAATCAAAATATATTACAAATATTAATACTATAAAATGGCATTATTAATAACACTATTTTACAGCCAATAGAAATAATTTAAATAAAGTTTCAAGATTTATTTTACCTGATGCATCATTATCATATTGTATAATTTCATTTTCATGATTCGACAAAGATCCAATACACACATTGTCGTGATGCTCTTGCTCTACAAAATTACTTAATAATTCCTCCAATTCCATTGCATGATCTATAAACATAAATTATAAATTTATTTGTATTTATGAAAAATAATAGTTGATAATAATACTTAGTTCAATTTCTTGCAGGTCATTATTCACTATTTCGAAACAATTTATTTCATTTTATTTTATCTTCAGCATTTGTTGAAACAAGATTATTGCCGGTAGATGAATCAACTAATAAAATGATAAATTAAAAATTAATAATAAATTAAATATAAAAGCTAGGTTTATTACAAAATAAATAATTAACCTGAAAAAATATTTTGTTTTTCATAACTATTTGTATGATTAGTATCTACATTTGAATATAACACTGCATCTTTTGAAATAATTGGCAATAATTCACTTGTATATTCAGGGCTAGTGATGGACCACTCAGAAGTGTTACTGCTACAAAATTATTCTCTTTTAATATACTATCCTTTTCTTTATATTTGTAGTCGGTTAAATTTTTCTTAAATTTCACATTGTAAGACGTTCCTGTAATTATCAGCAGCAGTATCACTATTCTCTGAATCTGCTTGTTCAAAATCACTACATTCAGAGTCCATTGTCTCAAAATCATCACTGTCATCATTACCAGATAAAGATTTTGCCATTTCTTTTGCTATTTTTTCTTTACCTAGTAATAAACAATTAATATATATTAGTCAATATTCAACTAGACAAAAGTGTTTAGAAACTCACTAAAAGGACCGGACATTTTTTGAGCATTGAACCATTTTCCATCATTTGTGTTTGGAGTGTAACAGCTATGTATAATTTTTTCAACTTGATGGGTTTTAAAATTAATTTTAGAATTGAGAAATTCTGATTTTGTAAAAGGAAACCAGCATTTCCCAAATTTATGATTTTTATTCCTCTTAAATTTGAACCATTTTGTGGGTACATGTTGTACATTGTTCTCGTCCAAAAATAGAACAACTATCCAGGACCTTAATCACATTTTATTGTTACTTGGTAATAATATGGCGTATTTTTTAAAGTATTACTTGTAATAAATATTCAATATAGGTTAGAAAATAAAATTTCTTGATCTAAATTCTTTAGTAACAAATGTATGAAGTTGTATGCTTTCTAATTACTTATTAAATTTTATATACATTTTATGGTTATTATACAACTTTTTACTATAGTTTTTTAGACAATATATTATAAATAAGTAGAATAATGAACATTTTTTATTATAATTTTTACTATTTAAATTATAAGGCAATAAATTGAATGAAATATAATATTGAAAATAAAACTGAGCATTAAGATGTTTTAAATATGTACATATAAATATAAAATAAAATAAATAAATAATAATATTATTTTAATTGTAAAAATGGCAAAATAACAGCAGAAGGATTACTGTTATCTTCTAAAAGTAATCGTACAAGTTTTTCCTTAATATTTTTAAGATACCAATACCCTAAAGGGCTCAGATTGGAGATTTAAATTTCCAATATTGAAGATAGACATGGTTCAGTAAAAAAATTTTCCATCTTTTCATAACGACGTCCAATTATAACAGTTTCATTATTTTTTTTAATGTAGCTATATTTTCTATTATAATAATTGATCCATTTTTCAATTTTACACAATTATCAGCTGAGTTAATTTTCACTGTAAAACTTTCAAAACGCCAACCAGTATAATGGGGAAATCCAGTACCAGAAATTAATGGTCTATCACTCTGACAAACAGCATTTATTGGCCCTTCTTTACAGAACTGAGTTTGATTAAAATTTAATTTATATGCACGACGCTCTTCATATCGATGGATTAATTGTTGTAGAGGCTTTACTCCAGTTCGCACATCCCGTTTTAAAGGTTGCATAAAATTTTCAAACGGAAAAGCTGATATTCTTTTCAATGATTCATACTTTTTGGCGTCTTCAGCCTGATGACATAATGCATGGATATTGTGAGATATATTATATGATTGTCCATATATACTTTTGAAAGTTACTATAAATTGTCTAAGCAACAAATTTGCATAATTATTGAAGTAATCAGTGCACTTTACAAGAAGTATTCTTATTGCTATTGGCAGAACTACAAAATGATTATACACTTCTTTTTTTACAATATTTTGGAATACAACTATTCCTGTATACAATAAACATTGTCTTAATTCGGAAGCCTTCCATCGGTTAACATCCCTCATCGGATGCATTCTTGAGTATTCATTGGTTTTTCTTTGAAATTCAACAGGTATATAAGATGATAAAAATTTAAATTTATTATCCATAACAGTTACTAATTGAGATGGCAAATTAAGATCATGTTTTTTGTGTACCCAAAACAACAAAAGTTTTTTCAGAACGCCAATACAATTTAAGTGCATATAATCATATGGAATAGAAGAAATGATATTAATTTTTGGGATTTTTGTAAGTATAGTTTCTCCTAGATGATACATTTTATCTTCATATGTTATAAAACTTTGATGTGATCTCATAGGACAATCTAAATCAGGAAAACAAACTCTTCTTTTAGACCATTCTCCAGTTATAGTACATCTTACACATAATTTTTTCCAGTATGGCCTTTAGTGTTCAACACAAATGATTTTGCAAGTGTGTCACAAATTAATGCATTTAATATTACATTGACACGGTTATTATTATAATTAACACCAGTATAAAAAAGTTCATTCATCTCATTAAAAAACTGTGATAAGAAACTATTTGAATCACTCGGTTTAGTTTTTCCAAAATATGCTCCTATTATGAATACATTTGGTCTTTTTTCCTTGACATTAAAAAAGTAACCAAGAATTGGCCATAGCTGACTAGGAGGGTTGGTTGTTAAAGGTAGGCCATCAATTCCAACAACTAATAACAAAGTCTTTGGTGTCTTATTTTCTATATCATTTTGGAGTAATAACTCAACTTCAGACTTAATGCTAAAATGATATAATAAGTACCATTACCCATATCTTGTACAGATGTAGATTTTGGTGTATTCAATAAGGTACGTGCATCTTTAGGTAAGTATTTCTTTGAAAAACTAGGAAATTTCTTTAAACTTTTCAATAGTTCACTTAAAGCTTTATGAGAAATACGATACCGTAGCGCCCACAACGCAATTGTTAAATTTAAATTTTCACAGTCATTTTCAAAATCTTCTGGTTCCGAAGTATTACTATTCAAATCGTCCTGACCGTCTTCTAATAAGCTATTATTTGTTGTTTCATTAAAATAATAGTATTTGTATTTAAACCACTTTCAAATGAATTGATTGAGTCTGATGATGATGTATAATCAAGTGATTGGTCAGAAGTTGAAAACATTAAATTATTATGTTCTACTGTAGGTGATTTAATTTTAAATTCAAATTTATTGGATGCATTATCATACAATGATGATGATGTTCCTACAGTAGAATCATTTAACAAATTCAAGGCAGCTAAAGCAGCTTTTTTACGATTGCGATATTTGGTACTTTTACATTTATTTAATTTTTTACTTTTTGAATTAGGATGTTGATTTTCCATTGTATAGACAATGAGAATTTAAACAAAAAGCATAATAAGATTTACTTATTTTTGAACACTAATAAATTATAATTTTTAACTTAAATTATATACCTATATAGAAAGTTTTTAGATGATATAAACCCAGCCTTTGAAGTATAAGTGAAATTTAAAAAAAAGTAAATTAATTGTGGTAGAAATCTGCTGCATAAAAAATATTGAAAATACATTTAGGTAATATTAAGAATCTATATAATATGTTCCAAACTACTTATATAATATAAATAAGGTATGTATTTTACCAATGTAATGTTGGTAAAAAAAAATCTACCTACCTATGATTAAAATAATTACAATTAAATACTAAAATATGGTACGATATATTATGCAATTACCTAGACCTATAATAAATTTCATAAATAAAAAGTAAATGTTCATTCAGTCTTAATAAGGTTAAATTAATTATACTAACTACTGTAATGAAATGAAATAAACATTTATTACTTACATGTTTAAATTTGTATTTTTATTTGATTTAAAATGTTTGTTATGCGCCAATATTTATATTACAGCTCTGGATAGTACAATATATATTATAATAATATATAATATTGTGTATTTGTGTATGATAATAACTAAAAATAATAAAATATACAATACATATCTAAATTAATTAAAACTAAGATTAATTAAAATATACACTATAGATGCATAGTTAATTAAGTATAGATGTAAAATAAAGCATGTGATATATTGTATAGGTAAGTTTTTAAAATTTTCAAACTTATTATGTTCATTAATGCTGTATTAAATTTATAAGCATGTCTTATAAATGAAATGTGTTCATACACACATTGTATATAAGTGGTTTTTGTAACAGTACCTATTGATTGTACCATCTTTCTAGGTATCTTTTTTTTTTTGTATACTATGTATTATTATAGGATAAATATAATTATTATATTAAAGTAGTACATATACCTTATTCCTTTACCTTTAATAGGTAGGCGACAGTACAGTTGACAATTATATAGTGACTAACAATAAAATAATTTTTATATTTAAACTTTTCAAAACAGAATTGAGGTTGTGCCGTAAGCCGTTTATCGTGGACCGTGGTACGCCGATACTGCAACTGCAAGCTCCAGTATAAAATATTAAAATGCTATACACGATAGTACGATGGCATGATGCAGATGGACGAACTAGTCAACTATTAGCCACGGAGGCACGGAATAATATGACAGTAGAAAATTAAACATGGGCACTCGGCCGCTGATTATAAAATATTTATATATATATATATACAGTAGACGCCGCTTATAAGACTCACGGATATAAGGTTCAGTCGCTTATTAGACTCAAAATCGTCTGAAACGGTCCGGACGTGTCCAAATACATTAAAAAAAAATCGGTTATAAGACTCAACACTTCGGTTATAAGACTCAAATTTCGTAAAATAAATAGTAGAAAACAAACTTTTTTGGTTATAATTTAGAAATATATTGGTATTGAAAAATTAAATGATATTCGTGTTGATTATTTCTAGTTTCTGTTGGTACCTAATAACGTATAATAATTTTTATCGCAGATAAAAGTTCACATTTATCGCAACGATTATCGTTATTATAGTGTACTGATTTTCTGGTGGCTGCACAGTTATCGTAATTACGGGTACATAAATACACATACTGTACACGTGCACATATGTAATATGTATTAACGTTTAATTATTTTAATGTATGTATTAATAAAATCAAAGCAAAATATGTAATAAAATAAAATTTATAAATACGTAATTAATTTTTTTTTTTTCACTTCGCCTATATCTAAGGTTCATTCGGTTATAAGACTCACTTTGTGCTGGTCCCAAAGTGAGTCTTATAAGCGGCGTCTACTGTATATAGAATATTATAATTTATATTGAATATAATATATTGGAAATGGGTCATTTTTATTTTGTTTTTGCGTTTGAGACGAGCATCATGTTATATATTTATATCGTGCTATCGTGGCTATTGTTATGTTAGACATTGGACAGTACTATTTTTAATGTATTTTCAGTTGAAATAACCGTATATTATTATTGGGTTTAAAATATGATATTCATTTTTAGACCTACACAGTCAATAGACTTACCTAACCTAACCTACACAGTACACACCGAGAATTCGACAAAACAAGACGCAAGTAAATTGAATTATTCAATATAGTAAGTAAACAACTAAAGAAAATGTGAGAAAAAAGCCCGACCATGTAAGAAATAACTGGCGAGAATTGACCGGTTGTTTTTGTGATTTTAAACGCGATGTTCGTCCAGACGTCCCCAACGTAATAATAACAATATAACATGATATAAATTATAAATACCGACATGTTAATCTTACAATTGAGACCGTCTCTAAAACGGCTTTCGTCTTCAATGTGTTTTAATGCTAAATTATCTTTATTACTTATTAGTTATTAATAAGCTATTATGTTTTATGTTATGTATATTATGTATAATATTAAATATATACAAGGTATATTTAAAAACATTATTAGTTTATACATAGACTCTAACCGTCAATAATACACAATTTAGTCAATTGAACCGTCGAGACATGGTTCAGTCTATTGCACAGACCCAACACTAAAATATTATTTCACTCGGTTAACAATATCTTTGTGAACGGTACAGGCACGGTTCAGTCGATCGAACGGACCAGACACCAAACAAAGTTTAAAAACAGTTCAAAATAAAATTAGCACCCTCCATGCACCCATCGGTCTATTTAACCGACCTCACACCCCGAAATTGTTACTCGAGACGACTTATCCGTTTTTTTTTTAGTATGTGATGTACGTGTTATGTGTTTATTTATTTTAGCCAATTGTGATACCATCGTTAAATTGGTACCTAATCAATATAATTTATAAATAAATTACATTTGAAACTTTTTATTTTTTTAAAATAAATACAAAAAAGGTAGATAACTCCGTTTTTTTTTATTTACTTTGGTCTGATAATTTTGGCCTTAAGTGCCCCAGTCATATTTCCTATTTGTACCCTTCATTAGACTGCAGGTCACAATGTAATACCATAACATTATTTTGTATAAAAGATCGACTCTGC
This sequence comes from Diuraphis noxia, assembly GCF_037042655.1. Taxonomy (NCBI): domain Eukaryota; kingdom Metazoa; phylum Arthropoda; class Insecta; order Hemiptera; family Aphididae; genus Diuraphis; species Diuraphis noxia. Next base: position 62,999,262 of record NW_028301711.1, read on the forward strand.
GTAGTTCATACGATATTATCGTGTGCTCCACAATGCATACTAACTGGATTTATTTATTACAGTAAGTAGGTACCTAATTACGGTAGATTTTTAGTTACTAATTAAATATGTTAGAATTTTTTTAAAAACTTTTGTTGTTTTATGACATTTCAATACTTGGAAAATGAATGATATATATCATAGTTACGATAAATTATACGTGTCAATATTTTTGGTTGCCCCCAGTTTCAAATAAAAATCATACCTACATATTCTGCATAGTTAAATAGTAAATACGCGGTCAATCTCGTACGGTTTATATATTGTATATTAATGACTAATATTAATTTAATTTGATGACTCATTAATTTCCATACTCACTTAGTAAATTCCTTCGTAACACATAGTTGAAAAAATCAGTTGAAACCTTTTCAATCATATTATTGTTTATAAATAGTAAATAACATTAAAGATTAAATACATGAAAAATGTTATAAGAAATATAATTTTTTTAAAGAACCTGTTTATTAAAATCAAATTTTAAATAGTATGTCCTGATAATTTACAATGTCCAATATATCAATATAGGTAATGCGGTAAACGTTTCATTTTCTTCATACAAATTTATTAATTTAATCAACAAATAATTTTTATATGAAATAATTAATTATAAAAATTATAAAAATTATAAATATGATGTGTGTACATTATAATTTAATTGATGAAGTCTTAAAAAACCTAAAAAAGTGTATAATTATGTCAAAAAAATCAAATCAAATCTCCACCTATGACTGGAGTACAGTAATATAGAATCGTTAATATTTGAATATATTTCTAATTAAGTTTTACAATGGCTACGAAACTGATGAAGAGTATGCGAACAAAAAACTTTACTGAGAAAGAGAAAGAACTGTTAATAACATTAATAACTCCTTATAAACATATCATTGAAAACATTAAAGTAAGTATTTCACTAATGTTCATTATTTCCTTAATTAAAATAATATTATACTTAATATTGGTGTGTATTAAATATATCTTTAGATTGATGGTTATAATTTGAAACAAAAAAACTTAAAAAACCAATCCTGGGCAATTGTCACATCCCAGTTTAATTATTGTGCATAAAGTGGGTCTAGAACTGTACAACATTTGAAAACTGTTATTATGACACGACTAAAAGACTAACCAAAAAAAATCTCAGTAACGAAAAATTAAATCTTTTATTTGTTACTAATTTAATGTATTTCAATAATTACAATGATCAATGTTTTGTAATAGGTAATAATGTACAAAATAATGAAACAAATAACACACGAAGAACAATCTGTAATTGTGGACCTAGTTCAATCGCATTATTTAGAACTTGTAAGTTTTTTTTAAGTAAAATAAAGAATGATAAGTATATAAAACAATTAAGAATGCTTTTTGTATATTTTATAAAAATATTTATGGCATAGTTTACTGGTAGACCATATGAAAGAGAAAAAGCATGGATAAATATTAGTGAAACGTACAATCTACATCAAACCACAGGGCCTAGGGAAATAGAGGAATTAAAGTTTATTTTTGAACATTTGACTAAAACTGGCTAAGATTGAAAATGGTACTGATAAGGTAAGATTCATTATAACTAGAGCTGTTGATTTAAGGTATTTTATGTTTTGTATGTCTTATATCATTGAATTCAAATTTCAATTATAATCCTACTGGACAACAGATCAGTACTTAGTTGCTCACCTTTAATTTAGCATAGTATATTTGTATCCATAGTATCTTAAAATGTGGGTAGTATATTTAGATTATAATTTAAAGTAATAGTTTTCAAGGAACTCTGTAAATATTTCTTAAAATTAATAAATTATGCTCTATGGCTTCAGATTAGAAGATATAAAACTGGCGGTGGAACATATACTAAAAGTATAACAAGTATCACCAAACAGAGTTTGGAAGTTATTGGTGATAGAACTGAACCATTTTCAAACGAATACGATGATGATGTTACAGTGAATGTCCGCAATTGGTGAATGCTGACAGTCACCTGGTGAATGTCAACATACACCTAATGAATTGGCGGATGTTGAAAAATTAAAATAATACAGACATTTACTAGTGGATGTTGACATTTACGTTAGGATTTTGGTCAATGTTGACATACACAACAAGATTTTGGTTAATGTTGACATATATTATATTAATTAAATCAAAAAAATAAATATAAATAATTAAAAATTATTTATTACAGCATGACAAACTGTCATGACATTGTGTACTACATAAAATGCCAACATTTTTACATTTACACTTTTTTGTAGTACACTTTGTTTTGCAGTTACATCTTATATACCCTTGTCCACCAATCAACGAATTTGATGTAGAAACTTCCCTTAAAGAAATGTTTTGATCTCTTTTTACATCAGTGATTGATATTAAATTTTCTTTACAGACTGAAAACGGGTTTCTGGTGTATAATCAATTTATAACACCGTTTTTAGTTGCTAATTTATAATAATCATTATCTATTATATCTAATACTACAGCTAAAATATTTTGGGGATCCATTTTACTTCGATCAACATCTGGAACTCGAATACGGACAGTTTCTCTGACTCTAGCCAAATTAGATTAAATAATAACAGCATTACCAACATTCACCAATATTGTTGTATAAATTTCGACATTCACTAGTGAATGTTTACTAAGATCACAAATTTAATCAATAAGTCAGCATTCACCAATGACTTTGGTGTACGACGACATTAACCGGTGACTGTCAGCATTCACCAACTGCGGTCATTCACAGTAACAATGGCACTAGTTATACAACTACAAAGATTAGAAGTACAGGTAGGTTAGGTTTACATCATTAATATTACATTACATTTTATTAAAATTTATAAGCTAAATTTTGTTCAATGAACATTGTTTGTAGTGCATATAGTCTGTCTTGTACTTGTTGCATTTTACGGTACACGTGTCGTATGCTATCTACCAGCATAATATGCTATCTACAAAAAATTAATACTTGTGTCGTATGCTATTTACGTGAAAAAATGTATTCTCACCTTACCTAAATATTTTATTAGAGCTTACAGTTTTACATTTATCATTGAAATTATAATAGATTTATAAAAATGTATCTTTTATGTCTTTCAAAAAGCTTTCAAACGTATTGATTGGATTGACTGAACGCCACCATTCTTCCTGTAATTGCCTATCGAGTAGGTTTGTTACAGTAGAATCATATTTTATAAGATGGAAGTGGACAATAATTTTTTGCCATGCCATGCCATGTGCTTTCCAAAAGGGAACTTTATACATTTTTACTCACACCAATATTTGCCAGTTTATGAAATTTACTATAATTTATTAAGGGGAAAGAGAGAAGTTAAAAAAAGTTTATTAGTTACATAGGGGATTTTGGACACGAGATCCTGTCACTAAGTTTAACGCAAGTATAACAATTTTTTAGCATGCTTCTGTATACATAATACGCATTATTATATATAAATAAAGTTATTGTAAGGTTTTTATAATTTTATATTGTAATTATCATACCGGCTAGGTATATTTCATCCCACGCAGTTTTATTTATAATTTCACCAATACTTGATTGTAGTTTAATAAACACATTAGGTGAAATACACGGGATATCTATAGACGCTAAAAATTCATTCAGTTGTCTATGACCAATTTCAATTGCAATAGAACCACTAACTGCTGCTTTATTTACTCCTACATATTCAGTTTCAGAAGTGTTCTCAGAGTCAAATTTTATTTTTATTTGACACACTAAACATTTAAACAACCAAGAACAAAAAAATCTTTTTCTGTGTTCAAAAATTAATTCCATATCTAAGAATGTACTGTCTAGCCCTCCATTGTGCCTACAATTCAAAATTTGTTTGAATACAAAATTCATATTCACAATTCGACGACCACCCAAGCTTTTATTTTTCAATACCTAATATTTTTATCATATAATCAATATCTTTAACATATGAATTACAAATTAGATACTGTTTGTGGAAGATTAAAAGGAAAGGTATATAATATATATAATACATAACTAATCATAAAATAAGTAGGAATATGAAGTAATACTGTATTAATAAAAGTAAAATACATTCTGTATTTTACTTTTATTAGGTTTCTTGCAATGGGTGGAAATATGAAGGCACATTCAATGTACTTCGTAAGAGGAGAGTCAACACAACCAGAAGTATCAAAGCTGAAACGGCTCAAGTTATTTGGTACAGTCTTCAAGATATATACATGCCAATACCTACAAAGAATAAGTAGGAAAATGTTACAGACCGATTCTATGAGCTATGGAATATTTTAAACTGTATTGGTTCTATTGATGGCAAACACTTCAAAATTAAATGTCCATCAAATACAGGTTCAGCTTAGTATAATTATAAGCATTATTTTAGTCTAGTGTTGATGGCCTGTGTGGTTGCGGACGGAATTTTCTTAACAATTGATGTGGGTGATTATGGCCAAAACAGTGACGGTAGAGTGTTTCGAAGTACTTCACTAGGAATATGTAGCTTTGGAGAATAGTACATTGGATATACCTGAACCTAGACCATTACCCGGATGGGAAAATAAGGGCAATTTTTCGCACTACTTTGTTGCAGATGAAGCTTTTCCCTTGTAAATAAACTTTATGAGGCCATTTCCTAAAAGGTCATTTAATAAGAAGAGACGCATTTATAATTATAGGAACAAAAGTATTACATCCTATATTTTGTGAATATGAAATAATTGATGAAATATCTAAAGTTGTCGCTGATAATGGTTTCAACCTTATAAAATCTTTTAGGTAAGGGATTTGTAAATTTAATACAATAAATTATTATTAATAATATATAAATTGAAAATGCTATAGCAAAATTAAAAATAATAATTATAATATCAACTTAATTAACTTATAAAACTTTATGTTTATGCTAAACATATATCAAACTTTTTTTATTTAAAGAATGTAAAAAAAAAAATCTATGTTTACCTTGTTATTAATTCTATTTTTTTTTTTATAAATAATTGTTCATATAACAACATCAGAAACAAGAAATACTAGATCAAGAGTTGAAACCTCTGACGATGATGAAGATGGTGAAGATGACAATGACGATGAAATATATATGATAGAAATAGATGAAATTTTAGCTACCTACAGGTCTTGAACAAAATCCTGAATATTCACTTACACCTCATCATCGCTGTGCAAGTCACACTTTGAACTTAATTGCAACAAGAGACAGTGAAAAAGCATTATCTGATGTTATTTATAAAAAGCAAATGGGATCATCGTTTGCAAAAATGCAAGGCTTGGGGAATAAGCAAAGGACATCTGTAGTTGCAGATACTATTAATGACACATTAAATGTGTATATAAATGTACCAAATACAACTAGATGGAATTCAACATACAATTGCCATCAAATATTTGAGTAATCCGTTACAAAAATCTGAAGCTAAGGTTCAATGTATATGTGATGAATCTGATATAGGTACCAAGATTTGATAAAAATGACCTTGCTTTCATGATTGATTATTGTAAAGTAAATATTGAAGTCTTAAATAAAAAAAATGTCTTTTAACATTTTATATTAATTATTATTTATTGTTTATATTTAGATTATGAAGCCTTTATCGAGGGCATTGGATATTCTCCAAGGAGATAAATATATACGGCTACGGGCTATCTAATACTAACTATCAGTTGGCTGAAAAGGAAACTTACAGAATTATCACTAGCAGGTAAATGCAAAAGCTTGTTTAAATGGTATCAATTTACGATTCACAAGTATGACTAAAGAAGTACCAATTATACTATCATCGGTCTCCCATCCAAAATTTAAATTTAAAGGTTTGTTACCTTTTGATAGAGAAGAAGGTATGGAATTATTTAAGGCTGAAGTAGAGCAGCTAAAGTCAACTACAGGCGATTTATTAAAATTTGATATTTAAGATAAATCTCATTAAACAATTAACATTAATAAAAGGTATTGTCAATATGCAACCTGCAGCCGAAGATGATTTTCTTTTCGATGGTGATAATGTAGAACAGCCCCACACAGAAATTTATCGATATTTGACAACACCATTCTCTGGAGACTTGCTAATTTTAAATACCAGGTCAATCATAAAAAACATCATCTTAAAATATAATACCGCATTGCCATCAACAGCTTCGGTAGAGCGCCTATTTAGTGTTGCTGGTGATATATGTACAAAAAAACGTTGTAAAATATTAAATAAGTGACCAAAACTTCGACAACTATTTGTTGTCAAAATTAATTTTAAAATTAAAAATAAATGAAATTGTATTATAAAGTTTAAAATGTTTAAAATAAAAACAATTCAATTGATCTAGGTAGGTACCTACTTTACTATACCCATATAATAAATAATAAGTGAGATGAATGATGATTGTAAATTTACATATTAATATATTATTTTAAATGTTGTACATAAATACATAATAAGTCTATTATCACAAGGTAGTAGCATTATTATTGTTCTAGGGTAGTAGGTCTATGATTGTAATAAAAATATATATTATATATATCATATGAATTGAATATAGTTTAAAAAAATGATAACTGTTATCAGAGATTAAAAAAAAGTAACATTATTTGTAACGCACTACTTTATATATGAAAAAGTTATGTAACGTAATAAAAATAATTTTAACGTTACGTAAGTGACGAGTAACGTAATTCTATTACTTTTCAAAAGTAATTTACCCAACACTGAGTTTGAATTGTTTTCAATTGTTCTATGCCCTATGCCCCTATATAGTCTGAGTCTAGTACTGATCATACGATGAAAATAATTCATACACCCATCGTTTTCCGATGTTCGCTTGCCGATACATGTCACACGCAGACGACATTACAATACGTGTCATTTGGTCGTGTTGTTGTAAAGTCAAGACTCAAATCCAATGTGTAGCGACAAAATATGACAAATAATAATACTCTGTATCAGAAATATTTTAAATCTTACTACTTTTACTGGCTAAAGACCTTTAAGAAGGCTATAAACAAATTACATGAAACTACGAAAGGATTGTTAACCAGCTATTCCTTTGGGACGGCCTAGATTGTAACACCAAATAATCATATTATTATTTAGTCACACTTGGTCATTTTATCATATTATGTGAGTAAATTATAATATTACGGACAATTTTCACGGGCTGCTCTGCGGTTAAGTAATAATAATAATGTAAGTCCGCCAAGAGAGCACCCACCTCGACGACGAAAAAAAATGTTAAAATGAGAAACGGCGGAGAGAAATAAAATATCGGGAGAAATAACTTTTGCCGAGACGATATAACCGGCACACGCCGGTCCGTTTGCGCCGTCACCGTATCACACGTTCCGTCTTCGGTTCGCCGTTAGGCGTTGACGCCGACGCGCTACCAACGGACGCATCGGTCGCGTCGTCGCTATGTGGCTATGTCGTCTTCACCGGCCGACCGAACATGTGCGTTCGATGTGCGCGCGCAGAACGTCGGCACATAGCCACACACACGCGCGCATACGCACGGCAATAGCGCGCGCGCGAGCAACACACAGACGCACGCACACGCGCACTCGCACACACACGTTCACGTGCAAGGTACTGCGCGTGCGTGGCCCGGTTCACCACCTCTCCGGAACCGCGCCGCCGCAATCGGCCAGGTATTTCATTGTCACTCGTCTTGGCGCTCTCGAACGTCGTCCGGCACCGTCGCCAGCCCGAGAATATTATAACACCGACGACGACGACGACGTCCGTTTTGTTGATATATTATCGTGATATTTTTTTTTTTTTAACATCCAAACGATAATTTCATTTCGTTCACGTAGGAGTCGACTGCCAAACCAATACGTTCTGCGACGAAGACGAAGGCATTCAAAAACAAAAAACCGTTAAGTCGACCCACGTTTTTCAAACAACGCGCGAAACATAATATATTCCTGCTTGACCGGCTCGTGTTGCACCGAACGATGACGACGGAAACCGCCAAATCGGTGTTCGCCGTCGAGGGACACCCGTGTTTCAAGTACAAGCTCAATGATCCAAAGGCGTTTTGGAACGGTGCCGGCGCCGGCATCGCCATCGCCGGTAACCACCAGTTACTGCAGGCTACGGCGTCCACCGAACGGTTTTGGGAAGAGGAACCGGAGGAGAGGATCAAACGGAATGTGCAAGACGCGAAGATCAAATTCCACAAGGACAGGCAGCTGCAGGTCAAGCACTTGCCCAGAAACGTTAGCGAAGAGGTGAGTAGTGTGTTAGGACTGCATAGTAACGTAGTGATTGGATAGTAGTACTAGTAGTAGTTATAGTTAACAAATAGGTAGATAGGTACCTTGTATAAAAAAAAAGAAATAAAAAGATAAATTCCTATCGACCATTAAGTAATAAGTTTAAGTACAAATAGTTATGTAACTAGCTAGTAATCGAATTTAAGTATAAGTGACTATCTATTAACAATTAAAGTATCTTGTCATTTGTTGAATTTTCGCGTTTGATAACATTTATTATGTACGTGCATTAATGTTGATTACGGCCGACCGATATTTTAAACAGCGGAAATAGAACCGGGAAATGCCCTGGGGTCATGTTTTTGTGTGCCCGCTTGGTGGTTCTTATACGCTGGCCTTTAGATTCGGCCTCGTCTGTCCCGAAACCGCGTCATCGTCTCTACAAAGATGATTTCTGACCTTAATCCAAATGTTTTTTTTTCTCATAAATAAACGCATACATTGTTTATCGTGCGACTGTTTGATGCACGATGGCCACGCGTCCCGAACCGAGATAATCGATCTAAATTTAAGTACGGCTTCCGACATAAATTGCAATCATGGGTTGACAATTTGACATTATTATCGACAGCTCTCGCGACGATACGGATTTCCCCAAGTTAAAACTGGTTACACATATTGTGTCATGCCGCTATAGAATTCTCATTGAATACAGTCGCAAATTATTATTATTGTCGTTAAAATATAAAATAGAGAATCGTGTAACTATATTTTAATCGACGGGTACCTTTGCTCACATTTTGCATACATCTCACGATCGATTAATAATTAAAATCTTTACACTGTTACTTGTGCTGTTCGACGAGAAATATTCATTCCCATAACCTCTTCTGACAATTGTATTTTATAGTTTTGCTTCATCCCGACTACTGTCGTTCTTACGTAAGTCGTTTTGCGAAAACGGCTTGTGATTTTAATTAGCTAGGGTGGTATTATTAAATGTTTAAGTTTATTGTGTTAAGAATTACAGAAACCGGTGCGGATACGATACCGGAACGGGAGTGAGTCTCCCGTATTTTTTTTAAATGGTGTATCCGTATTCAATCTGGTATCTAGTTGTTATCATTAATTAGTTAATATTTATATCCATTTCAACTTTTATTTTTAAGAAAAACAATACTTATGCATTATGAATGTATAACATTTTTATCCACCTTATTTTTTTTAGACAACGTGCGTGATTTTTAAATAGGTACGCCATCATATGACTTGAGACTTCTTGAAAACATCGACAATACTATTGTTTGTTTAACTAATTACATAAATAATCTGCTTTAAGCAGTAAAAAAAAAAATTAATTCAAAACTTGTGTGCTTGCCTATGCAAACAAAATATAATTTAGAGTCGAATTAACAGCTTGTTATTTTAAAATAATAAATATGTATATGTTTATGTTTATCTACACTTAAGAGTTAAGGTTTATCCACGCTTATATACATAGAATAGATATTTATACGAATATACATACATTTATATGGATATATTTTTGAAAACGTGAGCTACTTATATTTTATATGCGATTTATTAGTTTTTACTTTATTCATTACTATTTATTATCGTTAGCACTAATATTGAAAGACAAGGACTCATATGAATTAATTAAAGTCTTCATTTTTAAAACTGTTCATTGATATTAATTGATTACATGTCATGAATCATGATTAAACATTAATAATTAATGAAGCCTTAAATAAATTAATCTGTTTAATTTAAATCAAACAAATTGGAAAATAGTAATATTGTAAATATTGGTATGTTTATGCTATAGCAACATTTACTACACAATAAGTGATTTTTAAGTTAAATATAATAACTTGATATTATTAAATGTGTGGTAAAACCAATCAATGTATTATTATAAATTACGATTTTACAACTTTCTGGTTATTATTATTATTAATCGAGCGTGAAATAATAAGCTTATACAAAAATATAAAATATTAGTGGACATTTGATACCTGTTTTTTTTAACAAATAAAAATCTATATTGTATTTATTTTAGTAGGTAATATCATTGTAAACAATATTGGAAAAAATCTATTTTCATTTCTCATTTATGTTTAGTTTATTTATATTTATCAACCCGTATAGTAAAATTATATTTATACTTCAACTTATGAACACGGAACAATTGCCTAAATTCTACCTTATTCCTTCTTTTTAGCAGTAAAAATTGGGTGACTTTAGATCTTAGCATTTAAAAATTCCGGTAGGAATGAATGCAGTGATTTTTTTTCTACATTTCAATATATATAAAATACATTAACTAAAATCTTTTACTATCCATATTAATGGCTATCCCTCATTAACTTGGTTGTATATTTAATTCTAATAATTTTATTGATATTAATTATACGCAATCGATGCACACTGCTAAAATAAAGTAATGAGTAATCATATTTTTATATTTATAAATGTGTATAAATCCACACTGGTTCGTATTTGCCTCAATATTAAAATATGCTGAATACATGTTAATTATAATATTATATCTCATATAAATTAGACTTATCAGTTGTTACTATGTAATCTTTTTTGTACCATTTTTTTCTCGATGTCTTCATAATATTTTAAAGGATTCTCTATTGCAATTAGCTGTTATTTTTTTTAAGATACACCGTTTATCAGTTGAATCATGAAGAATACGTGAGGTAGCTTATTTGTTACATTGTTTGTGCATTATGACGATACAACAGTGATGTTTATAAATTATTTTTCATTTTAAGATATTTTCCTTATAATATATTGACATCCTTTAATTTGCGATTTTCTATACTAAAAAACTATTATTACAATTACGTTCAAATTCAAAAGTCCAATAATAGTACGGGTTTGTTGCCCTCTCTAGTTTGGCTTTGTATTTACTTCAAATTATTATACAAGACAAATATTTTTACCTAAATCACTCCATCGCCAAAATAAATCCTAAAAATCATTCACTAATTTGTATCTATCAAATGTCCATGTTAATTTACCGAATATTTTAAGATTCCGACTCAACTTTTTATTTCGACCCCAATGATAATTGAATTATAACTTACACTATGCCACTATTATAGGTATTAAAAAATACTAAATACATTTAAAATATGCAGTTGTTATTAAAATTATTAATTGTAAATTAAATAGGCAGATAGGTTCATTTTATTATTATTTATGTCTAAAATATTTTCAAACAAACATTTTGTGGTCATTCATTATTTAGTTATTTATATATCTATGACCAATCATATTAAGGTTTACATATTAATATTATGCCTACGGATCTACAGTGTTATATATTCAATGTACACAATTTTACATAAAATTGAATTTATCTTTTTCAAAATATACATCTTACATATATCACATGTTAATATATAAAGATATAATATTAGTGAATCAATATTTATTTATTTTTTATATTACAAATGGATTTTTACTTAACAACAATTCAATCCTATAGGTAGTTATTTTTTCCCAAGCTCTGTAACTGAGCCTCTAATCCTTCAAATATTTATTTTATTGTACAGTCATATTCAAGAATTGAGGAAACAAGTTAACAAAGTGGTTGCACAGGCTCCTCATTTCTTAATATTCAATATAAAAATAAAAATAAAAAAATAATGTATATACCTATTATAATACTTACTTATTCATTTTCATAGTAAAATATCACATGTACATTTATAAGCAGAGAATCCATATTCCCGTGAAGGAATAAAGCTAAAAACCAAATAATACTATTTATAGATAATTATTATTAACTTCAACAAAGTATATAAAAAAATATATATTGCTAATGTGTGTATATTATAATGTATATATCACAAAATAATAACATAAAACAATTTATTTTTAAACATAAAAACTAAACAAATAACATTTTTGATTTGTCGGTGCGCTCAATGTCTAAAATTTAAAATCGTTTCATGTAGTTTTGGAAAACTTCATTTATAAAAATGAATAACTTACCTACATTTATATCATAATAATATAATGATTAATGATTATACCCGCTTGGCTAATATTTAAATGTCATTAAGAGCATATTTTCACTAATGAAACCTAAAATGAAATGAATTTAGAAAATATCTGCATAAAATATCTGTTAAATTTGTAGTACCACTAATTTTATTTTTGTCTTAATTAGCATACTTTTAAATTTAAACAAACAAAAAAAAGAAATGTAAATGTAATAGTTCATATTTTTTGTCTCTGCTCTCTAATCATTAAGTATCTACTTGTTTTGTTAAATCATTATTAGTTTTATTATTTTTGATCGAATAATATTCATAATTTTGTACAAAAGTAATAAGCAAGTAATAAGTAGATATTAATGTATTCGATGTATCGATGTATTATTTATTTATGTATTTATAAATTATAATCAGTTACCATGAGTTTTTTAGTACTCACGTTTCACTATTTCAATAAAATAAATCATGACGTGAATTCAATATAAAACCATGAACCATGACCCGAAACATGACAATAATTCGCGCATCGTATATTCGCTACTTACTGCAAACCTAACTACATCATAATATAATTATTATTATATATTATTATGTTATGAATGTTAATCATATTGTTGATCATAGTTTTATATCACCAATATCATGTAATAATTATTATACTAATATTAACTTACAAGTTACAAATAATACCTATGCATCTAAAAAATATTAATTATATCTACCTATAATTTAGTCATATCCTACATATTAGTACTTATAGGTAATATGTAAATAATAATAACATAATATATTTCTTTAGCTCATTTTATAAAATGTCAATTTTATTCTGTTTTTAACGTAAAATGATGACTATTTAATTTCGGTTGTAAGTGGGAAATAAGTTATGTGACATGAAAACGTGATTACTTGATATTTTATTTGAAAACAAGGATGAAATTGAAGAGTTAGACCTTGGTTGATTTAGGCATGTAATTTTTTGCGCTCTTGACAAATGTGTTAAACGAAAAGTCCGTTCTCTATTCCAAGGTTCTCTATTCCAACTATACGTGATCAATGAGTACATTTTGATTTTTGTTTTTTTTTCTAATTATTTACAAAACAAAATATAATGAATAATGTTTTAATGTTTTATAGTTTTTACTTCAATTTTTGAATCTTCTACAAATTTAAAAATATTTTATTTAATGTATCTTTTATTTTATAAATTTAGTTCATGTACTTTACCTAGTAAGTTTTGTTTTAATTCTCAGGCCAAATATATATTTTTAACTTCAACAAAATTAAATAGACGGCTTAATACTAAGTGTTCTTAGCCGACCCAGTATAATTATTTAAATCGTATAACCCGATCTCATCCATTGTTACTTCAGAAGACAAAAAAGGAGGAGTTGAACCCACAAGTTTCCTATTCACTTAACACCGTTTTTTTTTGTGTTGTGAGTCGCATAACCTATATTCATAAATGCGTGTAGGCTTAGGTATAGGCAGTTATTTCACCTGATACTTCTTTATACTTGAATATGTGGGAAAAATACATAGTGCATTTATTTCCTATTATTTTAAAGGTTTTTGAACTATAATTAGTTTTTTTATTATAATAATGTATTGTAAATTAAAAATTATAGGTATCGATTAATAACTGTCCATAAAAACCTTGTCGTTTGCAAAAAGAAAAATTAGCCATACAATTTGATAATAAGTGAACAAAATTTTACGAATAAATGAGTTATAAAAAATGATGGTCATAGAAAATAACATTGAATTGGAGAAAATATTGTTCAAATTTAAGCTTAAATAGGTTTGGTCGCAGTATACGTTAAGAAGTTATAAGTTATTAAGTCAATTAAGAATTATTTGTTTGTTTTTATTTATCGAATGGAACTAATCGAATGGGAATCATTTTAAATTATTGTTGGAAAGCTCATAAAACATTTTCATCAGTTCCTTGATTTTTTATAAATATTTTATTGAAGTACTCTCAATGCTATTTTATAATATTTCGTTTTTTATTTATCAATTCAAAAGGATATCCCTAGCTTATGCTATGTTTAGTATTGATCATTGTTATTTTGTATTTATAATTAAAACAAACTTATAGTATTTTATTAATTTTTAAAATATTAGTCTACCACGTGTCCGCGAAGCGTCTCGCCTTCACAAGGTTATACCTATCGTAATAATAATAATATTATTGAAAGAAAACATATTGTTTGTGTATGATGTGCGTATAATAATTTAAAATCGAGTGTTAAATGATTTTTTTTATATTTGTGTATCCCATTGCAGTAACGGAGTTTTTCTTCGTAGTATAATTAAACGGCTATGTTCCGAACGCGCTCATAAATAAAAAAATATCTTATCATGTACGCCGCTAACCCAATAATCGGCAGTTCGCGTGTATGTGCGTGCATTTTAAAAACGTATACATTTATTGGTGAATTGATTTTTAAAAAGAAGAAATCGTTAAATGGTTAAGGGCCAGTTGTACCGTCTACGGTTAAACTTCGATTACGCTTAATCAGCTGATAACAGATATTTAACCGTGCAAATTCGGCCGATTAATCTCCGGTTAACTTTAATCAGAGACGGTACAACTGGCCCTAAATGGTTCCTGTCCAACACACCGTGTCTAGAGGACTCTACGCCCGCATGTGTGTGTACGTCATACAAATGTAAGAATAGACATTAATACTCGGTAATAAATTAATAAGTAATAACTGTTTTGCACTAGTAAGAATCGAGAAGGCCACAGTCATAACTCATATAACTAAGAAACAAAATTTTAACTACATTAAAAAGAGAACTTTGACATAAAGTATCTTTTTTTTTTTGATTCATGTATAAAAAACAAGAAAATTATGTCTGAATTTTGATACAGTAAGAATTTTTTTCGTCTAAGTGATATCAAAAATTTATAACATTCCTAAAATAATTTTCACAGCTAAATTGCATATCAATTTAATTTGGAGTTTTGTTACTACCTACACCCTGAGTGGTTTTATTCCGCGCAAACTGTTTTCGATATGTTGTATCGTAAATTATCTTCAAATTATAATTTTTAGTTAATGAACATTAGATCGAATTTACTTATCATCAAATTAATTTAAGGCTACATTTTTATAATGCGGTTATAATAAGTACATAAATAATTTAGTTTTTCAAATTTATATAACTTATTATTCATCAATCAACATAATATGAAAAAATACTCTCCACTCTCGAACACAGGTTCTTTTAAACATTTTACTCGACATTTTATAACACTTTATTTTAAGTAATATTAACTATTAAAAGAACCCTATATATATATATATGTATGTATATATTCTATGTTATTTTTTTTACAACATTCTTACTAATTTACCTATAATAAAGTAAATTTAACTTTTAGATGAATTCATTATACCCTGTTATTTTAAATATTAGAGTGAACCGGTCTATTATGAAGGTAGGTAATAATTACATTCATTGCTATGCAAGTGATTTTTTTTGATTCAACGTAATAACTAATAAATCATAAATCTCGGCACCATTTGCGTTTAAGTCTCTTTAGTAGCCTACCTGGAATTATAGATTCTTAATGGGAAGATAAACAGTTTAGAAATTTTCTATAGAAATATTTAGCTTCGTCGTGAATTATCGTATTTTTAAGTTACAATCTATATGTAGGGTATTGTTTGATATTATATTAGGGTGGATCATTTAATTATTATTTAAGATCATATTTTGAAAAGCTTTTCGAGTATCTTATGTAAACGGGACTTTTTTAGCATTTCCCCATATCTGGACTGCGTTAATATTGAGTTACTAGTTTTTAAAATACAAAAAAATCACAATTTTAAAATGTATGCATTGACGACGATATATTATATTCTCCAACATACTTGCGCGGTTGACGAGATTCATCCTAACATATTTTTCGCAGTCTGCACTTAAATGTCACAAATAATTGCGTTTTGTGATTTTCTACCATCCCTCTCCCCTTTTTAGACCGAGTAACTTTCCACTGCCGACCATGGTTTTATTGTTGTACACACACAACATCGTTTTAATAATATTATTATTCCTACTGTAACAATAATAACGATGACGACGGCACACCACCCCCGCCTCGTTACACTTGTTGCATCTTCGACTGTCTACCGCACCGGCGACCGCGTAAGGTGTAACGAAATACTACTCGAGGCGCATCGGTGACGGGTTCAACAGTGTATAGAACGCGGACGGGGAAAACGACGACCGTGGCGGGTGACAGTAAGGGGGGAGGGTTCAGTCACTACCGTAAACAAAAAAAAACCAAGTAATTTTTTTTTCGGAGAGAATAAAATAGCATTATTATGTTTAACGCGTTTCTTATGGTCCGTTGACGGCGGTCGGTTACTACACTCTTGCTCCATGGTTATACTATAATATAATATATTATTATTATTATAGTAATAGTCTTCGGCGTCGATGTTGTGGTGGTGGTGGCAGTAGTAGTTTTAGAAGTAGCTGGCTCGCTGCTGCGGCGGCGACCTGAAGAACAACGGCGGCGGAGGAACCTTGAAACTGTCGCCGGTCAATGGCACCGGTCCGCCAAGTTCAGTACCACGGGCACTACACTTGCGTGTCCGCCACTGCCGGTTGTCGTTAGTCCTCTGCGCGCGCGTGTGCGTGTAAGCAACTAGTAATAGTAGTAGTAAAATAGTAATAATAATAGTTGTTGTTACTTGTTGTTATTGCACTGTGTGTGTGTGTGTGTGTGTGTGTGTTACAATGGACAACCGTGCAAAGAATACCTCTCTTCCCCCCTCATTACCGTGTTAAGGATGCCACCCACCCCCCCTTGACCTTCCGACAACCACGGCCGGTGTTTATGTACAAAATACACTACAGATAACCGTCCTCGTACCTATACTGTGCAGCGCGGCACAATATGACATCTTCGCGCTGCTGTTTTTATCGATTACAGTCGACGACGCGATGAAATCGTAAATGTCTTTGTCTCCTTTTTTACTCATAAATATCCAAAAAAATTCGGATGGAAAGTGACAGTATAGAAGAGCCAGTCCTACGGTATCTATAGGCTAAGCATTTGCGTGACTAGGGCTGAGGCTTTGAGGAACTCAAACTCTAAACAAATAAATATAAGGTGACACTTTAGTCATGGTATTTATACAAAGACATCATATTGTTATCGGCATCATTCGTAGACTGTAGACTGTTTCGTAAGGGAGAAACATGGATTTTATTTTATATGAAGTGAAAAACATATATTTTACGTAACATTAAAAGATGTCTAATGATATTTAATTGGATAAGAATAATTTAACAAGTCAGCTGAAAACGAGAGATGTTTGAGCTTCATATAGCCTGTAAATAGGTATTACTTTATACATAATTTAAATTAATATTTGATTTCATAATTAAACCTCCATCCCCCTTTCGTTGATTGAAAAACATACTTATGCCTACGGTCTAGAGGAGTGTCGTAGAATGATTTCCACGGTTAATGGTGTCATCGTGCCAGGGTGGTATTCTGATTTGATCTCTGCTTGGTATTACCATTGAAAAATCTGTCCCTATATTTAAAATATAATTATACGTATTTTTATTCCTTGAATTCGACTGTAAGAAAATTACATTTTATTCCTGTTTTGTGTGGTGTCGTTGCACTTCCGGTTATCTAGGTGTATCGGCCAAACCAGTTTGACACGTGTAAAAATATGCAACGTTTCGTTCCCACAAACTAGCCGAGAGAACGATGGGATATTACGCGAATCGTCAATTGACTAATATAATATGTTTGATTGGTTAAATGTTTGATTGAAATAATAATATACAACAATGATTCCCATGTCTTCAATACTGAATACTTCATCATATTGTTTTTTAATAATATACTCGTTGCGTTTGTAGGTTCTCTCTCGCACGTTATCGCCATTTGGTTTGCTATACTATTAATGAATGTAGGAAAAAAAAGCCACGGGGAAAATAATCCAAAGAAAAAAGGCCACGGAAAAAAAAGTCAAATTACAATAATTAAGTATATAACAATTAAAATTAAAGTATTAAATTAGGTATTATTGTATATATATATATAATTATTAATACACAGGTTATATGTTATTATTTATTATTCATAGTAATAAATATATTTTAGATTCTAAACAACAATGAATGTATTGATTTTATTAAACAAAAAATTTAAATTAAAAATATACATAAATTAATTTATTTCAAGATAGCATGTAGTTCACACTGCAACATATACATTTAAAAAAGTTTCACTCTGTACAAGGTATATACATTATACTTATATACATATCTAGGGTGTAAAATATAAATTAATTGATTTTACGATAATACCCACAAAATATTATGTTATTTTTATATATGAATACAGACAATACAGTATGATCAACTGTGTTAAACATTTTAAATTAATTAACATATAACCTGTGTATTCATAATTTTATACATTTATATATATGTATACTATATGACCAATGTTTAAAAGTTTTGAATGATACTTTAAATTTTATTTTTTATATATTTGACCAATATAATGTGTAAACATTTTTTAAATAATACCTACCTAATCTAATACTTAAATTTTAATTGTTAAATATTTAATCATTGTAGTTTAACTTTTTTCCCTGGCTTATTTTTCCCATGGATTTTTTCTGTGGATTATTTTTCCCTGGATTTCTTCCATGGCTTTTTTTTCTGACTACCACTATTGATATGTTATTATTTATTATAGTTATTTATGACCGTTCTCTTCTTCTAGTGATAAAATACAGTTCAAAGTAATTGCTTTTCTCGTTTCTGAAATGTTTTAAACTTATATCAGTTACATCTAAGTTATTTGTCTAACGAACCTCTTTGTTTCGTTTTTCGTGATAACTTATTCATTAATTTATTACAGCTTTATTTACAGTTTTAAAATAATTATACTGATCTATACCATCCCAACGATGTGCGTTTGTTGCGTTATAATTAAACATTAAACCATGTTGGCCTTTTTAAAAAATATTATTGTATTGCGTCCATATCGGTGGTTCAGTATATATAGTTCATGAAAAATGCACACCGACTTTTATTTTTTTACTCCCACTGTGAGGTTTTCTCGGATCACTTTCATTGTATATACGGACGTTTTAAATTCATTCTGTGATTTTTTTTTTAGGTCAATGAGATTTGTAGGAAATAAATTACTTGTCAGTGCCATATGTGTACTGTTCACTGAGAGTACACTAAAGTTTCGCGTGTATTTATTATAATGTATTAATTACTCGGCGTATGTCAATGTACGCTAATGACCTACCACGGGTTGTCCGAAATATATTATTATTATTTGCTTCTTTTGCTCCGAGGCTTAAATTGACCTATTAAGTGGTGAGCATTACTAACGGAGGCAAGAAAATAGTTCACATATGACATACGCCGTATATTATACACCCTACTATTATAACATCGTAAAGTGCTTATAATATTATTAATATTACCACCATTTTGTTTATAAATAAATAATTGCACATATAAATTAATTATTTCTTCACTCTACACACCATTTTTTCTCGATTTAATATTTACTAGCTGACCCCGTGCACTTCGTTGCCTTTAAAAAATGGCAGTATGGGACAATCAGATTTGATGATGCATGCTTGGAAAATAGTTGTTTTAATAATAATAATGATAAAAATAATTTCAAATAAAAAACAAATAAATCATATTACTAAATCGTTTATTATTGTAAATATGCATAAGTTTACGACAATATAGCCATATTTATAATTTGTATGAGTATAACATTTTTTACGTAAACATTAATTATGGTTCTGCTTGCTGTCCCGCCCGGCGTTGCCCATGCAGTATAGGTATAAAAGAATATAATTATGGAGTGGCGTTAGTATTTTCATTAGTGCGCATACTATATAAATTATATCTTATAATATAAGATAGTTATATAAGATAATAGTTCGCTGATTTAGAAATAATAAGTTTTATTTTTAGTTGCGGTCATAACTTGTATATATTTATGAAAATAATTATTATGATGGACTTTGAATTAGTATTAATTTAAACATTCAATATATAATATCAATTTTTTCTATAACCCTATTAATATTATTAATAATAATAAGTGATTTAAAATCTACATAATATACAAGATCTATAGATACCGAATAACATTTTTACACCATGCAGTGTTCATAATATATATGTTACGGTAAATGATGTCATATCGGAAATTAACGTTATTCGCCAGTTATTTATGTTATTTATCTACGAATGTGGGCATTTCGTTATTTTCTATTGAATAAGATTAATAACCGTATGATTTGGGAAATGTTGATTTGATTATAAAATAATGGCCAACGAGCAATGATAAAGTGATCGCTAAACTAATTGTGGTACTAATTGGGTAAATTAATAAATCATTATCTGCCACAGATAAGGTTAACACTGGAGACTGGACATATACCTCATATAATTACTGTACATATTATAACATCGGTGGAGCTGTGGAAGTTACATTTGAAAATATCATACCTATCGAAAATTTATATAGATTAGTATGTGTACAACTGTAATCGTATTAATAACCACTTATTTAAAATGGCTATCGATGTACAGACTGTTCGCACAACTTTCAACGACAAAATTAAAAATATTCTTACGAACAAACGAGATGACAATAATTCATTTTTGTCTAATAAAGACTACAATGATGTTATTGAACAAGTTAAAAATTCAAAAATTACCTAGGTACATCATTTTTCAAACTGTAGTATTTGAGATACACGTGCATAACTGGTATATAACAACAATTAACTGTGTATTTGGTAAATAACGTTAATAACCGGCGAATAACGTTAATCTCCATCTAACATCATTTACCGTAACATATATAAACCCATTTAATGAAGAATGTATTATTTTTATTAGTTAGCGATTAGTAAGTTTTCACCATGGTTGGGTCTTAGTTTAACAATGTTACCGCATTCATTTTTTAATGTATGATTTTTTTTCCAATGCCTTTTTAGTACATCAGTTGATTAATCAATTTTCGAGTTTGAGGTTTTTCTTGTCACAAAAAATTTTGCATTCCAATTAACTAAACTTAATAAGTAGTCTTAAAATGCGATTTATCTATTAATGATCCAATTTAGAACTTATTAAATGAATTCTGTCAAAACCAGTTTATAAGCTATAATAAAAAAATTCTTTCATACTGCTTTGCCTTCCTTACTAGCTTTTTTTATTATTTATTTTTCAAATCTTAATCCATCATTAAACCTGGTATTTGCACAAAATAATAGCAAATAATAATATTATTAATATACGAATAGGAAATTAATAGTTATTGATCTGTATGATAACGGAAGTATTTAATATTGTTATACGTTTATAACAATTCGTGTATACGATAATAATAAGTAGGTACTATAGGTATTATATTATTCTAAAGCGAGCTTGTGGCCCTGTATTTCAGTATTTTATCTAATTGTACCCATCGAATGCTCTCAAGACTGAACAGGCGTGTCTTGTATCATGTAAAACAAAATATTTAAATTAAAAATATTATTTGTTACTGTCTCACCAAAAGAGACTGATGAATAGGATGAACATGTTCCATATTGATGTTGGTTTTAGAACCATGGTTAAATGCCCAAATGACTAAACTATTAGTTTATTTAAAGATGGTGTTAAAATACGTGTTGATATTTGAAAAAAAATGCGAGTTGTATTGCACTTGCATCCAATGAAATAGGTTAAATATTTAATAACCGTAAAAAAAATTGTATTTCAGTTACTTAGCTTTTTCCCCGGCTTTTTCTAAAAGGGTGATATACGATTGCGAATGGAACGATTGCGAACGGGCCTTTTCCCGTATCACGTTTGCGAACGTTTTTATCTGCCTTTTTCCGTACAGCGTTGCTAGATTTATTGTTAGTAAATTATATTTATATTATATATTATTTTAAGTCAGTTTTATAACCCCCACCCCCCAACACACGCAGTGTTTTCAGTTTTAAAACAAACACAGGTTAGGTAATACCATGGCCAATAAAGATAAATCTAGAATTGAATCAACATTAAAAAATTTTAAATGATTTTAAAATCCATAAGAATCTAATTTTATATTTACAAAAAACTGAAAATTCCTACCAAGGAAAAAATTAAATAAAAAAAAAATGCAGAAAAAACATTTTAAAAACTATTAAAAAATTTTTAATTTTTTTTGTGTATTTATCTGCTTGTAACTTATTAAACATTATTGAACAGTATTGTTAGTATTTATATTGAATTTGTTTTTAATCAATCGCCGTTTTAAACATTACCTATTATTATGTATAATTTTATTTTAGTTTGTAACGTAGTTATAACGTCACATTGTATTATTTATATATAATATATATATTTTGAAATATAAACTTGGCAACGTAGCCTAAAAAAACAGTTCGCAATCGTTCGGTTTTCGGCTAAAAAAACAAATTCATCGATAAGCGACATTCGTTCGCAATCGTGTTATACCCTTTCCAAAAACCCTATTTCAATCTGGAACAGAAATATTATATTACCTTTAAAAGGAAACGCACTCCCCCTCAGTATAATTTAAAATATAATATTTATTTTAATTATACATTATAATATTCTACTTTTATTAAATAATCTTATGTGGAGTTCAGTTATAATATTAAATGATATAGGTAGGTAAATGTTTTTTTTTTTTTAAATTACTTTGAAATAATTTATTTTATAAAGCATCCTGTTTTCTTAGTTATAATTCGTCTTGTATTTCCGGATTTTTATACGGCCACCTAATACTATTATAATTGTATTACATAGTTTTGAATTCTCGTTATTGTGACACTGAAACGCACGTACGAATTCGTAAGTCGTTTTTAGTATTGGGTTTTTTCACGCATCGTCTTTCCGAGCCATTTGGGAGTACCGTCTGATTGGTATGTATAATACAAGCTGTAGTAAGGAGGACTAAGCGCTTACACTTCTACCGCGTTCGCGGTTTATTGGCCCCGCGTTCGATCCGATTTCGGTGATATAATAATAATAATATAAGAATAATAGCGTGTTATGTCCGTCCATTGTATCGTGTATTTGTGTACGGTTTAAAAAAAAAAAATTGAAATGTTACCATATTTTTTTTTTGGACGATCGGTCGACGACGTGCACGTTGCGCGTCGTCGCTATTCGCTAATGGTGTTTCAGCTGCGATCGTGCGAACTCGTGAAAAAAAACTATGTATTAAATAATCACGGTCCAGAGAACGCGTTTAAATGACATATTATAAACCATAATATGTCATATTCGTTCCATTATTATATTATTGTCATCATTATTATTAGTATGTGCGCGCACGATAATAATATATTATGTCAAATATAAAAATCGACATCGAAAAATCATCGACATTCTGTACCGTTGGTTCGTTCACCCGAAACTGCACAGTATAATAATAATGTGATGTTATAATATGTTACACTACTATATGATTACTGTTGTTATTGTTATTATTATTATTATTTATCTGGTAAAGAAATCGTTCGAAGAATCGGTTCATCGTCGTACAGCGCTCGGCCGACCAGTTGACCCAGAGCGAATGTCAGTGTCGACGGCGGCGGCGGTCGCCAAATAACGGTTTTGCCGTTTATGCGTGTGGTTTGAGCTACATAATACATAATAATATTATACACCTATTACCATTATACCATATTATATATACCAGGTTACATGTATATATATATATATATATATATATATATAACATTATATTATATTATTAAATCTACCGAACGGTACTGCTGAAGTAGATTGACCTGTAAACGTTATTTAGTATATTTTATAACTAGGTCAAACTTAAAATCTTACATTTCTTAATAACTGCGATAAAGACAATTAATATTGAATTTTGATTGGAGGAGTAACTAAGACATTGGTAACTTAAAAGTATACGTGTAACTGAGTAATTAAATAAGTAAATTATAAGGACGGGGACACGAGGTCTGGTTCGGTGATTGAATGGTGTTGCTGGTGCATAGTGCATTGAACCCGTTGACTTTTAAATAATAGATCAATCAATAGACTTGAAGCAACTTTCAGGCTTCAATTAAAGTTTAATATAATCTTTGAGTTTTAGGATTGATCTAAGGATTTATTTTTGAAATTTTTACAATTTATGAAGTGGGTTTGTGTACTTTTTCCCCAAATAGCTAAAAGAACGATATAAAAAGTGCGTTCAATAGTCGGTTATAAATTACATGCCCGTTAAACAATATTATATTAACATTATTTATTATTTAGGGCTACTCCTGTTTGGTATGTGTTTGTATCGCTAAAGATTAATTCACGCACACGTCTGCGCATTATTTTATTATCTTGTTGATTGCTTCGACGATGTCGTTATTCATTAATATTACATTTTTCATTGGAATGCTATTAAACTATAATATTTCGATGTAATTTATGGCCCCGAACATAATTGCAGTTTAATTGATTATAATGTATAAGTTTATATTACCGTGTACCTTTGTAATGTTCTATAATATACTTACAGAGAATAGTATTTTCGAAACCGAAGAATTTGAAAAATTCTCATTGGTATACTTTATGAGTATATGACAATATTTTCTTTGAAAATTAAAAATCCTTAATGTGCGTATTTGATTTATAATTGTATCAATTAACATAACGATTCCTACATTTACATTTTAAACAATTATATAAGATAATGAATCAATTAGTTGGTTTCATTACGTTCCATTACAAGTGTCAAACCTGGTATGCGACAGTATAGACACAAGGGCACATTTCGGTTTAACATAAAATTACTAAAGATAATGTTTAGACTCTGACATCAGAGGGAATATAAAATATAAATATATATATTCATCAATTATTAGAAATGAAAATAATAAAATTAGATCTCTATGATTGTAAGTTTGTTAGTTGAGGCTTGTACGTATTTAATCTCGTATTTAACCCTGTTTATTTATGTTATAACAAGTCATATATTGTAGAATCTGAACGAAGTGATGAATGTATTGATTTTACAATGATGTGTTGTATTTTTTTTGTGTGTGTGGCTGTGTACAGCATAACTAGTCAAAATAATGATTCAATTTCAAACTTTGGGGGTGGTTTCCGATGTAAAAGTGAATATCCTTGGTGAATTAAAGAGGTCAAAAGTAAATATTTTCCAACAGTTTTCAAAAAAATCGAGAAAAATAAAAATAAAAAATGACAGAAAAACGCGAATTTTTACGCAAACCCAGTTTTCGACCAAATCGATTTTTTAAGGGATTTTTTTATATGGTTGAAATTCAAAAACTAATCACTGTAAATACTTGAAATTTTCACCAAATGTTTATGTTAGTGATATCTATTGACTATCTATCTTGACTTTTTTTGAGTTATTTATAGGCCACTGAAATTTTCGATTTTTTTGAAGTGTCGATAAAAAAATGTTGGACGACCAAACCTAACAATTTTTTTAACTCATGTATCTTGCGCATGCGCAATAATACTTACATTTTTTTTAATGGAAACCTGTAATTTGAATATCATATATTCGGGTTTATCGATTTTTTTCAAGCCATTTTGATGTATCAACTTGTGTCCTAAACCCAAAATTGACTAAACTAGAGCTATGGAGAATTTAAAAAATTAAAAAATTAAATTTATAATAAGTTCCACATTTTAATAGGTATAGGTAGGTAAATAACAAAAATAGAAATACCAATGCTCATTATTATTTTAATAGATACTTAATTATAGGTAATTCTGATGGAAACAAAAATACACTTCTTCTTTTTTGGTCTCGGCCAATTAAGACCATATGCAATTTCATAATGTGTAATAATAAAATAAGATAGGAAAAATTTTAAGTGCGTTTGAATTTTAAATTTTTACGAAATAGCATAACGATAACGATATATCCTCAAACGATTTTAAATATTTGTTATTATTCAAAAAGTATAAGTCGTAGATACATGAAAATTTTACCAGTTATTTAGATTGGCATTTTATTTACATGATTTAATTTTCAAAATATTTTGACTTTTTTTGAGATATTTATAGACAACTGAAATTTTCAATATCGGCCAATTAAGACCATATGCAATTTCATAATGTGTAATAATAATAATTTTGATTGTTTGTGCATGGTGTTTTAAAAAAAATAAGTACGTACTACAGTTAGAAAAAAAAAATTTAATTAATTTAATTTTTTAATTTTTTAAATTCTCCATAGCTCTAGTTTAGTCAATTTTGGGTTTAGGACACAAGTTGATACATCAAAATGGCTTAAAAAAATCGAAAAACCCGAATATGATATTCAAATTACAGGTTGCCATTAAAAAAAATGTAAGTTTTATTGCGCATGCGCAAGATACATGAGTTAAAAAAATTGTAAGTCATAGAAATTTATGATCCATTAGTCTAGTTTAATGTCCCCCAAACCGAATTGAAAAATATTTTCATGGTAATGAGTGGTAAAGTGGCCCCTGTTTTTTGGGACACACGGTATATATATATATATATAACATTATAAAAATTAAATATACTGTTTTATTATTGCAATATTAAATATGTTTAACTATGTACAAATAACAATTTATTGTGACATAATTTGTCACTACCTTTAACTTGAAATTAATAATCATTATTTCAATAATTAATTAAATACAAGAAAATATACAAATTCAAAAAGTAAAAACAGTACAAATATAGAAGTGTTCTGAATTAAATTCCGTTGTTAAACAATGGTTTTCTAAGTGTACACTAAACGGAAATACCTTTTTTTATTGAATAGGCCATTTAATAAATTGCAATGCAATTTTATTATCCAACTACCTATGTTAATAAATGTCAACAATATTATATTTTATATTGACTGTTCTGAAAAAGTATCTTGATAGTTTAATTTATTTTTTATTTTTGGATATCTACGTAGTTGTATTACGTTTAGTGGCTTATTTTGTAGATAAAAAAATAAAATGTGTTCTATAAAGAAAAATTCAATTTCTTAAATTGTCTTTAACTTTTCACAATATCAACTATAGACTATAATCAAGCATTACATCAATCAAGAGTATTTTTCGTAGGGTTTTTTCTTAATTGGTTTTAATTGAACGATTCGTGAATAAAATAAAACTAATTCAAACAGTGTAAATTCGGATACCAAATGAACTATACATCTTATGTCGAATAACTTCTTGTTTATTTTCGCGTGTTATTTTTTTTTTCGATTATGGCCCGTACGTGCTTAACGCGCTAATATCGTTACCGACCGAGCTGAAAATTCATAGTATAATATAATACGAACAATATCGAATGTGAACACGTTTTCGCGCGTATACACAGACGTGTAGCATTCGATTGAAATAAAGACGGGAAAAAAACCGTCCGAATTTCGACCGAACAATAATCTGTATTCTACCGTAAACACAACAATAAGTCTTTTACATTGTAGGTAATATATTATATATTTTATATTATATAAATTCACAACGAAGTGGTGGTAACACTGTGACATGTACTATATTTCACTGTATAATATAAGTACCTATATAATAATGTATAATATTCGATATAAACTGTTCATCCTGGGGTCACGAACACAATATAGTCACGTCCAGGGAGTCGAAGGAATAATACGAGAGTATGAAGATTACATGGTATTTTATTTTTTATTTAAAGATCTATATGATGTTGTATAATTTATTACCAACATTGGAAAAATGACGAAGAGCGCTGCATGTATTCAAGGATCGTGGTTTCTGAGAATAATCCTTAATCCCCATTTTAAATGTTCTCCCCAAGTGTGTATATATATGTATATATATATATATATATATATATATTTATTAAGGAAGGCTTACGTTTACTGTAAAAATCTTAAAGTCTACATATTCGAGAGTAATTTGTAATATATATTTGAAAATGCAATTTTGTAAAATATGCTTGTAAGTATTTATGTTTTTAATTTAAAATACGTTAGTGATAAACTCTTCATCATATTTTCGTTCTAGACTTATAAAGCGACCTCTCTCTATACTGAACATTTTGAAAATCTATGCAAGTTGTGTTCTGGTTATGCGAAATTATGGCCCAATTTCTAGATTTATTGACCACCTCTTCAGCTCTTTACCGTATCGGGTTCGCAATTAACTTCGATTCGTTGTTATGATAAAATTGAGTAAATATGCTTAACATTGCCAGTGTTTGCATGACACGTCTGACATCTATGAGATCTATACAGAACTGTTACTTTTTTTACTAACTTCTTCTTCTTCTTTCTTGGTTTCGGCCATTCAAGACCTCTAGATAAACATACTGCCACCTATCTCTATATCCTCTGCTACTTCCTGCCAATGACTCTTCGGCTCCACTGTTTCAGCGTCTCTCTTAATGCAATCTTCCAATCTTAACTACGGTCTTCCAAGAGGTCTCCTCCCTACTGGGTTTTCCTCTATTACTCTTCTACTTTTTTTACTACAATGCACATTTTTGTAAAATTCAATGTTATATAAACTGGCATGGTATTTGTTTTCGGTATACGTTCAAACCACCCGATTGGTTCTCATTATGCTACCATTATTATTTAACACTGAATAAATAGAACGTGTGTTTTATCCATGTTTCTCACAGCGTCGTCGCTAGTTTTCATCTTTTTTATTAACTACATTTTTTTTTCAACACGGTAAAAGAGAAAATTAAACAGCTCGTACACTCTAATTAACAACATATTTTTTTTTTGCTTAAATAGATACTGATATTTTTTATATTTTTAATGAAATTAATTATTTTTTCGTTCTTGAAAAATTATAATTATGACCGTGTTAAAAAAAAAAAAAAAAAAAAAAAAAACCAACTACTATAAAGATATACATCATTTCAATAATAATATACCAAACGTAAAACAATATACCTACCTAGTTTTAATATTATTATATCATAATTCTTATGGTTGGTTAGGTTAACTTGTAGCATTTAATTTTAATGTGATGTAAATATCACTTATAAAATCATTGTTTTAACTTATTTTTTGCCAATAGGTACAGCTTAACTTGTATTTAACATGCCTTCATCACAAACTTGTCGAAAAGTATCAAATTGCGGCAATTTATAATGTTATGTAATTATTGTTGCACTATACATCATGTATATTTTATTTTTTATTACTATAACGTAAAAAAAATTATCAAATTGTAGATAATATTATGGAAGTATAGAAAAAATTGTCAACGTATCCCAGAATTCTGCGCGTGTATTTGAGATAAGGAATACGATAAGGACAAATTAAATTACAATGTAAGGTGTTGCAAAATATTGAAACAAATTGCGTTAACTGAGGGTGTGTTTCACAGACGTGTGTTCTAAATATTATTACGATTTGTGTTTAACAACATTTGTGGTAATGATAATGATAATAATATGTGGCGATTGACTCGTGTCTGGTGTGTAGATATTTCTAAAAATCAAAATTATTCTCCATTTTTTTTCTCGTCGCGCCGGATGATCCACAACGGTCGTCAGTCTTACAGAAAATATAATATACTTTATCTTTCACGTTTTTTATCATTATTTTAATCCGATCGAATACCGTTAATTCACCTTAATAACATCCCAATCCTCACTATCGCTTTGACACCTCAGCTCTATCGTCATCCTCATATTTTTATATTTTTTATTAAAACTCGACATTCTTTAGTATGTGTCTTATCTTGGTCACTTGTTCACGATAATATATGTAATATTAAATCACGTAACCTAATGTTTGTAGCGTATAATATTATAACCAATTTTAGGTACTTACCTATAGTATATACCTAACCTATAAAGTGTATTATATATTATTATATTATACATGTATACACGCATGATAAATAATATACTGACGCCGAAGAACCGTTAGAATTAAAAATCATGTGTGTGTGTGTCTTACAAAAGTACCGTTCTCTAGGGACTTGTTGTCGAGAAGATTCCTTCTCTCTCCCTCTTATTATTAGAGCGCTCTCTCTCTCTCTCTCTCTCATTCTTGCACGGTGCTCCGTGTTTGTGTCCTTGGGCGAGTTAACGCTCTCATTGGTTGTGTCCGTAGTTGATTTTTTTCGTTATTTTTACCAAACATTTATTTACACGATACGTTATACATACGATTCTTCGTTATAACTTGTAAGGAAGGACATAATATTATTCTATTGACAGTATTGAGAATACGGTCAAAATTCTTTTTTATTGTGTATTTTTTCTCCGAAATTCGTTTAAAGTCGGTTTAGACAATATTTTTTTTTCGACAATAATATTATATACATATATAATAAGATATTGTAGGTATAGTTCGTAAAAAGGTTCAATGCATCTTAAAATATTAGCTCTTTTTCCTTACATATTTTATTCTGTATTCGAATTAAACCCTGCGGCATAACATTTTTTCTATTGCACTCAAACACAACAAAAAACATTTGTTTATTTTTTATCGTGCAGTATAATAATTATTATTGTCCTTCACTTAGCGTAGTATCTCGTTAAAAAAAAAATATGAAAAATAATTTTACTCCCTTAAATATTTCAATTTTATATAAAAAAAATTAAAGCATTTGATCAATAAAACCGCTAGAAATTACCTTTAAATAGTTTATTATTCTTAAAGGGATTGAAATCGATGATTTTCTGTCTTTGTCTAACACACGTACAACATAGAATTATAGATGTGTTCTATTTCCAACGTACCTATACCGATTAATATAATGAAGCGATATGAATTCTGAAAATAGATTTTAATTTGTTGTAAGTCTTCTTGAGATAGACTTTCCCACATTTTTGATTTTTTAATTTAATCTTCTCCAAAAATTAAAATATGATAATTTTTTAATCTATCGTTTTTAGGATTTTGATAGGTAATATCAAAAAAGTGGGATAGTCTATTTCAAGAAGACTTACGACAAATTAAAATCTGTTTTCAGAATTCATATCGCTTTATTACATTAATCGGTAGGTACGTAGGAAATAGAACACATCTATATATAATCCTATGTTGTACGTGTGTTAGACACTGACTGAAAATCACCGCTTCCAATCCCCTTATTAAGTTATTTTTTAATATCATATTATCAGAGGTGGGTTTTATCACTCACCAATTGGGAGGGGGGTCTAGTTAAAATTTAAGAATTTAGGTAGTTATATTTTTAATCTATTATAAATTTTAGTTAACATGATATGTTTTTACTAATATGTGAATCATTTTTTTTTTTCACAGTAACAACATATTTTAAATAGTTGTTGCTCTACATTTTCATCTGAAACCATTTATAAAAGTGATTATATTAAATTAATTACAAAAATGAACATTTTTCTAAAAAAATATTTATACTACATTTATTAATTCCATGTTTCTTTTTTTTAACTTTTGAAAATCGTTTAATGATATTATCTGTTTAGACCAGGGGTCGAGAACCTTTTCGTAGGAAAGAGCCATTTTTTCAAAAAAATACAAAACTATGATATCCAGGAGCCACACTGCAGGTTTGAACAACCTTTTTTTAGTAGGCAATAAAAACATAATAATACGTCTTAAATTTAGAAAATATGGAAAACTTTATTTCATTATTATTTATATTTATATTATTATTATTATTGTTTATACAAATATAATATTATTTAGTATAATATAATTTATATTTTACGAATATCGATATATTGATAATTATCCAAAGAGCCGCAGGTTCCCGACCCCTGGTTTAGACCATATTCTTCAATGAAGATATTTTATAATAATTATTGATTGGTGTATCATAATACTTGTCTTAAAATAAATAACTTAGTCCCAGGCGGGGCTAACGCCCACATACTCCTTCCTTAAACCCACCACTGCATATTTTATTAGAAATCATTTTTTTTTTTTAAAATTAATAGTTAATAAAATACCTAAATATAATAAATAGTTACCACGTTTATATGCAATAGTTAATGCGCGTTGAGTTAACCCGGGAGTTGGGTGCATATAAACGCATTTTTAATTCGCATTAAACTAATGCGCATTTATTATCTAATTCGATTCATCAAATCGAATTAACTCTTACTTCGGGATTAAGAAATACATGTAAACGCTTTAATGCGAATTAATATTTTAGCGGGAATTTTAAAACGTAAAATTATAAAATAATATAGGTAAGGTATAATCACAGATATAATATACCTAATACATTATATAAATAGGTATACATTATCAACTCAGCAAAATGAATACTTGATGTAGGTACCTATAATATAACGTGTGTTTATTAATAGGCGCAATTTCGATTCAAAAAAAAATTAAGGGTACCTAAGCTATGCATTTTCTTATTTTAGATTTTTTTTTCTGTAAGAAGTTTTAGATTCAAAAACACGAACATTATTTGAGGGTGCTAATTTTGAAATCCCCTAAGTCCCCCCTATTTGCCCCTATGTTATTAATCATATACTTAATACAAAAATACCATAGTAAACTATAATAGAGTGGCGTTACGACCAAACTCTACAAGTCTGAACTGATAGCTAAGACTGAGAGGTTTTACTATCTGCCTTCAAAGTCTTGCCTATATCCCTAACCGTCTGAATGTCTGATCGTGTCACAAAAAAACAGAATTTCAATAGAAGAAGTAATTAGAGTTGTGTATGAAAAATAGAAAACTAAACTTTATTTTGTAAATTAATAAAACAGAGTAAAATAAAAACCAATATTAGTATATTTATTTTTATTTTTATCAAATACTTTACATGGAGTAACTAACAGAAGGTTGCACTTGCAACAGCACTGTTGTCTGTCAGCACTAAAAAAAAAATGTCATCCTTCTCCTCAAGAGAATCTAATGTACGCATTTGGTTGGTAATATTGATAAAAATCATTTGGTTATATTAATATTTAGTGATTTTCTTTTTTAATTCATAGTAGTAGTGACATAATTCACAGTTATTGTAATAAGTTTAACTAAATTAATATTAAAAATACTCTGTTGTATTTATTACATAACAATATTAAACTAATTCTATGTTAAACAACAATACATAACCGTAAATACGTGCTAACAAAATCGATTTTGGTTTTTGATGTAATTTTAAAACAAATGACCATAGATATATGAAATCTTCACCGAATGTTTATATAAGTATATTCTATCCACCATGCAATTTTAAAAAATTTTCGACTTAAGTTGAACTATTCATAGGCATTTGAAATTTTCGATCATTATTAGTTTTTTAAAATTAATATTAATAAAAATTGATTTGTTAGGCAGAAAAGCTTGAAAATTTAATACAAGGCTCTTAATATATTGTTACAATAGTAGTTGAAAAATAAAAGAAATTCGTTGTCACAATTCTTTTTTATAAGCATTCAAAGTTTGAATTTTGACAAATACGTAAAAATCACAAAAATTCACAAATTATTTTAAGCTAGAAACTCATATAAAATTTTCTTTTTAAATCTTAGATTTAAAAGTTTAATACAAGATTCCTTACAATTTTTTCAGTCTTTATCACAAATAAAAAGTCCACCGGAAATTCAAATTAAATTTGTATGAGCATTTGAAATTTAAATTTTTACAACATTGGATTTTCACTGGATTTCACATTTAGTGATTTTCTCATTTTGGTGTAACTCTAAAAGTCTGAAACAAATGAACGCAGATACTTGAAATTTTCACTTACCTAATGTTTATATAGGCATTTTCTATATTTGATAAAATTTTCAAAATATTTAGATTTGTTTTGTGCTGTTTACTGATATTTTAATTTTTCAACTTTTTTAGTTTTTTTAAAATTAATATTGATAAAAATGTATTTGTTCGGTAGAAAAGCTTGAAAATTTAATACAAGACTTCTAACACATTTTAACAATAGCAGTTGAAAAATAAAATAAAATCAGTCACAATTTTTTTTTTTACAAGGATTCAAAGTTCGAATTTTGACAACATACATAAAAATCACGAAAATTCATAAATTATTTTTTGCTAGAAATTCATAAAAAAAATTTATTTTAAATCTAAGATTTGAAAAATTTTTCTTAATCTATAATATATCCTAGACAGATAAACCGTCTTCGCTCAGAATCGTTTTTCGTATACAATGATTTAATATCATTGGATTCAAATTTAATTCCATCCATTACAGTAACCCACTTGTAACCTACTGTACAGCAGAGCGACATCCACGACTTACCCGCCTTTTTTAACTTGGGTAGTTATTATAAGTATCTACTATATTTTTAGTTTTTAATATACTTTTGTCTATTGTCATTTTCCCATTTATTATTTTTATTTTTATTTCATATGATCTGGTAACGAAAAATAATATGATAATACAAAAGTATAAAAACTGTTACATAATTATTTATTAATAAACAATATAATAATTCCGATAATTCATAGAACAATTGGAAATTTGAAATATTTAGAGCATAATCATTAACTGTTCAGTGTTTGTTGGTTAGGGGTTTTTGTTTCCCATAGACGGGTTTTTTACTGGATTTTATTCCTAGATTCGATCAATAACCATAGTTTGTGTTTGTGTGGACGTGTTTACCATATTGTATTCATCGTACATTTTTCGAGTGCATTGATTTCATACACTTCGACTAAACACTATATGTAATTGTTATCAATTGCATTCAATATAATTTTGTCTTGAGATATTTCGTTCTACGTAATTTATCGTTCTTGGTTTCGAAGTTTTATTATTTGTAAATTATCGTCTTGGTTTCTACGCCTGATAAAAAATTGATATATTATGTATGCAAGCATTTTAATATAATATCTTGTGGGTATTGTATTATTTGAGATTATTACTTAACTATCGACGATTTAGATATGCAAATATTATGGTTTACGGTCTACAACAAAATAATTAAAACTACACAAAACCATAATATCGATTTGATGTATTAGGTATAGTATGTTACGCTTAACCGACGTGTAAAACTGTAACAGCATAAAGTTTTTTTTTATGAAGCTATAAACTGGTACATAATTTAATTGAACATTTTCAGTTGCACGGTTTATAATAATAAGAAGTCTAAAACTATATACCTATAATGCTGTTAGGTATTACTCGCTGTTAAGCATTTTTTTTTTCGAAAATTTTTTCCCGTTATTTATCGTTGACAGACATACTGGCTTCTTAGAATAATACAAATAGATTTATTTATTTTTGCGTGATCCTAATTTTTACCTCTTTTTCATTAAATGTTTTTAACACTCACCGCAATCCGTACAAGATCAGTATGACACTTTTATTTAGATTATCCTATCAAATCGGTCGGTAAATCCTTTTCTCTATCGTACAAAAGTTTCAAAAGTTTGACTCTTTACTGTTTTTATAGAATAGAGAAGAGTCTCATGTATCGATGGCTGTTCTTATGTTGTCTCACAATCAACAGCATTTCATTAGCAAAAATAAATTTGAAATGAGTTTGTTTGTTGAACGGGTTGATTAAAAAAGAAAAAGAAAAATAACCAATTAAATATATCATCATTGTAATATTTTGCTTCGCCAGCAAGAAGAGCAGCGTGTGCACCGTTTCATTGTCATAGATTTGTTATTATTATCAATGAATTGACTCGTCATAATATACACGTCCCGTTGACGACATAATAATAATACTCATTTCTTATATAGTTGTATGTGCTCTATAAGAAAAATCGTATTCATAAACGTTTTTATTATGTACCACATGTGTAGGTACGCACCATTTAATGATTTGTATATAATATTATAAAATATTAGATTATGTAGATAATTAGTAGATATAATGTGTGTTGACTTTTGTTCGTTTGATATTATAGGTATGTACTGTTCGTCCATCCTATTTTTGCGAAAAGTACACTAAATATTATGAACACGTAGTTTTCACAAAAAAAAAAAACTGTCAACGGCTCATTTTTATCAATAAAAGTTTCGTACAACGGCGCTCACTGGCAATATTATTTAAAATTGTATAGTATGCAGGGTCAGACTGGCAACAAAAGGCCCAGTCTGCGATCTGATGAAAGGGCCCTTACGGCCTTACTAAGGTTGGAATATAAATTGTTAGTCCGTTCTCTACTTCTCCATTTTTGTATTTAAATAAGATAACAATTATATGGAATAAAACAAAACACATTATAATGATAAACATTTTAGATAAAAGTGTAATATTTTACACACATACTTTTATTTATAGCAATTTGTTTGATTTTAACAAATATGAAACAATACATAATATGATAATAAACATTTAAATGTAAATAATTAAAAAATTTAAATAAATTACAATTCAATTTAGCAAAAGTTTTGAAAGTTCATTAGAACTCTTTGCAATACAATCAATAACACTTTCTTTATCAATTTTAACATTTCTTTCTATATTCATTAATAATAATGCTTCCATTGTATCTTGGAAAATAGTCTATCTTAGTTTTATTTTAATATTTTTTTAATTTGTTCTTTCACAAGTAACTTGGATACATGGCAAAGTTAATACAAATTTATATGCATAATATTTATTGTTAAAACAACCAGACTGTTGAACTATATTATATAACACATTGAAAGCACATCCTAAACAATTATTGGATAGATCAATTACAGATGCTTGATCTTCATCTAAATCTAGCTCATGTTCATAAATAGGAAATTGGGAGTTTTCAGTTAAATGTGTAAAAGTAGCTTCAAAAGTTTTAGTAATAGAATCAAACTGTAAAGCAAATTGTTGTAATTCACATTATGCAAGTGTGTTTCTATCAATAATTGTTAGAATTCTATAGTAATGCATTTGCAGGTACTTCATTTTTTATAGAATTAAAATTTTTAGGATCCAGGCAAACGCAATCACTTAGTAATTTTGTATTACTTATAAACTGTTTATCCAAGCTGTTTTCACAAATATCATGTATATAATTAAATGTTTCAATTTTAAACCTATCAATTAGTGACATATTTGGCCGTTCATCTGTTGCTTCTTCACCAGACATTTTTTTTTTTTTTTTGATACTCTACCTACAGATTTTCCCTCATTAAAATCATTTTTTATAGTGAAATTACTACTATTTAATTCTAGCTCTTTATTTATTTCTGTATTAAAATGTTTAACTTTAGAATAAAAATTAATGCATATACTATCAGCATTATCTCTTCTAGATCTAATTTCTTTATGCAAATTGTTAATCATATTAAAAGCAATTAGATAGTTTAATGACGGAGATTGAAGAAATTTAGAAATAGGTGAGCTAATACTAAATATGTTCAGATTAATTGCTGCAGTCATAAACACATCAAACTTAGACCAATTTTGTAATAGAGTGCGAGCAGTGAATTTTGTTTTTGAGTCAAATGTAGAGTGATTTGAAATTATTTCTAGAAAAAAATTTAAAAATAATAAAAATCTTGAATTTTTATGTCAGTTTCATTAAATTTTATAATAGAGCTTAATGCTTTGTCTTTGCTCCACCATCGTGTAGCACCAATTAAATTTAATCTCCTAAGTTTATCATTACTTGTATGAGTATTTTTTTGTTAAACTTTCATTCTTTTGTAGGAATCTAATAAAAATGTAGATGATTGTTGTACTTAACCGAATAGAAATTCTGCATTCACGCAACATTCCGATGAATCGACCATAACCAAATTCAAAACATGACCTACACAATGTGTGTATACACATAATGGATTTTTGTTTTTTTAATGTGATAGTAAACCATTGTATGTCCCTTTCATATTAGCTGCTCCATCAAATGAGCAACCTACAATTTTAGAAATATCTAAAGTTAATTTATGAAATTCGCTTGAAATCAAATCATATAAACCTTTTCGCTGGAGTCATAAGCTATTATCAATTTTAAAAGTTTTTCGTGGACTTCATTATTTAAAACATATCTAACACAGATATTACAGATAGCACAGATAGCAAGCTGGTCTAAAACAGAAACCTTGCGTACCATAATACTAAACAGTTTAGCTTGTTTTATATAATTTATTAATTTATTTTGTATTATTTGACCAATGACTAAGATAAGTAAATACAGTTACTAAAAAAATGGTAATCTTATTTAAATTTAAAATATGAACATAAAGTTTGGGGGCCCAGTCCGCGATCGCGGACCTGCGGTCCGACCCTGATAGTATGACACAATATACATGATTTATATTATACGATGAAGTTGTGGTGCATACTATGTACACATCACATATTATGCTCTATTATGTAGTTGTTGTTATGTTGGTGGTACAAGTTAGTCTACTGGGGCTCATATATTTTAAACTTTAAATTGTTTTATGAAACTTGACGTTTTACTTTGATAAACTCATTTAACTTAACCTCTAATAGTTTTTTTAAATTTATTTAATTGATATTAATTGTAATGATATTTAAGCTTATTTGAAATGATCAAACTTATACTTATTGCTTATCACAGTTTTATTAATTTCGTCGATGTTTGAACATAGTGGATAATGATGGGTATTTACCTGGTATTTTGGGTATTTATAAATGTGTACTTTTATAAATGTTTAAATATAAATTTAGTCATTAAACAATAGTCTTAAAAGTCTAATGAAATTATTAAAACAAATTTTTATTTTTTAGTTAAACATATAACTATTCACTATTAAATAGTATTAACCATTAATCATTATTAATCACAATTAACTACTAATAGAAAAAAGTAAAAACAACTAAGTACTAACAATGAAATATAATTTAATTTTTACAGCTTTTGGTAATGAGTGTATAAATTAATTAACAAAATGTATCAGTCTTTTTGGAATAATATCATCACATTCACATATCAACATTATTTTGATTCAAGTGTTAGTACATTAAAATTTAAATTATAAAATCTTTATAATAATTAGTTAAAAATATAATTACTAGGCGCTTTTAAAATCATACTCTAAGTATAATACTGCTTTGTATCATACTTTTGATAATCAACAAACAACTATTTAAACAATTAAAAAACAACAAAATTAAATAATCAAAAAGTCTGGTCCTTTCAGTCTGAATGTACCTATATTATCAACAACACAATCTTCTCCTTCTGCTTCTTCAGATTCACTTTCAAATCTTTCTTCTTGGGGGCTTTTTATATCTATTGGTTCATTTTCTTCTGTTTGATTGTTAGATTCAATAAAAAAAATATTTAAATTTGAATTAGGAGAGTTACTTATGTTTTTCAAATTTTGTAATTTATTATTGTATGGTATTGCACATAATTTTCCAGCTCTGTCATTAGTTAATCGATTTCTTCTTTTTCAATGAATCCATGAGTAAGTAATAAAACTGCGCTCGGTTGCAGCAGAAGTAACTGGAGCTGTTAGCATTTTAATCGCAACTTTTGAGACATCAATGCCTTCCACATAAAAATTTCCACCAGTCAATTGGCTCAATTTTATATAAGTTATCCCATAAAAATGGTTTCGCCCAAACACTTTGATTTGACTGGTAGTTGGTCAATTCACATATAACATCAAGATTCATGTTTTTTGTAACATTACATATATATTCAATTGCATCAATATTCTGAGGTCCAGTTAAATTTTTTCCTCTAGTAGCAGGGTCAAGAAAATAAGCTGCTAAATAAATATTTTTTTTTAAATAAAGTATTTTCTAGACAAGATATTTTCTTTTACAAGTAATGTTTCATTCCAACTTAGTGGAGATGTAAATAGTTGATCTTTAATAGTATTTTCAACATCATTTATAAAATTTAATATCTTATGAATGATTGGTTCATTCGATTCCACTATGTGTATAGCATGTACAATTGGTGTAAGTATGTCAAGCATTGCTGTGATATTTTCCCAAAAAGAGTAATCAAGAAGTACATTCTTTATTTCTTTTTTTAAAGTATCCACAATATTATTGTCGATTGCAAGTGCTTGAAGAGAACATTTGTTTTTTGTTAGACTTTCAAGACAAAATAAGAAACTTCCCCAACGTGTTATTACTGGAAGTTTTAAAGCAACATTAATATTTTGAAGAGTTCCATGTTTGTTTAAATTTGCTAATAAAACTTGACTTGCCTTAATAGACTTTACAATTGACAAGTTTTCTTCAAGTTAGAAATTGTTTCACTTTTACAGATGCCATTAAATAAAATATGTAGACTGTGAGGTATACAACCCAAGCCTTCAATGTGTGGAAATTAATTTTTTACTAATTTAAATGCTTTCTGCATATTACCGGCGTTGTTTCCAATTAAAACAAAGAATTAGATGTATCATACATTTCAATTACATTAATTATTTCATTTTTATGTTTCTTCCATTCAGAAGTGTGTCTATTGTCTGTTGTATCCAGGAAAGTTACAAAACGTGGTTCAGGTTTGTTAATAATGAAATTAATAATACCTTCATTCCTGATATTGCTTCAACCGTCTAGTTGAAGGTGTAATGTGGTTGTTTCATTCAACTCTACAGAAATATTAGCTTGCATTTCATTGTAAATTGTATCAAGATATAACTTAGACACTGTTATATGCGTTGGAAGTTTGAAGGCAGGTCGAAGAGTTTTGAACAATTTAACCTAAGCTGGACGCTCAATGATACTTAGAGGTGTACCACTGACAAACATTGTATGAGCCAATTTTTGAGCTAGTATATTTTGTGAAAAAAAATCAGTAACTTTTAATCCATAGGTTATTAATTATTATTATTTGATTGCTTATGGGCAAAAATTAACTTCTTAAAAAACTATATTAAATTAAGTGTCAAGAATATTAAACCTACCTAGTTATTTTACAATAAAAAAACGAAGTGCACTTTTAACTACTTATTTGTTAAAACAAATTTAAAAGCAAAACTAAATCTCGTTACAATATATTCCTAATAAACATGATAACTGTAAAATACTTACATTCTCTTTGCTGTCCATTTTGTCCAAGAATCCTTTTAAATTGTAATTGCATTTTATAGAAGTTGAAGGAATATCAATACTGTTTTCTTCAAATTCTTCAACATAAACTTCTTTTATATTTCTGCTTGATTTTGAAAAAAGTTTAATTACAGAACAGGGTTGGGCAAATGATTGTATAAAAGTTTTATACGTGTCAATAACGTATTATACGTTTTATACGGTATAAAACAATAAAACCATATGTTTTTTTAAAATAATACCTAAATATCATTAGTTTATACTTAATAGTTATAGGTGTTATATAGTGATTAAAATAATAATCCTTGTAGTTTTTTTACACTTATTGTTGATGTTTTTTTAATTTGTATTAATAATATTAACTTTATTTAAATAAACACAAGTACAAAACTAAATACCTAACTTGAGAAAATATGTTTATTGTTAATTGTTATACATGTTCTTTCATTATATGTTTGTT
Source organism: Diuraphis noxia (assembly GCF_037042655.1). Lineage (NCBI taxonomy): Eukaryota > Metazoa > Arthropoda > Insecta > Hemiptera > Aphididae > Diuraphis > Diuraphis noxia. Next base: position 63,040,887 of record NW_028301711.1, read on the forward strand.
AGTAATTTTGACTTTTAAGTTTTAAGATACAATACTGTACCATATTATGAATTGGGGTAATAAAATGATAGTAACTGTTATCAGAAAACAGATTTTGTACCTATGTATAAAACATACGTATAATTGGACGTTTAATACGTGAGGTATAATACGTCCCAACCCTGTTACAGACTAGGACACGCTTGACATATAACGATGTAAGCGTTCATTTTATTTACATTAGCGAATTGAAATTCTTTGAGTTTTTTTTCTGGTGGAAATATCGCCAAACAATATCTTTTTTTGCATCCTATAATTTGTTATAAGGAAAAAAGTGCAACGCAAAATAAAGAAAAGAATAATAAATTCAAAGGCCAAAACAATAACTAACAACGAGGCTTTTATCTAACGATTAATATAACAAGTAACAACATATTACATTTACATGACATTAATTTTCAACTAGTAACTTTACTGCGGAATATAGATCTTATCGTGCATAAATTAGAGTATGACCACTTTAAAAAAAATAAAATAATAATTTGGGTGGGTAAATGAAATATGGGTAAATTCCGGGTATTTACCCACCAATATTTCCCATCGGGTAAATACCCGATGACCCATCACTAATAGCGGATGAACAAAAAAAAAGTTATAATATAATATAACGCGTAAATGGTCATATATGTTTATTATAGACTATTACAGCGGTTCCCAATCTTTTTAGCAGGCGGTGCCCTATTGTTTGTACTAATTTTGTTAGATGCCCTTTTGTGAATTTCACGAGAAACGTGATAAAAATAAACACTAGTTTTCATTCATAACTGATTTAAATAATTTTACCGAACATTATATTATTAACAAATTATAATTTTATAGTTGAAAGTAAAAAGAAAAAATTCTGTTTTAATAGTGAAAAACTAATAATTAATGAGATATTTGAGGTTGTTTATTTTTGGAAAGTTTGGCAATATTTTTATCAGTTTTTATCTATTATTGAATTATTCGTCACATATTAGAAACACTATATTTAATATTGGATATACAGATAGTATTCCAAGTAATTTTGTACGTAAGATAATTTTTTGTCTTTTCAACTACAATAAATTTTTTATATATAATTTAATAATTTTTTTCATTCTCGGATGAGCCGTGCATGGCGTTCCTTAAATGAGCACGCGATACACAGGTTGGGAACCGCTGTTATAGACTTTATAGTACATTATTTTTATTGCATTATGAAAATGTTCATATTGGGACGTTGGTCTCTTATATATCCGGGACCTGAAAAATTCACTTACCCTGCAGCAAATTTCCCGCTAGTTGTGCCAATGTTAATGATTATTTTAATTGTGGTGTCTTAAGACGAAACCTCATAAACACAAATGATAGTGTATAGCCGAAAACTGCAGCTCCGCATACAGGCATACGACGTGTTGTGATTCCTTGGTTGTAAATATTGCTCGAAAATCATATTATTTCCGTGGACACGCTTCCCAATGATTTCTGAAATCTCTGAAATTCCTGTGTAAGTTATAGATTATAGTCTTTTAGTTATAAGTATTAACTGTGCTTGTCATATTGTAAATGTTTATAATAAAAAGTGCGACTTTATCAAAACGTTGAAAGAAAAATGTATTGCATAAGCGTAAAAGTACGATGGATTATTTAAGACGGCAGATTTTTGAAATATTATATGTACCTATTGATTGAAATTAAGTCTTAACAATTAACTTAACCGTTAAAGTTAGCGACATACTTCGAAATCTGCAGATTTTAATATTCTCCTATGTATAATATTTTGTTTCCAGAAAAATACTAGTTCGTATTATTTCTAGCTGCCTGTAGATGCTGATATATTAAGGCTGTTCTGAAAAATATGGTTCAACTTCCATGTTATTGTGTAATGTTTAGAAGGAAAATACGGCTGATAGAGTTTTTAATGTACTTAAAATTGCAAAACCGTTTAAACATCATCGCTGTTCGCCGTGCATACATTATGTAATAATATGCGATTGCAATCGCTTTAGTTATCTCTAATACATATTGAAGATTTTTTCAATATTCGACATTTTTAATATTAATATTATATTTTTTATTTTCATTATTTTATCTACGTTAAAACTTCAATGAAAAGTTGATTCCTTCTTAACCATGCAATTTTTGTTAAGATATGTTATAACTTATAAGTTATAAAATGACAACGATTTTGCCGCATTTAGTGTATTTAATTACCGTTGAAATTCAAAATTGTAATTTTGATTTTAAAACTTTTTACAATAGATGTATTTTAGACATAACATTTAAGCACTTGAATGAGTTGCAGTATTATTATTTATTTTATTTTTTGGATAGTTGGCATTAGTCCTAAATCCTGCAACTCTCATCACGAAAACGGTCTAACAGAATTTTATTCAATAAAATAGTATTGATGGATTAATATTATATTATTATCACAAAAATGTGTGATGCCATTTGAATTAAATTCGTGATTTGATTAAGAATTTTTCTCGGACCTCGCCGATTCTAGTCGAATACTTATAGTCTATAAAATTATTATAATTCATGGTGTTGTTTTAGTCGGCGCAATATTCTGCATCGTTCTCCTCTGAGATAATTTATTAGAATTTCCACTAACGTGGTACACATCAATAAACTTTTAGAGTTCGGTTTCGCTGTGCACAAAGCAGATAAACGAAAATAACGATTGTGCCATCTGTGTAGTTCTGCCGAATATCATTATAATATGGATTTTGCGACCGATAAAATTCGCTTATTATTTTACGAATGCGGTCAATATTATTGAACGTAGCTGCTGTATGTTTTTCTAACGATAACCTAAATCATCATCGACCATCATCGTTTAAAATACGTAGTGTGGTTCGACTACAGTCGTATGACATCGCATCGTTATAATCATGCCCGTGCCACCTGGGCGATGTTTATAACCGTCAAAAAATAATTTTTGGGAGACAACAACAAACAATCTACTGCAGATAATTAACTATATTATATATATGCAGGAGGATTTGCCAAGTATGATAACCCTTTTTTCTATTTTATTATGTATTTGAATTCTGATATATAGGACATTTTTAATTAGGCGGTATACTATATACGTACTTAAAGGCTTTATTTTCAAATGTTTAGATTTTGACATAATATAGGGGAAAGTCCTACGACGGTACAAACCTCTTCTTTACAAATGAAAACCAACCTTTTTTACTGTAAATTGATAACCAGTAATTTTTTTTCTTGTTGAAAATGTTAATGTGTCAATCAAAATTGAATTAGTAATTTCTAAGTTATTAAAATGTATAATATACCATAATAATAACAGAATAAATCACATAAATAATTATAAAACATATTGATTAATTAATAATTTCTATAATTTTTAAATCGTCGTTTAAATCGCCTCCATATTTTTCAAACCTATTATCATTACCTATTATTAACAAGAAAAGCTATTATTTATTATTATTCGTAATACATAATAAGACAGGGATGGAAAATTTTATTAAATAAAAAACAACTAAAACGATAACAAAAACTAAAAAACCAAAATAATATAACCACGAAATCAAAAATGAAAACGAAAGTACCTAAATTATACCATAACAAAAAAAATATATGATGAACATTAAAAATGAATTATTAATTATTAAATAAAAAACTGTTTTTAATTTTATTTTCATTAGTGTTTATCTTTATTTTGTCATTCTTATTTATTGTTTTTGTTTCAATGTCTTAGAGCATTTTTTTATTTTAATGTTTAGATGTATTTTATACAATTTTATGTTAAACTTCTAACTTCTAAGTTCAGGATTATTTTTATTATTTACTCTAGAATAGTTATTCACTTTACCAAGTGCACTTTTAAAATTAAAAAGCTTTTTAATTGAAAATTTTAATATTAAGAGTAGGTACCTAAATAATTTTAGCTTTTAAGTAGGTACCTACCAATAATGCGTGTTAATATTATTACTTAGAAGAATATATAAAAAAATAAAATAAAATTATCAAAAACGTTATTTGTAAATAATATAGAAAAGCAACAAAATAAAAACTTTTTCATCTCTGATATAATATTAAAACTTAAAATACTTAAAACTGAAAGTTCGAATTTCGATCTAGTTATTACATAACAATTGTCATGAAAACATCTGCATAACAATTAACACAAACCAATTTGATTCTCATTTGAACAAAATAAGTTATTACTATTACACTGCTATAGCTTACAGGACACTTCTTCTGAGTAAATGGTACAAAACATTCAATCATTTAAAAATACCTAAGTATTAATAATTACATGAGCGTGCTGGATGATTCACCCTACATAATATACAATGTAATATTAATGGTGATATCACCACTGCCGAGTTCTTTTGCTACGACTGTTGAAGGTATATGGTACAATGTAATGTCTCTTAGTAAATGGAAAAAAAATGACATATATTAATAATTATTAGAATCCAGCCATCTGTTTCACTTCTTTTTCTTTTTTTAAAATCATGTTTTGCGTTTCAGCACGGAATATCATAATAAAATTATATACGGGCGGGCCTTACAGCGTGATTGGACACCGCGAGAAGTATGTTCAGTGTTTTTCCTCCAAAGATGCGATAATAAAAACAAAAACAAAATCAAATTATATCTATACATATTATGACGGCCGTACGAAATAAATAACTATTTACTTCAGTGGCCCCCATAATACACGTAAAACCCGTAAAACTTTAAATGTTATAATATCATGACTGCGTTTACGTAATAATAACACTAATAATAGTAATACTAGTGTTCATAAACAGTATACAGATACTGCTTTATATTTTGCTGCTTAGAGTTCTCGGGAGTAACTCCAAAACGGCAATTATAGGTACATTCCCGAGATGCACTTCAAATATTAAATTTTTTTTTTGTTTATCCGTAAACTTCCTAGATTAAATACCATTTATATATATAAAATAAATAACCTTTCACCTAACTCACCTTTAATTAAATGTTTGCATACTAAGAAAAAAAATTAAAGTTTTCAAATACATTATAGGTACACGCGTCATAATATTTATGTTTTTTGAATGCCGATGGTTGTGTGTGGAGCATGAACTTTTATGCACTTTCAAATATCAAAATTGTGATCTATGTGCAGAAACGATCTTGGAAGTATAATAGTAAAACAAAAAATTGTTCATTGTTCATGTTTATTTGATAATTATTAATGTATTAGGTGTACAAATCATTTTGTTTATACAATTTCTCTGCAAGATAATGAATAAGAAGTTATCATAGTCGTAAGTTCATAGTCGACAAAAAGTATTTTTTATATAACCTACTTCCAGACGAAATATTATTTTAAAATGTTATTCAATTTTGAATATCACTGTAGTGGCGCCCAAGATATATTTTTCAGGTGTAGCAAGAAATAATTTTACTCACCCACCCGCCCCTTCACAAACTTAAAATTATATTATTTTATCATATTTTAACTGATAATATTAGTAAATAGGTACCAACCAATATGATAATTAATAATGAACATATTTCAAGTCAATTATTTTATGTTATTATACCCACCCATCCTTATTTTAAAGGTGTAGCAACCGCTACACCTAATAATAGAGTTGGGCGCTTCTAAATATCACATACGTAATTTCACTTTAATATGCAAAAAAATTGTTGTCATCTTGAAACCTATTATGTATAAACTGTATAAAAATATACAACCCGACAATCGTAAATATCTGTGCTTGGATAGAGTTTAAAATTGTAAAAAAATTTCGGTATCATTGAACGATTAAGGTATTTGTTTATTTATTTTTTGATTACATAACAATAATATTAGGCATGATATAAAAGTGCGTTTCGTAAGGGAACAACACGTGTTGTGTGTCTGTAAAAAATTACTTCCGTACATGACCGAGTATTGTAATTTAGCCGTGCTTATACACATTTGACTGCACTGTATGATGTATTTAGTTTAAAAAAAACATTTGAGTCTATCCGGATCGTGTTACGTATTATTATTATTATTATTTTTTGAAGAGTATAATATACTTTTAAATTTTTGAACATAAACGATCACTATTAAACTAAATGGTCTTGTAGATTTTATGTATTGCATGATTACTGACACATAATCTGATAATGTATTGTTTACATTTTTCATTAAATTAATGTCGTGGGCTTTACTTAATATATTTGGTTATTTTTTTGGAAACGAGAAATTATGTATTATTATGATGAAGTGTTTCTGTGTTTGTGTTATGGTTTTAAGATTGATGGTATCCGCATTATTATTCCATAAATTACTTTTTAGGGTGATTGTAAATTTTTAATTATTATAATATTATTTTATGAACAATTTTTATAACAACAATAACAAAAATAAAATAACTATTTTCAAATATGTCATGATTGCCCCATCTGTTTAAATTATTATAAATATTTTTTAATTCGCGTACAAAAATTATCGCTGTTAAAAAAATATAGTATTGTATCTATGCTAGACGAATCAATGCGTTAGGGTTAAATGGTCGCATGTAATGTTCACCGTGCCGAATAAAAAATTAGTGAAGCATGATATTCACCGGAAGTGCAGTTTACCTATTCACTTATTCGATAGGTAGTAACATATTTTTTTTTAACATGACGCCATATTTGTTGAGATTTTATTGTTAGCAAAAAATTTGATTAAACATTTCAAATACCGTTTAAATTAGACTACTGTTAGATGGGCTTCTTTTTTTCAACATGTTTTCCATACTTGTATGGCTTAATGTGTGGTATTCGATTGTCTTAATTACAATACTTGTTTTGTTTAACTAGTAGAAATAATGACTATGATCAGAAAATAAAAATGCTGTGTATTATTTGAATAACTCATTTTAGTAATTTTATTTAAATAATTTGAATGCCTTTAGTGAATAAAAACATTAAAAACTGATCACATATAAAAGTAATTAATGTCAGTTAAATAATCGTAAGACAGTATCAATAAAATCTATAAGTGCTTCTTACCTCCTTCTACGTTTTTTGAGTAAGGTCGTACATTTTTTTTTTCGTTAGATATAGTATAGGTAACCACTCTAGCAACAACCTAAAATTTTGAATTAAATATTTCCAACTGAATTCAAACAATAATCAATAAGTTAAATGTAAGGTTAAAAATCATTCAGGTAGCACTCGAGTGGTATGTGAGTTAATTTTTTTCCTATGGTCTTTACTCTTTATTGATTAGAGTAAAAATATAAAATAAATAAACACGTGTTTTTATTGAAGGTATAATATAATATATCATATTATAGATAGGTATGCCTTCTTTCTATATATAAGGCAGTTCCTCGAATCGTATCACCCCAATCGATATGTCCTTCTATATTATTAGTAACTACTTACCTATAGTAATAATAACTCGTTTATATATATAATAAAATAACAAACAAAATTTACATTATAATTTTTTTGTTTGTCACAGGAAATCAGAAAACTTTTAATCGAATTTCCTGTTGAAAGCATTCATATCAGTACGACATCTGGAAGTAGCATGGCTCGAGTCACTTTGGAGGACCCGGAACTTAGGATGGAAGAATGGGATTTTCACAAGCAATTCGTGTTGAGAGGACAGCGTATACCAGTGTCCCCGACTCCCACTGAAATGCTTTTGTGCGTAGCCAGGTTGCCATTCAGCTACACGGAGGATCAGTTCACTCGGTTGGTGCAAATGTACGGGGAGGTTCGCAAGACGTTTCTGATAATCAGTGAGAAAACCGGCGAGAGCAAAGGATATGGATTCGTCGAGTATTTGAACAAGGAGTGCGCGATCACGGCCAAATGTGGTCTGGACGGCAAAGGGATCGAAGACCAAACACTTGTCTGCGATTGGTTAGACGGCAGTCATATCACGTACGAGTCACTTCATTCTAAATGCCTGTATGTGGACAACTTGCCCAAGTCGTTCAGAGACATGAGCGAATTCCGTAAAATGTTCGCCAAAGTCGTGAATCCGCCATATTGCCAGGTCAGTATCTATATAGAATTAACGACCACGACAGTATAGTTACCTACTACGTATTATGTTATTGTTGTTTAATCGACGCTAAATCGAATAAATCTATTGTCTAGATTGCGCTTAAAAATGGATGTCCGTTAGACTGGGGTCTAGTTGAGTATAACACAGCTGAAGATGCAGAACGAGCGCAATCGGAGTTGAACGGACATGCACTGAGAGGCCATAATATTCGCATAACTTACTATATACCCGGAGTCAGAGCTATAAATTTGTTTTTGAAACTTTTGAACGAACCGGTAATGGCGTAAAACCATTTAATATATTTTATTATTATTCAATTTTAATTTTAAAAAATAATAATGTTTTTTTTTTTTTCTTAAGAGTAAATCTAAATGCGGTGGGCTCTTGCCAGACCCTCCTCAGGAAGTCATCGAGCAATCATTACAAAACCTTTCCAAACAGAATCCAATCTGTAAGTACCTAATAGGCAATTGTACAGTATTAGTTTAAAGTTATTTTTCTAATTTTTTTTTAAATTTAAGTTGCACAAAATCTTCAAAATATTATTTTTAATCAAATCAAAGCCGCTCAAATGGGATCTGAATTGCAAGATTTTAACGACTGTAAGTTTGTTAAAATGTTAAATTTAATTTTTTTTATTGACTTAAATATATTATAACTGATTTTTATTATAAATATTTATAGCAACAGTGAGATCACATTTAATGAATAGCAAAGCTCCACCGACTATGTTGCATTCTCCAACAAGTTTATCTTACATGGGTACCACTCCAGAGGTAAATTAATTTTTTTGTTGTTATAATTGATTTGTAAACAATTATATTATCTTTTTATTTTGTTATTTTAGACTTATGGTTCAAGGTTATTACCTAGCCCGCCTGTTGGAGAAGTTCCACCACATTTGAATTCTGGATTATTTGATGCAGACTTGACCAACCCACTACTGGCTAATTATTATAGAGAACTTATAACCGCTCAGATTATGGCTGGAACACAAAAGGCTAATGGCTTTGGAAGTTTGACTGCCAACCTTAATCCTGCCTTTGTTGATACTGTTCAACAAACAACAAATAACAGTAGTACTTTGAATCAGATTGATGCAGTACAAAAAGTATATCAAAACCAAAATTTACAAAGTATTGGCCAACAATTAGCTCAACAAATAGCTCAACAACATATAGCTCAACAACAGATGAATCAACAGTTAGTGCATCAACAACAACATAATAATATTGGTCAACATAATATAAGTCAACAACAAAATGTTGTGATTAATATCTATGGAGGTGTTAATACTACTACACCTCCAGCAACACCAACTCCAACTACACCTACTTATCCATTTGGTTCGTCATTATCTCTTAACTTGGATCAACAGTGGCCAAAAAATACTCAGGCTTCAACAACTGATTCGTATCTAGCCAGTCCCATTGCTGCACCTGAAAAATCTTCTTTGAGTTACTCGCCATCATCTACATGGTCCTCTATGCAGAGTATCGCTTCAACTCCCTCCCCGCAATCTATGTATTCTCCTTTGGCTCCGAATATCTGGACACCTACTTCATCCACATCATCGTTGTCAAATCAACATGAATCAGCTCGTGGGCAAAAAAGAGGTATTCCTCCATCCCCTGAACTTAGTCCTGAGGGTATGTATATTGGACAACATTCACAAGGAATTGGAGGCCACTATGCCGATTCCTACTTGAAACGTAATAAGAAAAATTGAACTCCGTCCTCAACTTAGCTTTCTATGTTTTACTTAAAACGTACATAATTTTTATGTTAATTTCATAGTCCAGGACTCGTCATTATTTTGTATTTTAATTTTAATGTTAGATTTGATAATTAACAAAAAAAAAAAAATTATTATAGATTAGCTTCTGTTCGTGTTTTATGAGGGTAGTTACACTATATCTCATAATTTGAAACAAAAACCCTTAAATGGCATGCGTGCAACTTATCTATTTCTTTTTTCTTTATAGCACCTCCATATTTATTTTTGATTTATTAAAAATCCTGGACTAATTTATTATTTTCAATGTTTTTATTTTGACCTCAATTCAATGTTGACTAAAATGATGTGACATAATGTCATACTCAATTGTTTTTTTTTTTTTTTTTTTTTTTTTATATTCTTGATTTATTACAAAGATCTAAATTAAATTATTTTTATCTTCTAAAAGTATTAATTTTATGTGCATGTATTTTTCACAAGTCGCTTCAAATGGACTTGTTAACTTTATTTATTCACATAGATATCAACACACTAAATGAAAATTCTGATTTATTATGAAAGATATTCGTGTTTATAGTTGAAGTTTTTTACTTATACTCTAGTTTATGTTTGATGATTAGTTAAATTCGTCATATTTGTCCATTTTGTCTTTTTTTCTGATTTTTTTTTTAGTATTTTCTAGAATCTATGTTTTTTTCTTTCTTTTTATTTTGAAGTCCAAACAAATTAGTATATATTATTTTAATATAAATATTGATTCTTATATATATATATAAATTTAACTATCCATCTTGAGAGAAAATATTTTTAATCCTAAACTTTCATAATTCATACTGTTGGGCTAATCCACTAGATCTATTGGATCTTCCTTACATTTGAAATATGTAGGTGTTTAAACTGATTGTACAATTTAATATTATTGAATTATTTTATATTAGCCAAATTGTACTTAACAACGCTCATTAGGTCTTAATCACACACATTTAATTTTGTTTAAAATTATGTTCAATTAAATGTTGGCAATCAGAAACAAAAAAATATATATTATCCAATCATCCTAATTTTGTTTATTAAGACTGCATAAATATAATAAGAGTATGCAATTTTAATATTTGTATTACTATTATTACATATTTTTAAAACTAAAAATGTTTCTAAGAAGTAAATTAATGTATTTGTTTTTATTTTAAGGCTGATTAGTTAACCTGCTTTTTTCATTTTTCAAAAAACACCTTAAAGTAAGCAGTGTTTTTGTTTGTTTATTTATTTATTTATTTTTATGTATGAATCATTTTTGTATGTTACTTATCTCATCAACTGTTATCTTAAATATATGTATATTAAATTCTTTGTATTGCATAGCATTTGAGCTATACTAAGCTTCATTTACGAAGTACAAATTTTCGTTACAATCCTTTATTGTTAAATGTATATAAATTTATCTTTTAATGTATTTATTATTATATAAAAGTACATTATTTACCTTATTGTGTTACTTTATCTTAATAACACATCTTTTGCCAAATTAACATCATCAGTTTTAGTTTTTAGGCTTTTAATTATTTAATAAATCAAATAATATTAATTATTTGTGTATATTTTTCACCATATTTTTTGTTTATATATCTTGTGTATTATTTCAGCCTGTTCTTAGATTATTAGTAAACTCCATTGTATTATGTGGTTAATCTAAAATAATTTAATAATCATGACAGTATATCTAATAATATGTATTTAAATAATTCACCTCTGGTTAATTAAATTATTATATTATTTTATTTAATGTCTACAGTTAATTATGAATTTCTAAAAAGGCTGACTAGTATATTCATATGAAATCATAATTTTTCCCATTAATATATGTTCAACAAACATGTGATTTATTATCTGTTAATAAAGTAGATCTTCAACCTTCGCAAAACTTTTTTCATAATAATATTGTTATCTTAACATTTTTACGTTATCTAATTATAGAATAATATTATTTCGATGATATTTTATTATCAATGTTCTTATTCTTTGCGAAGATCCTTAACATAGATAAAAATACATCAATGTGATTTTATATACATTTATTTATCCTTTTTTTAAGCTTATTGATTTATATATTTAATTTGTTTATGTATCTTGTATTATTTATACATACATACATTTTTTTTTTTTATATAATGAATTGTAATTTTTTTAATAATGTATGATGAGATTGTCCATTAAACAGAAAAATAATTTTTTTATAGTATATTATTATTTTTTCATGGTAGTTTTTCTTTTTGTAGTATTGTATTTAAAAGAATTATGTGGAATATATTATTTTAAAACTATTTTTTGTATTTAATATTTAACGTGATATATTTTTATTTCCTTACATCCTTAAAGAATGTATTTTATAGAGTTAATGAATTTGAATAGCTTAGTTAATTATTTCATACAATTCAGTTTATGAGCGACCTTCAATCAATTATTATTGTTTCTTTTGATGTATTATGTAAAAAGGTGTTAAACATAAATTTGGATTTAGTGTATTATAATTGTAAGCATTAAAATCTGATATAATTTTTTCACTTTTTTTTGTATAGAAGTTTAAAATAAATTTAATGTTTTATTTGAAATATTCATATACTAAATATAATTCATTATATTTTTATATTTAGTTTGAGTTAAAAAATAGTTCTTTGGGTTGTTGGTATTCAAATGGTTCACAAACTCTGTTGCAGACTTACAAAAAATAGTGTAGTAATTTTAAGTTCTTAATTAATATTTAGATATATTTTAGTTAAAATATCTGTTTTCTTAATCTTTTTGTCTGTAATTTTATCCTAAAAAATTTAAGCTCAGATTTGTATTTTTTTAGGCTGACACTTTCCATAAAAACTCAAACTTGACATAATACTGTGAATAAAAATATTACATAGAATTAAATTCAAATTCCACAAAATCAAAATACCCAATGCAATTTAAAATTCAAAAATGTGTGTTACCTATAATATTAAAATAATCAAAAATAGCCCCTACAAAATTATATACATATTAGGATCTAAAAAAATGGAAAAGTTGTTTAAATGGGTATTTCTAATTTTTTTAAACTTTTTTGATTTTTAACAATATTATTCAATAATTTTTTGGTTATTAGTTGTACCACTATTGTACCTCAGAAATCATTCTGGGTAATTTTTCTTTCCTAAATCAAATTTTTTAACTTTTTTAGTAAGACTACATTTTTGATACTAAAAAAATATTACAATTAAAAAGGTAGTGTTAAAATGTACACATATTTTATGAATTATTGATAACGTAATAATGATATAAAATTCTGGCTTATCAAAATTTAAGAACAAAATTATATATTTAGGTATGTTATAGAGTTATAACATTAAAAATTAATATATAAAATAATTTATAACATTGGAATTAAATTATTAACATAATATATGCTTATTACCGTTGGTCAGCTAATCTGAGGTTACTTTACACGTACACAGTATTTATACAGCCAAATATATTTATTAAACCCATGAGCAGTATAATATCTAATTAGTAACTTGAAACTACATAGCATATAGTGCATTTTTTTTTCAAGATATACAGGGTGATTTTTTAAGTATGCACATCCCCCTTTTTTGTTTTTTCCCTTTAACAGTAAATTTATTCAAATTCTGATTTTTAGAATTTTCAAGTAGACTTAAAGAAAAATCGATATAAAGTGGCCTAATGAACGATGTTCTACATGGATTTCATTTATATAAAATTGTCGGTTACTGCCTTTCACTTCGGCAGGCCAGTATAGTATTGTATATGATGTATATTTTAATGGGTTGACCATTCGTCTCCTCGTTTGTACATTGTACCTCTACCCTTTGGTTTGCTGTGGAATCTTCGGAACACCAAAGTGTTTGACAATTTTCCAGAGGTAGGGAGATCAAAAATCAACAAAAATAAAATTTGTGAGCACCAGAAATTACTGGGCTAAAGCTTACAGTGAAACCAGATGGCTCGTGCCAGTGGCGCCGAACTCATAAATCATGTGAAGTGATCACTTCAATTCTTAAATAGGTGGATATAGGTGAGTTCTAGAGAATACCCGAATACCGGTTAATGTGGTAATTAAAGTTAAACCTGGTGTTCTATACATAATTTAGTATTTTAGTGTAAGTACCTATTTTTATATCATATTTGACGGCTAAAAAATTCGAGTGGGTGGCTGAGTAAACATTTGTTAAAAAAAAGTTAATAGTTATAAAATCAAGTTTAGATTATGTTGTTGTAATTTTGTAATTGAGGTTTGGATATACTGATAGTTCCTACCAATGTAACACTCCGAGTAATAGAATAAAAGTTAGTAATTGACCGTTGTATTATGATTGCTGTTTCGTCCCCTTATATACTAGTGTAGTATAGTGTTTAACACAATTCTAGATTTCGCTTCACAAAAATATCTGAGTTCGGTGCCACGACTGGCTCGCACCAAGCCGACTATCGGAATTGTTTTGCAATTAAGTGTGTTCCGCTAAAATAATATTATGCATAATGCATAAAAAAAGTGTTCATTGGTTTCAAATAATTTCACCGAGTGTCCAAATTCCCAGTCAAGACATTTTATTTACACGTGAAAAACATTCGAATAAATGTGTATAGGCGGTAATGGGATAAAGGCAGGGCCGGATTTAAGGTTGTGGGGGTTCCAGTGCCCACATAAGATTGAAATATAAGAATCTTCAGATGATCTATATTTTGTTTTAAAACTTAAACTTTAAAATTATATCACTGATGGGTTATTCCCTTATCATGCTATTAATTTCTTATCTCAAATGCAATATTTTTTTGCAAATTAGTAGAAAAATTTTTTTTTTAAAGGTAATTATTTTGTGGGAGTCCCATGCTCTCCCTAAATCCGGCTCTGGATATAGGTATACAGTCTGTATGCGGTTTTTTATTGGAGCCGAAAAACGTGCATATTAGTTTATAAATCACTCAAGGAGCTGGGTGGGAAAATTCAGTGGGCTGCGTTGTATTATTCATTTTACCATTGAGTATATATAGTATATACTATATATATATATATATATACTATATATATATATATATATATACACTATATATATATACTATATATATATATATATACTATATAGTATATATATACTATCTATACTCAATGATTTTACTATCACCAACGGTGTGTGTTATCAACAAAGCAGTTGCCGACTAATCAGTCCACTGATATAGTGATTTGCGACGTCCGACCAAATGCGCTCAATAATTATTACTAATATTCGTCGATAAGTTTTCGTTTTGAATCTACAGACTTTATAATAATTTCAGAATCGTCACGCTTTTACTCCGAATTCAGTCATTCGAAGAAGTGCACACACATAGTCACAGAGGTAAATTCCATTCTAGTGAGTCACTATTACCCACTAATTACTATACTATACTTGTTAATTTTGCTCAAACACTTTGTCGTCGAAAAATATTATTCGCATCTTTCGACTTTTCGAGTATTGCATTTATGCCCACCCGACCACCCATCTAATCCAAGCTTGATCACGCTGTGTGTGAATAGCGTCGTACATTCACGGTTTCTGTGATTTTTATTATTGATTCTTTTGAACAGTTTACAACTTAATTTCTGTACATAAGCATATAACAATATTTTTTACATGTACGTGTATATTCATTTCAGTACTGAATGTTGGTCTCAACAAAATAAAATATTTACTTTTAATAATAATTTAGGACAACTCAAGTCTGAAACTTGACAGATTAGCCATTGTACATCTTCGATAAGTCAATAACATTTTAACTTTAGTTTAAACTTGCTTATCGCAAACTCTGATATAGAATATCTATCTATGTACATGATGTGGGTGTGTCATTGAACGTTTTGATTGAATAAAATAATAATGTAATATTTTATATTTATATATTTTACAGAATTTATAAACGGTAGTTTAAGACACATTTATACTTGAATGAGAAAATGACATTCTTTTACAAGGGACATGAAGAAAAGATACCAGAAATAAAATGCTGGTATCCAAGAACAATAGTTTACGATCCAATAAAAGCTGGCAGTATTGATGGCACTGATAATGAACCACATGATGCTGGAATTATTAGAGCCTTAAATTCTGAGTATAAAACGTCCTACAAGGCTAAAGGAAATCCCTTAAATACAATATTTGTAGGCAGACTAAGCTTGGATACAACAGAGAAAGATTTAGAAAATGTAAAATAATATTATTATTCTGAAATTATAACTAATAAATAAGTAGATTGATTTTGTATTATTTTATGACCAAATTGATTATAACAGGTCAATAGAAATAAACTAAAATATGTTTAGATGATAATAAGTGCAAAATTGATAGTATATTTTTAAAATATAACTTATTTTTATATTTTTAATATAAAACCGTGTATTATTTCCTTCCGTCAATACATAATATAATGTTGGCATTCAGGGCCGGTTATAGGCGTAGGCGACAAAGTTAATATTTATATAGAGGCGGCATATAAGAAAAGTTATAATAAAACAAGAGGCGGCAATTTGATCTTTACCTACATTTAAAAATTTGCTTGCACCGGCCCTGTTGGCATTATATATATTTAGGTACATTAATGATGAAATAATTTTGTTTTCATAGTTTTGTACATTCATTATACCAGGGGCGTCCTCAAGGGGGGGGGGGGGCGAATGGGGCAGTCGCCCCCTCCATGACCTCTATTTTCTTTCTTAAAATTAATTAAAAGGTAAAAAACCTAGTAATTGGTGTATTTTCATATAAATATATAGGTGATGTATGAAGTTCGCCCCCCCCCCCCTATGAAAGGGTCTAGGGACGCCACTGCATTATACACAATATTTTTAATATTAATCGTTTTATGGGTAATACACTGTTTACTTTGTTTTATTGGGTAATAATAAATTATCATCATTCTTTTTTTTCTTGGGGAAGAGGGCTTATTTACCATATTATATTTTATTTATACCTACACTTAGATACAAATAAAAACTACACTAACTGTTTAAATTCATACAATTTAATTGAAAATGTTATATAACTTAAACAATTAATTGTTTTTTATTTTGTTTTAGGAATTCTGTCGGTATGGTAAAATGATAGCTTTAAGGCTGGTTAAAGATATAATAACTGGTTTAAGTAAACGATATGCTTTTATAGAATATGAAACATTTAAAATGGCATTGAATGCTTATGTACTTTGTAAAAAACTAGTATTAAAGAATTCTGAGGTATTTGTGGATTTCGAATGTGGACGATTACTACCTGGATGGAAACCTCGAAGACTAGGTATATCAATATATATTTTTTTTAATTTCTCTTACCAAAATAATTTATGTAATTTATTTCTTACCTTTGTTTAGGTGGAGGTTTTGGAGGTGAAAAACAATCAGGTCAACTTAGATTTGGTGGTAGAATAAGAAGTTTTAGACCACCTTTAAATCTGGTTGAATTTAAAAAGAATAGATCAAATAATGAAGAAAACAAAGAAATTAGAAAGTCAATTACAACTCCTCGTTCTACTAACGACAGGCATTCAAATTCTGTTGGTGTTTCAACTACATCGGCACCTTCAATTATATCATTACCATTAACACCACCATCGCAACCCGCTATGGTTTTACCATTAACACCTCCTTCATATTCAAATGCACTGATGCCATTAACACCACCTTCACAATCTATAATTGTTTTACCATTAACACCTCCTTTAAATTCAACTGTCACATTACCATTAACACCACCATCACATTCTATTACATCTTTACCTTTAACACCACCCTTAAATTCGATTCCGCCTACTTGAAATGTTATTAAATTTAAATAAATTTACTGAAAATTTAAATGACTCATTAGCTATAATTAATAACAATATATATAAATATATTCATATTTTTTTGTACAAATCCATCTGAATATTTTAATAATTATTGTGATTGTATTAAACTGTTTTTGTTAAACTTATTGTTTTTATTATTATTAACTTACTTTTCTTAATAACTTCACAAGTATACTATCAGTAATCTCAATGGTTGTTTAGTTTTAATATGTTACATAACAATACTTTATTTGAAATAAGAACAGTAGCTAGCGATGACAAGTTTTTGTATGCAATGAACCTTCTTTAATCGAGTATTTTAAATTCCAAAACTGAAAGCTCTATAAGAGAATTATATGTGTTCATTCACATCCTTCAAAATATTTATTTATAAAGTAATCAATTCCATGCTTTGTCCAACTGTCGCTTAAAAGTAAATTGTTGCTTCCCAACACTATTTATAACTTTTAACTCATGTTTATTAATTATCTTCAATTATTCAATTATTCACAGTTAGATTCTAAATTACAAAATGCAATAAAATTAATATTAGTAGGTATTAATTTGTATAAAACGTTCATTATTATTGAATTATTCTTCTAATCATGAATATTCTAAAAATTATTTCATTTGAATATTAAATTTCAGTATAAAAAATACTGTAAAGATACATTAGCACAAAGTAAAATAATACTTGTTGACAGGGGCGGAGTGGCCGGTCTGGAAATGGGAATTATCCAGATTGCCTGGCCCATATTATGGCCTGGTGGCCCAATCATTTATATTAGATTTTATTTACAAAATTAGTAAATGCGTCAACAATGTTTTTGTATTAAAACTTTGAAATTACGAAATTAATAATTATTGTATTTGGTATATTATTAATACAATTGTGATTTGTGTTACATTTTGATAGCCTTGTATGAGTATAAGAAAGCATAGGCCATCGGGTATAAAATTACAAAATATCGTTTGGTTATTTTTATAATTAACACCCGAGTACCGACGCCTGTTGAAACTTGAAAGTTGTTTATCTTCAGAGTAGCGACAAACATAGACATACACCAATATATAATGGCTATAATTGAAATAATTGAATAATACCCAATGTTGTGTTATTGGTCGGTGGAAATAGGAAACAATTTTTTGTATCATAAATATATTTGATTGTATTTACTGCTTAGCGAAAATGTTCTAGTTATGACTTATGGTAGGGTCGTTGGAATCATTTTTAATTTAAAAAAATAGATAAAATAATATAATAATTTGAATAACGTTTATCATTATTTTATTTGCTGGTTAACAAAATTAAGAAACAATATTTGAAAATTTCTGAAACGTTTGTGTAATAAATTTTATATAGTGAGTGAATACCTATTTAGTACAGTTTTAAGTTTATTGTAGTAAACTATAATATAGTACCTCAGATATTATGTAGGATCTTAGGATATTAAATATGCACTTAATATTTTAGTTGTATAATTAAATAAATAAAAACGTCTATGAAAAAATATTGATAAAATGATAAATTTTTTAAAATATGCATTTGTAAGCAAAATAAAATTTTTCAATACTACCTTTGTGAAAGCATGAAATGTATTTGTTTTGTACTTGTGAAAGGTCATTTTCAACCCTGTAGTATTTGAATAATAGGTTAAGAAATTCAATGACCAATGAAAACCTTGAGTCTTTTATGCTAATGGCCATTGAGAATAAAATTCTCATGGAAATAGATAATAATATTATAATAAATGCAGTTGGTGAAAAATCTAAGCTATTATCAAAATTATTATTATAAATGTATATCTTTCTTATTATATAATTATTAATAATTTGTTATAGTTATTGTTTATAAATCATAATTAATATAATACTTCTTTATTATAAATATATTTGTTACTTATTAACTAAACCTGAACCATTAAAACACAATATATAATTATTAACATTGCTATTAATCTATACTGATTAAATATTTTCTGGTATTAGTGGTATATAAATACAACACATTAGAAGTTAAACGAAATAGCAATTGTGATTGAATTAATTTTATAATATTGAGAGTATAAATAATACATATTATAAATAAAATGAAATGTATTTATTTAATTGTAATTTGTATTGAAATAAGTAAATAGAAATATATAATTTTAGCGTAGCGAGAAAAATTTGTTTGGTAATTTAATTGGTAAATGGAGAGTGGCCTGGATAAATTTCAATCTCCCGGCCTGAATTTTGTTCCCACTCCACACCTGCTTTTAGATACTATTTCTAAGATGTTTTAGTACTTTGGTACTTACCTGCAGTACCTATATCGATTTTTGCTTCACTACTTTTTATTAGTTATTTTCGCTGCTGTATCTGTTTTTACTGAAAAATAACCTTTTGGTTTTCACTGATATTTCATTTTCACCCAAAATTTAAAAAGTAGGTTTGTACCAATAAGAATATTATTCATTATTAAGCTAGACGTTTTAACTGAAAAACCATTTTAGTAACCAATTACCTACAATTCGCGCATATTATACGTGCCATATGAAGAAAAACATTAAACAACAAAAGTATATAATATAGTCTAAATGTTGTATTAAGAAACTCCTGATTAGAGATAACAATTTATCATATTTAGTATTATTATGTTTATGTAATATATTATAATATTAAAATTAATAGAACAAACATTTTTAAGATTTTAAAAGTGCATTACCTAGATAAATAAAGTATTGAAATTTGAAGCGTCCAAACAAACCGAAATACGAAGCTGCCAGTCAATATACACATCAGGTCAGCTAACTTGGATAGAAGTTCACTGAACACCACTCACCTGTTATTTAAGTGGATTAGTAGACATTTTGAGAGTAACTAAAAATAAAATTATTTTATTTTTTTAAATACTAATTAAAAGTTCAATGTTGCGTAATGTCGAAATTACAATGATAGTTATACTATATAGACAAACAATTTCAAGCATAAATAAACTTGCAATTTTAATAATATAAACAGCTGATCTACAAAATTGTCATTGCTCATAACGTAATTCACACAGTATGATGTACAGGGGCACTTCTGCTATAGCAGTAATGAAAAGTGACTTTTTTGGCTGGATTTGTAGAAAAATAAATAGACGAAGTGCCATAAACGTGTTAAAAGACGATAGATCATAGTTATAGTTGTATTGTAAAAATTCTGCAAGCTATTATGAGAATCCTTGCCCGTAATTTTGTCAGCGCTAAACCATTTGTATTGATCAATGGTGAAATAGTGGTCCGTAGGGTCTCTCTTGTCCATGCATCATATATCATATTACTTCGTATTTAAATTTAATTTCTAATTCCTTATATGTTATTCTTTTTTTAACAAAAAAAAAAAAAGAAGTTTACCAGGAATTTAAATTCCTTTTTTTTAAGCGTTTTAAGTTCAAAGTTTCATGACATAAATCATCCATAAATTTCTCATGGAACTATTTTTTATTTACAATTAAAAAACAAATAACCATTGATAACTATGTACTTGAAATATTCGTGAATGTCTATATCAGAGACATAAGGGGAGAGCTAAGCGGGATATACCCCAGGGCCCCCCAAAAAATAATATGGACTTGCAGCTTTTCTATAGTTATAGATATATTATTAGAAAAATACGATCTTAACGATGTTTATTTAAAGATACAACCATATTAATCATTTAAAATAATTGTCTGTGATAACCTGCATGTTATTGAATGAGATATAGGTTAGGTTAAAATTTATTAAATTTGAGACGGCTCTTATGTGTGTTATTGGTAAAAGAAATCAAAGACGACGTGAAAAACAAACTGTTTTATGTGGGAAAAAAAGTTTGAAGTCGATACCTTCTTTGTTATTATAGATAAATTGATTTCTGAACTTGACAGAAGATTACATTCTTATAATCTTTTTCTTTCTCAATTCAAATTTTTAGTTAACTTTAAAACTGACACTGGCCCAGGCATTCATTAAATAACTGTATTCAGTTTTACCATAATGATCTCGATGATAACTTGAAAACAGAAATATCTCATTTTTATCATTATATCGAAACAGTTTCCTCAGATATTGACAATTATTGTGATGCTATAGCAAAACTTCTATAATATGAATGACAACTTTTTGATGTTTTTCCAAATGTATATATTGCACTGAGATTATATCTGACATTACCGTTGACAAATTGTATTGTTTAATAAATTAACGATGTAATGTAAATTTTCTGTCTGAGGAAAAATATTTTTCTTATTTAACTAATTAATATCAATTGGTATATTATTATAAAAATACTTTTTTGTAAAATTAGGGCCCCAAAAATTAATTA
The DNA here is from genome assembly GCF_037042655.1 of Diuraphis noxia. NCBI lineage: Eukaryota > Metazoa > Arthropoda > Insecta > Hemiptera > Aphididae > Diuraphis > Diuraphis noxia. The sequence continues at coordinate 63,062,810 of NW_028301711.1, forward strand.
GCCCAGGGCCACTAATTTCATCAATCCACATCTGGTCTATATATATTAGTATTTTCCAAGTTTGACTCTCTTTATAGATGTTTTCAATTTTCATTTATTATTAGTTTTTTATTTTTTTACCTGGTTTCTAATCAAGTATAAGCTTAAAACACCTTACATCACCATTATAGCTAGTGTTTTTCCGTTAGTTACCAGTACATATAGGCACATAGCACAGTTTTCTAGTAGATAACTATATATGGTCGTAGTGTGGTACATATAGTAATAACTAATAAGTAATATTGTAATAACGATTGTTGATATTAAGTTATCTAATTATACTATTGTCTATTGTTACTATTAATAAAATATTTATATTAAGATATAATTAATATATATTTTTCAATGTTCATCATACACTAGCCAAAATATAGCCACTTCCAAAACATCATATTTATAATTCTGCTTAAATTAGAATAAAATTATGGCCTATTGCGTTGAATAAAAATATGCTCGCAGAGTGAACTTTTCTTACTTGCTTTTCTTCCAAAAATATCGATAGAAAATAATTTTGCTCCGTCAAAAAGCTTGAAAGTTTTACTCAAGATTCTTATAAATTGTTATAAAAAAAAAAAAAAACGGGTAATTGGGAGACCCTCTGTTGTAAAGTAGGTTACAATAGGGTCACTGTGATGGATGATGGTTTTAAATTTAAATTCAAAATATCCATGATAATGATTCTGAGCGGAGACAGTTTGTCGGGCTAAGATATTTCAAAATAGGTCAAGATTTGAACTTTAAATGATTATAAAAAAAAATTGTGATCATTTTTTTTTTTCAATTTTCAATTTTTCAACTATACTATTGCAAATAATACATACCCTTGTATTAAATTGTCAAGTTTTTTAACCAATAAAATTTTTTTTTTAATATTAAAATAACAAACTTCACTTTAGAAAGTGTAAGTAGGTTTTTTATGAATTTCTAACTTAAAATTATTTGCATATTTCGGTGATTCTTACGAAATTTTTAACTCTTGGTTTTTAATTTCCACTTACAAAATTTGTAATATATTTTCAAGTTTTTTGAACGAGTCAACATTTTTTTGACGACATCAATTCAAAACAAATTAATAACTATTGAAAATGTCATGCCTATAAATAGCTCAACACGAGTCAAAATATTTTAAAAATTGTATAATGTATACAAAATTCTAATATAAACATTCAGTGAATGTTACATGTACCTACCTATATACAGCTTTTTTTTTTATAATTACACTAAAAATTAAAATTAATTTTTTATAAAACCAATTTCGCGTATAAAATTCTGATTTTCCTTAATTAGATATTTCAACTATTTAAGTGTAAATAGAGTAGACGGACACAAAATTAAAAGAACATCACACATCATTAGTGTTAGATCAATATCATTACACTCATACATCATAAATATATATATCCATCGCTCTATTCAGAATCTAAAAATTCAAACATATTACATGTGCACAATTTTTTTTTTAAGTTCAAATTACGATATAATTCATCAAAATCACGAAAGTTTGGGTATTGCCTTATTGTATTTGAAAATCTATAAAATGTTTGAATTTTTATAAGTAAACAGGATTGAATATTTAAAACAAGGTTTCCCATAAGTATATTTCATATAGTACAACCAAAAAATCTAAAAATTATATAAACACAGTCTTTTTAAGTAGATATTCAAACGGAAAATAACAATTTTAGTTATTTTTTTTGTAATTTAAAATTTATCATCATTTTATAAATTGACAAGTGACAAGCCTTCTACGCTCAGAGTCGTCTTTCTTCATATAAAATGATTTTTGATTTTATATTATTCAAATTTTATACAACCATTACGACAGTTAACGTAATAATACAACTGCAGAGTGCTATATCCACTTGTCCGCCACTTTTTCAAACATTAAAAACACACTAATAAATACAAAAAATAAATTACCTTGACTAAATCATGTAATCAACATTATATATGCATATTAATGTTAGTATCTACCTACTCTAATAGGTTATATTATGTACACATTACACCATATGAATTAATAAGTATATCGTATTATGTATAATGGCACAATTTTATAATAACATTTTTATTTAACATATTACCTAAATGGGAAAAAGTAGGTCTCAAAAAATAAATAAAAATTATATTGTATCCAAATTCAATACTTATTTTATATTAAAATAAATTCATATCAATATAGATCTTCGGAAACAATATTTTTACTATATCTCTTTGTTATATCCAGACCCTGCAGATTTGGTTTTGGTGTCAGACAGTTTAATATTATCAAAAACGGTATATAATAAATAATAATATATACCTATACAGTTATAAAAAGTATAAATTGCAACAAGTTTGTTTTTATACAGGTTGTAACACTGTAAAAGGTCTATTTGAGTAATCTTACAACTTTTTTTTCTATTCAATATTTTGAAGTTTTTTTTTTGTTATGATTTCTGGAGCTCTGCGCTATAATTTTTATATGTTATAATTTATTCTATTTTTTTACGACTAAAATTAAATAATTTAAATTTTGTATTAAATTTTTTCTTATAATCTAAGATAGCTATTTTATAAATAAGTATTTAAAAACAGTTTTGGTGTTAAAAACTTTTAATTTGGTTACATCATTGATTTTTAATAAAATTTCAATGTTTGTTAAAATTCACATTAATTTCTTGCTAATCAGTGTTTCGTTATCATTAAAAGCCAAAAGGTAAGTAATCAATAATAAATGCATATATTTTATCATTATTTACCACATGATGCATACCACCACCATATTAGTCAAATAGACCTGTTACACTCTGTATACCTACATAGATAATTAGATTGTAGTATGTTTACTCCTGTCTACTATATTATGTAACGACACTAAATAACTAATCATACAATTTTTTTATAAAATGATATAGGTACCAAATTGTATTATGTCACTTTGTATTTTACTAGTAGGTACTATTTAGTATTTAGGACTGAGCAAGTAAAAAATATTCAAAACCTTAATAGTAAAAATTTGGCACTTGTTCCAAAAAAGGTTCGCATCCCCTGCAATACAGTATAATAGTCTGTAATAGGCGTGTAAGGTTTTTACTGTCCTCTTTGATCGTATGTCTCATTTGTATATATATATAGGTGCTATGTTGTAATTGGACTTTTATATATACCTAAAAGCGTGAAGTATAATATATTATTAATTTTATCGACAATTATAGTTTCGATTTGAACAGCTTATTGTTGCTAAACCAGAGAAATTAATTTTTTTTTCATACCATGACTCCGCTATTGCGTGTTCACAATATTTGGATGGTTCCCAAATTGTTTATGAAAAAATTGAATCAATACGGATACAATATGGCCAATATGGGTGATAATAATAGTAGTGAATTTAGTACAAGAAATAAAACTTCTAATGGTCGAATGATGTGTTTCGTTATCGTTTCCATTATGATTAATGATTATAAAAAATGTTTATATTAATTATGCAAGACCTACTACATTAATGTTGGTTTCCGATGCTTTGAAACGGTGGCTCCCTTCGCCAACTCTTGTGACGCTCAGTTTGAATACCACTGTGCTAAAGTATAGGAATATATAATATAGTTAGTATGGTATAATTATTTGATAACATTTGTTTCTGCTAAAATAGTAGATATATTTTTATTAAACTATTTACTGATGCATGTCATTCTCATTATTTATATTAACTCCTGTGTATATAGATATTTAAAGCTTTCAAATTTTGCAAATGTAAAATTATCTACTTGTAAACTAGGTGATTTTGTCTATAGGTGTTTGGTAATGTAAACCTTTAAATATGTAATGATAATTTAACTCTCGTAATTTAATTTACTATTAAACGTATAGGTATTCGTCAAAAAAATATAACATATATATCTAATAATAGAATTCATATAAAAACATAAAAGTATTAAATTTAGCCCCTACTGTGATAGTCTAAAGTCTAAACTACCCTCTTCTATGTCTAATACAATTGTTTAAAAGTATTAACTTTCAATTTTTAAACACGTATAGTAGGAACCTATTCAGTAATAGCTCAACACTCAAGTATATATTGTATATAATAGATATACCTTTACCTACCTACATAAATGGCTGTCGAGTTCAAACTACTAGCTAGTAAGCATTAACACTTGAAAAAACATTAAAACTTATCTAAACATTGTTATTAGTATACATTTAAGTAAATAATTTTAATTTTACAGTTTAGTAACAATTAATATAATACATTTTATTAATAACCAATAATAACGAATTCAACCAATTTTTTATTAAATAATAAATCTATATATTTAATATTTTTATACACATATATTAAATAGGTATCTTCATTAATTATAAATAATATATGTTTTTATTTTTTTATAATTAATGGTATAGTCATACGTGGATAATGAATAGTTAATAATGTATAATGTATTATATATAGGTATACATAAAGTTATGACTATAGCGTTGGAATCTAGAGCACAATGAGTAGGTATTTAACTTTGAAAAAGTCAAAGATCTCAAAAATTAAGACAAATACTGAATAAAATAACTATTCAATTTTAGACACCTTTTATTTTGTTAAATTTTGCATGAAATTGATTTTTTTTCATCGACTTAAAGCATTAACTGAAAAATATACGTCATATCATCGTGTATATAATTACTGATTTAATATTTATTATAATATATTTTAAAGCATTTTAAACTGGCAAGTAATGGGTGAGTCAGCTATTATAGGTGGGTCACATGATGGCCCACCTTGCAAGTCGTATTGTACTTATTAAATATATCGCGACCTGATAAAGTTTTATCATGGCACTTTAATGATAAAATTACAAATTACAATTTTCAATAATAATACATAATTAATTAAATATATTGAAAAATTGAAATATCTTAAAGTACATAAATCATAATTGGTTTGGCCTACCCTGCCGAAAAGGTCTGAGGTCATGGTTATAGTTTCTATAACATATAATATTTATATTTGTTTCAGATTAAAAACAGTTCAACGACTGTTCACCTAGTTTAATTTTAAAAACTATTTATTGTTTTAAATTTTTAATAGGTAAATAAAATTATACTTAAATTAATTAATTTAATTTTTAGTAAATAAAATAAATCTAAATGGAATAAGTGGTAATTAATTCGTTTTTATTGATGCAGGTTGGTTTTAATTAGATACAATATATTAGTGAAACCAAAAGAAACTTAATCAATAGGTATGTTATAGAATGCATTTTAATAATCGCTGTGAAAAAAACATTATTTAAGACTTTCATAATATTATAATATTAGCCATTTATAAATTTATAATTTATAATTCGTAAAAAAGTGGTCATAAAAGTCATAAGACTATTAATATGACAAGGAGGAGATAAAATCACATAATATGTTTACTAAAGCTATAGTGATTTAATCCAATTAAAGCATTTAGTATATTATTATGGTCTCTTTTAAATGTCTCATTAACAATCTCATATTAATAAGCAAATATTTGTGATTTTGATAAATTTTGTTAAAATATACTAATATAATACTTTAAATAATGTATGAACTAATCTTTGATTTCAATTATCAAGCTATTTTACTAAAAAATAAATATTGAATGATACACGAATCGAAAAAAAAGTAGAAATTTTAACTTCTTATAAATAGCACTAAAAGAGCGAAAATATTTTTTTAAAAGCGGGTAAGTGGATGTCGCTCTGCTGTACATTAGGTGGTGGGGGTGGACCTCTGACTAGGGAAGGTTAGATTTTGAATGCAATAATAGGTATCATAATTGTATACGAAAAACGATTCTAAATGGAGATGATTAGTCAGTCTAGGATATATTATATTTAAATATTGTCTTATATTCTATTTTGAAACAAATATTTTATTTTTCAATTAGGATGCATTTTGCATAAGGCATGGTTAATCTATTTTTCCAAAAACATTGCATGTAGTTATCATAATTCATAATACCTTATATTATCATAGATATACTATATACATATACCTGGTTTGAGGATAAATAGTTATCGTTACGCTATTTCCTAAAAATTTAAAATTCAAACGCACTTAAAATTATTCCCATAATGATACTTCGAGTTTTCTCCATAGTTACTTGAAGGAAAAATGACGGAAGACTTAGAGTTGTATTTTTAATCCTTAGTTATAAACACAAACAATTTTATGATTTTAAATTCTGAGCGGAGCGATGAATGTATTGATTTTACCATGATGTGTATTTTTATTTATTTTTTTTTTTGTGTCTGTGTCATCACGTTTTGGGGCAGTAAAAGTGCTTCGATTTTTGACTTCAGTACCTAGTTCGATCAGAAAGTGAATCTAGTTGGTACTTTGGGGGGTCAAAAGTGAAAAATTCTTAATACTTTTCTAAATAATCGAGAAAAATTCATAATCAATAATTATAAATTATATAGTCACAATTCTTTTTTACAAGGATTCAAAGTTTGAATTTTGACAACATACGTAAAAATCACGAAAATTCATAAATTATTTTATGCTAGAAATTAATAAAATTTTCCTTTTATACCTAAGATTTGAAAATTTAATACATGACTCCTATCATATTTTTACAATAGCAATTGAAAAATAAAATAAATGCGTAGTCACAATTTTTTTACAAGCATTCAAAGTTTGAATTTTGACAACATATGTAAAAATCACGATAATCACGAAAATTCGGAAATTATTTCAAACTAGAAATTCATAAAAATATTTCTTTTTAAATCTAAGATTTGAAATTGTTTAATAAGTTATAATATATCCTAGACAGATAAACCGTCTTTGCTCAGAATCGTTTTTCGTAAACAATGATATAATATCATTGGATTCAAATTTAATCCATTACAGTAACCCACTTGTAACCTACTATACAGCAGAGCGACATCCACGACTTACCCGCCTTTTTTCAACTTCAAAATTATTTGCAAATTTTCGCGTTTTTGACAGATTTCGTAAAAATTTGAACTATAAATGCGTATAAAAAAAAGCTTTTTTTTATTTACAATAAGAACAACTCATAAAGAACCTTGTATTAAATGTTCAAGTTTTTTTGGTCATCCAAACATTTTTACCGACACTTCAAAAAAAATTCTGATAAAAATTGAAAATTTCAGTTGTCTATAAATAACTCAAAAAAAGTCAACAATTTTTGAAAATTAAACTGTATATACTCGTAGATAACACTAACATAAATATTTGGTGAACATTTCAATATTTACAGTGATTAGTTTTTGAATTACAACGATATAAAAAAATCGATTTGGTCGAAAATTGATTTTGCGTAAAAATTCCCGTTTTTCTGTATTTTTTTTTTTTTTTGTCTCGATTTTTTTGAAAACTGTTGGAAAATGTTTACCTTTGACCTCTATAATGCACAAAGGATATTCACTTTTACATCGGAAACCACACCCAAATTTTGAAATTGAAGCATTATTTCTATACACAGACACACACAAAAAAATAAAACACACGTCATTGTAAAATCAACATATTCATCACTCCTCAAAATCTAAAAAATACTATGTCTGGCAGATTTCAATATTAATATTCATAGGGAATTTCAAATCACTGAAGTTGTTTCATGTTACCTACCTACTACAAAAAACAAATTCGATTTTTTCAAAAACTGGTTTTGCTTATAAATAAACCATTATGTTATTCTATATATTAGTTTTTTTGTTTTTCATGATGATTTTGAAAAGTACCGGAAAGTTCTTCCCAAAATAACTAAATAGATTCATTAGATTCAATTTACTACTATAAAATCTTTTTCTATGTTAATGGTTAAAGCATAATATTTTTATTTTTATTAATAGCTTTTAGTAATTAACTATAATAGCTTGACAGTTAATACAGATAAAACAGATAAAATTATACAAAAAATAAGACTTAATATAAATAAAAACAATAAAACATTGATAACAAGAAAAAGTAATATAAATTAGGTGACATAAAGCTAGAAGCATAATATTACTGCTCCAAAAGCTGATGAAAGATACTATAAAACACACATAAAACATGATCGTAAAAATAATTCATTCATCGCTCCACTTACAACTTAAGAGGACGCCATACCCGCATGTGTTGTCTTCGTCGTACAAGTGGCGTAGCATAGCAAATTTTACGCTCAATAGATCACGTTTATTTCCGTTATTTTAAAATTTAGAGTGAATTGACCTATTATAAAAATTAAAGGCAAGATTATTACCGAGTGTATCTCATAGGATTTTTATCATATTTTAATTTTAAAGTGAGTAATGAGTATTTTAAAATTATAAATAATTTTTATATCTAAAAATACTCATACCTCGGCTTAAAATTAAAATATAATAAAAAGCCTATGAGATGCACTCGGTAATAATCTTGCCTTTAATTTTTATAATAGGTCAATTCACTCTAAATTTTAAAATAACGGAGATAAACGTGATCTATTGAGCGAAAAATTTGCTATGCTACGCACTTGTACGACGGAGACACACATACGGGTTTGGCGTCCTCTTAAAATAACAGTTTAACATGCAGTGTAAAATGTATAATATCCACTATATCCTATCATAAAATTGTATATATTAGGCATTATAGTAGGACGAAGATAACTCGTGAACATGTCGTCTTCCTAACTGGAAGAATTTGAAAAGGTGTTATAATAATATTGCATATGCACATTTCACAATATGTCAACATAATAATTACACAACATCACAACAAAATCATCTGGGTGATCATCTCGAATACATGCCCATGCGGCAGTATATACTGATATTTCACTAATTCGCTTTTACCTACCTATACGATCATATTAGAATATCAACCTAAATAACTATCGATGATACTTTCTAATTCTTACATTTTATTATATTTAGTAGATAATAGTTTAACACTTTATTATATAAACAAACATGTAGTCAGCCAGAAGTCATCGGTGCTATACAGACATATTATTGTATATATTATAGTAATACTGATTAAACTACTACTGGATAGTATCCAGTTGAAAGAAACTAGAATATCACCATGTACATGATGATTCGAAAACATCACTAATAGGACGTACGAATGAAAACCTATGACGATTATGATAATATTAAGGAGTTAGGTCTTCGTATTAGCAATTTTTTAATTGGGTGCTGGTCTTGTGAAATACACAAGAAAATGCGTAGAAAGTGCGTAGAAAATTATCATTATTATAATGTGTGTGACAGTTATGTAAAAGAAACAGCCGAGTGCTACCACACGTTTTTTTTTTTGTCTAAAAGTTTTTTGCCAATTGTGTTGACCTACTTATTTATCGTATAGAATATATCACGAAGTTCACTTGAAAGCGGCTCTCATATATTTTTTCCATTATTTTTTTTAGTTAACAAATATTATTAAAATTTTAAAACATTTACGTAATATTCAAAATTTCATATGGTTACGTTAAATTTTAAAAAAACTGGAAGAGTCGATAAACTTCTTTGCAAATTTAAATATGATTTTAGAAGTTCAATCCTATAGTAGAGATAAGACAACAGGTGTGTAATTTTGGTAGAGATACCCAGGCTACAGCCGTGATCGAATCCTCGTATTAGAATAACGCGTAGGTAAGCGTATTTTCGGGGAAAAAAAAAAAATTGGAATTTTTACCCTCTCTTCGACGTTACGTAAACTCGCGCAATGCCGTGCCTAGTCGGTCGTCGATCATCACGACGACGACTATCGATAGTTGCGTAAGCGGTGCAGCACACCGCACTCGTGTGTATTTGCACTTTGCAGTGTGCAACTATTTTATATGATATCATTATGCACATCACACGCCACAGGACTGCCCCCCTCGCCCCATAAACATTATCAATTTAAATGAAATAATAATAACGTCTTTGGTCCGGCGTGACAGTAAAACAGAACAGAGTATTTTAAGTGGACACTTTTAGGTTTCGGTCGTCGAAACACACTACAGTACGTCAGTACCGCACTGACCATTTGCCACAGTTGTAGTAGGATCGCGATCGCCGATAGAAATCATACCACATTATCACACTACGTCTTGTTAAAATTAATCTCTTTGAATAAAATACAATACACATTCTAATAAAATAAGTCGGAGCAGCTGCTGCTGCGGTGACGGTATATTCGGCTGCAACGGAGACGTGAGCGGTTAAACAACATTCCCTCCATGGCGGCCGTGTAAACGCGATAAACGCGTCGTCCGCTCCCCCGCCCCGCCCCGCCTCGCCGACGCATCACCACAACACGGTCTCGTGTTGTAGTCGACCACTAACGTAGTGGTACGTCGTCCCACCAGTTCGCCAACAGCGAGTGTCCGCGCACCGTCGCCGCCGCAGCTGTCGTCTTGTTTGTTGTTCACACCGTTCACCCGGTTTTTTGGCGCGCAGTCGTGTCGTGCCTTCCATGTGCGTTACGTAACGGCGGCAACGTTATCACACCGTGCGCATATTTACAATAATAATATTAATATTACTTATAGTACGGTTGACATGTTTTGATCCCCGTAAGTATTACATATTATTATTATTGTTATTATTTGAATCTATCGTATTTTTTATATTTTTTGTATAATATTATATAAATCATCATTATCATGTGGCCTGAAGGCGCTAAGATAGAGATAACAGGCAGGGCTGAAAGCTTAGATCATATAGTATATGATCTAAGGCTGAAAGCATGTCCCTTCCTCCGACCAAATGCCACTTTTCGTCACTAATCAGTAATCAATATTGTTTAGGAAACGATCGCGTACACATTTTATTTGTATTGTAACTTTTGTTTTACTCACAGTACACACCACATAGGTGTGTTAATTTGTTTGGTAAAATTAAATATATAAATACTAATTTGAAATTTCATAGTTTTGTATAGTAATTATTTAAAAGAACATTTTTTATAATAACATTTAGTCACTAGGAGTAGGTCACTGTTTTCTCTTAGTCTTATCCACTTCCAGTCTTGCAGAGATATGGATAGGCCATGGCTTTATCATCTATCACGCTAATAATTTAGGGCCGCAGTCTTTTTTGCAGACGAGAAAAAAATTATAATATATATTATCATCTACGCTGTAGGGAGGTTTTTCATTCTACCGTGGGATAGGTAGATTTTCATTAACCTAAAAATCCTTCATGATAATTCTGAATCTATACTGTTACTAGGTATTGGTAGGTTACGGAATGATGTAGGTAGAAGGAAATTTATGATAATTGATTCGATAATCTACAAATATAAATATAATTTAAGTGTGGTTTGTGCTAAAAAAAATGATTACAAATATAAAACAATGCGTCCCGTTTAAAATATTAAAAATTCAAAAGAGCGTAGTATTATTGTAAAATTATTTATTATCGTCGATAATATACAGTATAAAAAAGTATAATTTTACATATTATTATTCATCGATCCTTTGCACGTTTTGGAAACCGCCTGCATTCAGCATCCTGCAGTTTTTTCTAATTCGAATGACATTACAAGTTGTTATTATGATGACACTGCGTACCAACTTAAATCTACACCGCTTGTCAAATAAACCGTCAATATTGTAAGGAATTGTCAAAATAAGAATGTTGAAAAAAATTAATTAAATTAAAAATAATATTGGTAGTCGGTAGGTATAGTAATAGTCAATGCTAGATATTGCATTTAAGATTAGTAGGTGCGTATTATTATAGAATATGTTAAGTAATACGCGAAGAATGAAGATAAGTACTTTTTGTAATGTGGCGTCAGTCTATTTCATATTATATTATTTTACACTCGTATACTCCTACCTCAGAACGTGTACTTGGATTATTCCTATTGGATATTAACAATTTGAAGACTGGGTTAACTTGATGTTGTATCTAATTACAGGGGTTATAAAATAATATCATGTTAAAAACTGCAGCCAAAATAATGTGGCGAAATTGAGCTCGACGTACATCCATGCGTAATTATCGTATAATAATATAATATTGTGTTATAGATAATATTATATTGCTTACTGATCGTATACAACTTATAGGTACAAAATGTGTTAACTGTTCAGACCCGAGTTCTCTCATAAGTTGGTATCCTTTTTTTTTAACAATATTACTCTTGAATTTTTGAAACGTTTTGGGTAAAAAAGAATTGGTTCTCAAATTCCCAACTACCCGCAGCTATATTTTCTCTCGAATGTTTTTAGAAAAAAAAAGAGGGTGATACTGCATCACTGCAACATATGTCACAGTAGGGTGGACCGTACATCTTTAGGATTTATATTGGTCAATTATTTCGCTTTGTGTAGACTCCAGAATTCTGCTGCACACCGGCTTATATAAACAAACTGACAATGTATAATATAAATATATGGACCTTAAAATGAAAAATGTGTAGTACCCACAAGGATTTATTTAAAACGGCAGGTGATTCAGTAATTATTTTTCGTATATATTTTATTATTGTTTTATATTTTATTATTTTTTATTGGTTTATAACTTCTATTATGATTGATGTTGTTTGACTTACCAATTTGTATTGTATTGACCTACGTTAGGTTGACGCATTGACAACCTTACAACCCAGCAACTTTGCGATCAGCAAAACAAAGCTAACAAATTTAAATATTTGATATTAAATTTGTAATATTAAAAAAGCGGGTAAGTAGTGGATGTCGCTCTGCTGTAAAGTAGGTTACAAGTGGATTGCTGTAATGAATGGAATTAAATTTGAATCCAATGATATTATATCATTGTATACGAAAAACGATTCTGAGTGGAGACGGTTTATCTGTATAGGATATATTATAGATTATTAACAATTTTCAAATGTTTAATTTAAAAAGAAAAACTTTTATGAATTTCTAAATTAAAATAATTTGCGAATTTTCATGATTTTTACGTATGTTGTCAAAATTAAAATTTGAATGCTTGTAAAATAAAATTGTAACTAGGTATGTATTTATCTTTATTTTTCAACTGCTATTGTAAAAATACGTTAGGAGCCTTGTATTGAATTTTAAAATCTTAGATTTAAAAATAATTTTTTTATGAATTTCTAGGTTAAAATAATTTGCGAATTTTTGTGATTTTTACGTATTTTGTCAAAATTCAAACTTTGAATGCTTATAAAAAAAAGTAGTGACTATGATTTTATTTTATTTTTCAACTGCTATTGTAACAACATGTTACGAACCTTGTATTAAATTTTCAAGCTGTTCTACCCAACAAATAAATTTTTGTCGATATTAATTTAAAAAAAAAAACTAATAATGATCGAAAATCGTAAAATCAATACATTCATCGCTCCGGTCAGAATTTAAAATTAAACGTAAGTACGAATATTTTCGTAAAATATTTCAATTTCAAAATACTCATAACTTGATTAAAAATTAAAATTAAAAAAACATACGTAGGTACATATCGTACATACAATCATACAAAAATAGCTACTATTTGTAAGTTACTGTAATTTTAATTTCCGATCAGACTAGTGTTTTGTCGGCGACCGAAAAAACGATCACGACCAAACCGCAATCGGCACGACCGTTCAGTTCAGACTATGCGTTTTATCGGCTGCCGAGTGCCTATAAACGAGATTAAAAAGCGCAGGAATCTTTGTTAATTTGAAATTTAATATAAATTAGTATAGGTAATAGTTTTTGATTCCAACGAAATGTATCTAATATTATAAATTAAGTATACGTTACATAATCAAGAAAATTGTTAGGCCCTTATTCAGTTATTCGTGTTCTCATTAGAGATCATATCCCAAATACACGGATAGTTTTGGATCTCTGTTATTAATTTTTCAGTTGAATACATGTTTGAAAAATATTTTTTTTAATTTAATATAAGTATGTGCATTTAAAAAAAACTGCTAATTCAAAAAATAATGGTCAGTGTAGACGGCTCCGTATAAACGAATGTAATGTTGTGCACGACAGAAACGCATCATCGCTACGACGCTACCAAACCGCTACAGCGCGTGGTTGATTTCAGACTGAAATACTGAATTCGGACAGTTCGGAGAATCGGTCCAGTCTGGCTCCGATAACGCGGTTTATATGTTAATTATAGATGTCGTGGTTCGCAACTGACAAAACGCATAATGTGATCCGCTACTTGAGGACCCTATACCCACATGCGTGGTCTCCGTCTTACAAATTCAGTAATTAATACATCCTGAATAATTAATTTAACTCTATTATGTATAATTCTATTGTAAATTTACCTACGACCAAATTTAGAAAAAAGAATTTAATTCAGCATTTAAAAATGTACAGTTAACTATTTTAAAATGCTCATAACTCGCTTTAAAATTAAAACATAAAAAACCTATGTCATTGTTTAGATGATATTCTTACTTCTAAATATGATAATATATTAATTCTCTCTAATATTAAATTAACTATTCAGAACATACAATTGCGTTTTTTAAACATAGACAAAGTTAGTATCTCAAAATTAGTTCAGCTGAACACACATTTGCTGGTATAGTATCTAATTTTTTATGTATCCAAATTACGGATCCCTATGTATGTGTATTTAATTCTCATGAATATTCTTATTATACGTGCAAACGTTTATGGTAATAACATTCACAAATCCATAGGGAAGTTGCCCCCCAGTACCCCCTAATATATAACTATTGCTACAACAAATGTAGTTAGAAAAAAATGTCTTTATTAATAACTTTTAATTGGGTCTCTGTATTTCAAATATGTACATGAATATGTAAAAATATTATTAAAAAACAACTTTTTATTTTGACATAAACAATATTATGATCTATTTTGAACCATATCGGTATTTACGTATAGTAACGAATTAGCTTCCTGCATTATTTAATTATTATCATATTATTATTATTATTTTAACATTTAATCATGATGGACTTAGATTTTAGTCCGTACAATTAATTGAGTAATCTGCAGATATAAAATATTGAAATGATCCATGGTTATTTTTTATTATCAAAATTACATTATATCAGTATAATAATTGTTAACAATAAAATAATTAAAATATTTTTTACTGTTGTGATTGTCTATGTGTGGGTGCAAAATGATACTTTTGCCCCCCCCCCCCAGAAAAATTGTCGTGGGTGCAACTGCACCCTCATGCCCCCCCCTAGATGCCGCCTACGGCTATGTATATTTTTAAATTATTATATTGACATAAATTACGATATTTAAATGTAATAAGATTCTGCGAATTGAAATGTTAGGCAGGTATTAAATCAAACAAAATACTATATTTTTTAGACAATTTGTGAAATAAATAATTAAATCGTTTATTAGATAGGTATTCAAATTGTCTAGTTATTTTTATATGATTATAATTTATCATTATAGCTTACATACTTTAATAGTTTTATATAGGTAAATAATAAAATAGGTAATCATGGAAATACCTTTATTATTATGATGATAATAATTAATAATGTACCTATCTCAAATAAAATAATTAATATTTGATTAGTTATATGTAATTATACGATCATTGAAAATAGATACCTACTTGTTTTAAAGGTATTTTATATGGTAAATATAAGTAATATAATACGCATTTTACATACCTATGTAAAATTGGTTTCTATTTTGTTTGATTAGTATAGCGTACTGATCTATAAAACGAGTGTTCCAATTTTGGATTCTAAGCGGAGCGAGGAATGTATTGGTTTTACAATGTTGTTTATTTCTTTTTCTTTTTTATTCTGTAAACACTTTTTCTCCCTCTAAACTTGCTCAAAAGTATCAAGTGTAGCATATTTTCTGAAAGGTAATGTTCTTGATCTGGTACTTTAAAGAGGTCATTTTTCGATTTTCGAAACGGTACTCGAAATAAAAGCGGTTAAAGGAGAAAAAACATACAATTTCTCGATTTTATAATATTAAATAATTACGGACGATGTTTCCTATCAGAAATATTGCTTCAAATGAAAAATGACAAGAGATCTTTTTAGTTGTATTTTGGATTTTGTTTCTTGCGGTTTAAAGTTCGGAAAATTTTAATAATTTTTTAGGTATTTATAGACATTTTAATTTTGAGAGTATTTGTTGTTGTAATTCGCTTAAAAACATTCGTATAAACTTGATATTTGGGTTGTCTCCTTATATTAGCTTTACCTATACATGGTAAAATTTTCAAAACATTTGAGTGTCTTTTTAAATCTAAGATTTGAAAATTTTTAATAAACTTTAATATACTTATCCTTGACAGATAAACCGTCTCCGCTCAGAATCATTTTTCGTATACAATGATATAATATTACTGAATTCAAATTTAATTCCATCCATTACAGTAATCCACTTGAAACTTACTGTACAGCAAATCGACATTCATGACTACCCGCTTTTTTTAGTTATTTCTTGTCACAATATCTATGATTATGACTTATGAGTTTACAGATAAATTGATAAATTTACTTATGTAGTTATGTATCATATTTTAATTAAATTATCTGTATTAGGGCCGTTCTTACAATGTCCGGTTAAGTGTCGGTTAAGACTAACCGGTAGAATTCTATCGGTTAACTCATGATAAATTCTTCCGGTTAGTGTTATCAGGCACTAACCGAGCATTGTAAGAATGGCCCTTAAAGTTGTAAACATGTTTTTCAAATGATTGTTATTTGTAATTATAAGTAATTTTTTGGTATCGAGTGTGATTTAATGTGAAATTAAAATTAAAAGTGAACTCATTCTGCTGCGTTATGTTTCGAGCTAAATTCATAATTTGAGTAGATGAATTTGAATTCAAAAATGATTAATTTTTGGATAAATAGTCGGTAAACAAAAAATTACATTATTGCATTATAAATACGATTATCAGGTATTAAATTAATTAATTTTCAAATAGTAATACGGTTGGTTTAACTTTTCTAAAATCTAAAATCTTTTCTAATAATAGCATAGGTAATAAGTAAATTATATGAATATTGTATTTGTATATGACAAAATAAAAACATATATTTATATGAAGTCATGAGACAAGAAACAAACCCATTGGTAGATATTTTAAATGTATTATAAAAGGGTTTTATTTCTTAGTCAGTTTCTTTTTAGACTTAGTTCAAAACAATAATATAAAACAATTAAAATCCTTTTTTTAATATGGTTTTGAGTACAACATAATATAAAGTACAACTTATGAAGAACTTTGTGTTTTACTTTCGAACTTTTTGACTTCGTTTTTTGTTTCACATGTAGAATTTATTAATCTTAGTTGAATAATGACTCTGAAATAGCACTAGTATAATATGATTACCATTTAACATACTATATAACTAATAAATGAGCAATTTATAACCAAAAATATATTTATTTTCAGTTTATTCTTATTTTATAAGAATTTTTCATACAATAATAGCGAGATACTCCTCCATACATCATATACAGAATGATTTTTTTAGCATGCTCGGCCTCTTTTTATGCTTAACTTTTGCATGTATCCAAATTCTAACTTTTGGAATTTTTTGATATGCTTGAAGACCATATCTTTGAATCCTTGAGATTTTTTTTTAACCATTTGAGAATGATCGTGATGATACAAATTTCCGTTTTTTATATAGAAAAACCTTCTTTTTATTTTCAAATTATTATTATTATTATTATTTTAGATTCTGAGCGGAGCGATGAATGTATTGATTTTACCATGATGTGTGTGTTTTTTTTTTTTTTTTTTTTTTTTTTGTGTCTGTCATCACGTTTTGGGGCAGTAAAAATGCTTCGATTTTTGACTTCAGTACCTCGTTCGATCAGAAAGTGAATCTAGTTGGTACTTTGGGGGGTCAAAAGTGAAAAATTCTTATTACTTTTCTAAATAATTGAGAAAAACAAACTAAAAATTAAGGGAAAAACGAGGGAAATTTTACGCACACTCATTTTTCGACAAAATCTATTTTGGTTTTTGATGTAACTTTAAAACAAATGACCATAGATACATGAAATTTTCACCTAATGTTTATATAAGTATATTCTATCCACCATGAAATTTTCAAAAAATTTCGACTTAAGTTGAACTATTCATCATAGGCATTTCAAATTTTCGATAATTATTAGTTTTTTTTAAAATTAATATCGATAAAAATTTATTTGTTAGGCAGAAAAGCTTGAAAATTTAATACAAGGCTCTTAACATATTGTTACAATAGCAGATGAAAAAAAAAAGAAATTCATAGTCACAATTTTTTTTTATAAGCATTCAAAGTTTGAATTTTGACAAAATACGTAAAAATCACGAAAATTCACAAATGATTTTAAGTTAGAAATTCATAAAAAATTGTCTTTTTAAATCTAAGATTTAAAAATTTAATACAAGATTCCTTACAAGTTTTTCAATCTTTATCACAAATAAAAATTCCACCTGAAATTCAAATTAAATTTTTATGAGCATTTGAAATTTAAATTTTTACAACATTGGATTTTCACTTTTAGCGATTTCCTTATTTTGGTGTAATTCTAAAACAAATTACCACAGATACTTGAAATTTTGACTGAATGT
Organism: Diuraphis noxia; assembly: GCF_037042655.1. Taxonomy (NCBI): domain Eukaryota; kingdom Metazoa; phylum Arthropoda; class Insecta; order Hemiptera; family Aphididae; genus Diuraphis; species Diuraphis noxia. The sequence goes on from NW_028301711.1 coordinate 63,081,316, forward strand.
TTATATAGGCGTGTTATATATTTGATAAAATTTTCAAAATATTTAGATTTGTTTTGAGCTGTTTACTGACATTTTAATTTTTCAACTTTATTAGTTTTTTTTTCTATAAATATCGATAAAAATTTATTTGTTCGGTAGAAAAGCTTGAAAATTTAATACAAGGCTTCTAACACATTGTAACAATAGAAGTTAAAAAATATTAAAAATTCGTAGGCACAATTTTTTTTTATAAGCATTTAAAGTTCAAATTTTGACTAAATACGTAAAAATTACGGCAATATTCAAATTATCTTAGATAGAAATTCATAAAAGTTTTCCTTTTTAATTCTAAGATTTGAAAATTTAATACAAGGCTCCTAACATATTTTTACAATAGCAGTTGAAAAATAAAAGGAATACATAGTCACAATTTTTTTTTTAAGCATTCAAAGTTTGAGTTTTGACAACATATTACCTATGTAAAAATCACGAAAATACAGAAATTATTTTAAGCTAGAAATTCATAAAATATTTTCTTTTTATATCTAAGATTTGAAAATTTAATACAAGGCTCATAATATATTTTTACAATAAAAATTGAAAAATAAAAGAAATGCGTAGTCACAATTTTTTTTTTTACAAGCATTCAAAGTTTGAATTTTGACAACATATGTAAAAATCACGAAAATTCGCAAATTATTTCAAACTAGAAATTCATAAAAAATTTTCTTTTTAAAACTAAGATTTGAAAATTTTTAATAATCTATAATATATCCTAGACAGATAAACCGTCTTCGCTCAGAATCGTTTTTCGTATACAATGATATAATATCATTGGATTCAAATTTAATTCCATCCATTACAGTAACCAACTTGTAACCTACTGTACAGCAGAGTGACATACACGACTTACCCGCTTTTTTTTTTTTGGAGATGTTGATGAGCCCATCTAAATCAAAATTTAAGCTAGTAATTGTTGAGTTATAAGGAATATGTGTCTTATAGTTTATAGAACCTATATTAACTACCTAATGAGTAAAGTAGATATGGAGGTTTAAGTGATTTGAAAAAGTTAGTATTACTAATTAGTAATTACTATTAGCTTAATGAAATAAATAATTTATAAAATTTATTCAAATAAAACCTATACTACATAAAACATTATATATACATTTCAATTTTATTAAACTCTTTTGAAGGATTATTATTTATTATCCTTAGTAAAAATATTTCAATAACTTAGAAACTACCGATTAGAATTTTTATTCAGAATATTCAGATACATCAACATTTTCAAGGAAATTATTAAGTAACTGAAAACTATTTGAAAAATAGAAGTTAATACGTCACATATATGATATCTCGTATGATATAATAGATTTACTTTTGATTTTATGCATTTAGAAACCTAAGCACTTTAATATAAATTTAACATTTTATCGTTACCTATATAATTAATATATATAAAATATAATAATATATTAATATCTATAATTAAATAGGCTTGTTTAAAATATAATATAGGACATTCAATAATGATTTATGTTAATAGTGAATTTTTAATATTCTATGATAACTGATAAGTGTTAATCATTGTTCTATATTCCTTATAGCTGTCCAATATTATGAACAACAACTTTGTATTCCTATTATTTAACCAAATCATTGCACACATAATTTAATACATTTTACAGTCCTTTGTCGTATAATTTGGTATTAACTTTCGGTTATGTGAAAAATTGTTATTATTGATATTTATATCACCAGAATTGGTGTGAATTACAAAAGTATTGAAGAGTAATTATGTTATAGTGTATGTTTGTATCTTGTGCAGTAGGCATGTTTCAGTCCCTAAAATATCCAAATTTTCGTACTACACAATACATACATAGTCCCAAATCAGTCAAATCTAAATTATACATAGTACCTATCAACCTATCAATTAATATTAATATGTATTTACAATAAATAATTTTATTTAAATAAAGTAGAACTTCTATTTAACAAATTTAAAGGTTCTTAAACAAATTGTGAAATAGAATTTTTGTTGAAAAAATTTTTTTTTATATAAAACATCATTTTAAGTGTACAAAATGCATGAAAATAATAATACATAATATCAGAAATAAATAAAAATAAATTTAAATTACCTATATTAGGTATGTAAATTATAGTTTTTTTTTTATTTTTCGTCGAAGAACTTTCTGATATCCTGTATTAATATTGTTATTTTAAAATTGTATAGAATATATTATTATAAAAGTTTAATGTGAATAACACACTTTTAAATTTCGTACTGCACAATTAATTTTTCGTACTACACAAAATGTGTCGTACTACACACAATTTTAGGGACTGGCATGTTTACTAAAACAACAAAACATAATAACACATTAAATAAATATATTTTAATAAAAACTGTAAAATTAAACATTAATTAAAGTTAGCTATTTTGGGCACTAATAGTAATTCAAATTTAAAATAATTGATACAATACCATAACTTCTAATGTTTTTAAGTTTTACTATTATCATATAATAATATTATAAGTGAACCAAAGTTAATTATTTGTAGGTCGAATTGATAACAATCAGTTATGAGCATATTTTTTTTAATCCCGAACCAGAACGAAATTGTATTAATGTTAGTAGAATAATTAAAAAATAACTTGTATAGATATTAATATTGCTTCGACTGTAGTCATAAAATAATGATAAATAGTTGTCGGTTAGGTCATCAATGGCACGTATAAACCTGTAGTTATCCGTGTTTACAGATTGTACAATAATACACTTCATAGTTTTAATGCATAAGTATAAAATAGGTACATGATGGTATATCTATACTTATGTATGTGATGGGAAAAATGTGCCGCACTTCGTCATTATTATTATTGTGTATTATCATTATGTAACAATTATCATAGTTTTGTATAGCCTATATTATATTAACATATTATAAAATCGTCAAAGCAACATTAACACATATATCTGTGTGCACAATATCGAAAGTAATTGGATTTTTACAAGGGAGAAGTATATATAACAAAAATGTACTAGTTAGCACCCACCAATCATCATTAATTACTATGAGTTTTTTGAGTTAATCAGTACAATATTACATTTATAATATAATTATTAAATATAACCATTATTTATTATAAACCCTTGTTTTAATGGGGGGGGGGGGGGGAGTGCCTACCTACACCTTGTGAATTTGCGTCACATGCAGTACCATGGAGCTAGTGGGATCTTAAATTTCCATATCGGTATCCACGGTATTTGTTTATGACCGGGTACTAAGGTATTTTTGATTATTACCCAGGTATGGTATTTTCGAACTTTCAGTGAATCTAGAACCAGTGTTCATTAAAAAAAAAATCTTTATCCAATACCTACTGTATTTAAGTTATTTAACAATAAATAGAAAATTATGATAGTCCCATAGGTGTATTCACGGGCGATATGGGGAATAGGGATCCCACATTGACCTATTTTACATATCGCCCCCCAAATGAAAAATCTGGTCTACTTCACTGCATACCATATTATTTATTTATTTATTTTTATATTTACGGGTCTAGCCCTTTGGAAAAACAATGTTAGATATATACAGATTTACAATTAAATTCTAGATATAAGTAATAGATAACAAAAACATTATAGTTATAAGATATACATAGGTAAGGTATGGTATAAACATTAACAGAGGCGGGAATCGTCAACATATTATATCAATGAAACATTTTTGGTTACCCTGGTCGTGTTAAGTTTATTAAACACCTCTAGAATATGATAGTGATTTAAAAATTACAAATGTTTACATACAATTAGTAATTGCACAAGTATACGCAGCATGTTTAAGATACTAATAATTTTGAAAATCATGAATTTTCTAATTCCAACTATTTTTATTTATATATTTTTAATTTTGTTCTGGTTAATTCTTCTAAGTATGTATTATTTATACTTTAAAATTTTAAACTTATTTGAATGATTGTTTTGCAGAAACGTGTAGATAATAAATTAATAACTATCATTTAATTTTAAATCGAGTGCGTTGTGTACGGCTAATACTTACACAGTATGTATTCTTTATGAATTTATGATAATGTCACAAAAATGTGTTAAATGTTTACTGTTGTTTGTTAAAACATCAAGAGAATAGAAAAAATAACGATTTATATCTAAATATAGAGACATAGAGTATATACAAATGTTATAGACATATTTATATACGAACATTATTGTTAAACTTATCTTTTACTAAATGATAAAAAAATATAATATCATATCTCATAACGTGTATCTCTATTTGTTTATTTTATTGAAATTAAATACTGGTTGACTTTTGACAAATAACTTAATATTTAGGTATATACCTATAAAGGTATTAGGTTTAGGTATATTATAGTAACATTTATAGATAGAAAACTTAAAATCACAGTATAAAAAATAATCTCGCACTCTATGGAAATTAATTTGGTTATAACCTATATTAAGATAATATCTAGGCACCTATTCAATCATTTATTAGTCTATAATCAATGTTGTAGCTGATGTATATATTGCGTAAAAATTATACTTCTAATTATACTTCTATTGTTTACAATAATTGAAATAAAAACAGCTTATTTCAATTATTGTAAAAATTTGATAAATTTATCTTGATTCTTGATTTTATAAAATGTATTCACTCCCACTTAGGATTTTCTCATACGCAATATGACCTTGGATATTTGTAGAAGGTTGAGTAGTTAAATTGGCATACTGTGATGTTTTCATAGTTTTTTTTTATCGTCTACCTATATTTTAATTAAGTAAACATAAACAATTTTCATAAGTTTCCTGTAATAAACATAATATTTTAACCTTGTTGCAAGCTGTTTTCAACATTTTTTTAACGTCGTGTTCTGTACCCACTATTAATTTACATATACGTACAATTTTAATTACCTTTTGATTTGTATGATAACTATTTAAACAACAACTAAGTATAAACTAAGTTTGGACTTAGACTTCAGTAATTTTTTTTACTAGTATAAGTTCTATATATTATATATATATCTTACCATAACTCATAAGATGACTTGAATATGCATTATGTATTGACTACCTTATGCAATGATGATAAAATCTTATATATAGTTGGCTGGTCAAATAAAGCATTTATGTAAACACTGGGGACCACGCGTGCCGCTACAAAAAAAAAAAAAAAATACCTAGTTAAATTCATATTTTAATATATTTGGAATAACGCTAGTAACTTGTAAATCCACAGAATTATTGTTATTAGTTTATTACTATTACTATCATTATTTCCCCCTATTATTGTTAATTTTTTCGACCACACTCTAACACTACATATATCTTCTAAGAAATCCAAAAAAAGCGGTTAAGTCTTGGATGTCGCTCTGCTGTACAGTAGGTTACTGTATGGATGGGATTAAATTTGAATGCAATGATAGGTATCATTGTATACGAAAAACGATTCTGAACGGAGATGATTTGTCAGTCTGGGATATATTATATTTAAATATTGTCATATATTCTATTTTAAAACAAATATTTTATTTTTCAATTAAGACGCGTTTTGCATATGGCATGGTTAATCAATTAGTGTAGTTATCATGTAGTTATCATAATTCATAATATCTTATATTATCATAGATATACCTGGTTTGAGGATAAATCGTTATCATTACGCGATGGTATTAAATTTTCAAGCATTTTGATAGGGCCAAAAAATTTTATCGACACTTCAAAATAAAATTTTCAGAAAAATTGAAAATTTCAGTTTTGTATAAATACCTCAAAAAAGTCAGAATATTTTGAAAATTAAATCATGTAAAGAAAATGCCAATCTAAATAACTGGTAAAATTTTTCAAGTATCTATGACTTATACTTTTTGAATAATAACAAATGTTTAAAATCGTTTGAGGATAAGTCGTTATCGTTACGCTATTTCGTAAAAATTTAAAATTCAAACGCACTTAAAATTTTTCCTATAATGATGCTTCGAGTTTTCTCTATAGCTACTTGAAGGAAAACTTAGTTTTGTATTTTTAATCCTTAGTTATAAACGAAAAAAATTTTATGATTTTTCAACTTCAAAATTAATTGCAAATTCTCTCGTTTTCGACAGATTTCGTAAAATTTTGAACTGTAAACGCTTATTTAAAAAAATTGTGACTTACGATATTTAATTTTTTTTAGCTACAATAAGAACCACTCATAAGGAACCGTGTATTAAATTTTCAAGTTTTTTTGGTCGTCCAACATTTTTTTACCGACACTTCAAAAAAAAATTCTCAAAAAAATCGAAAATTTAAGTGGAAAACTGGTTTTGCGTAAAAATTCCCGTTTTTCTGTCATTTTTTTTTGTTTTTCTCGATTTTTTTGAAAACTGTTGGAAAATGTTTACTTTTGACCTCTATAATGCACCAAGGATCTTCAATTTTACATCGGAAACCACCCCCAAAGTTTGAAATCGAAGCATTATTTTGACTAGTTATGCTGTACACAGACACAAAAAAAAAAAACATAAAAAAAAAACACACATCATTGTAAAATCAATACATTCATCACTTCGTTCAGAATCTAAAAAGGGTTGGACCAGCCTGACATAGTTAATTAGGGTAAACAATATCAAAATATTACATTAGTTTTGGAGATTCCAAATAAAACATACAATGTTTTTCAAAAGATGTTGAATGGTTATATCGTTATATGTATTTTTTCTTATACACATAAATAAATTACTGAGCGCATATAGGTAATTCAACTACCTATACTCGGAACTATTGAAATACACTATTACTAGAAAAATAATATATCATTGTTAAACATAATCCGTATTTAAAATTTTAAAACTAACAAATTTCGATGTATTTAAATTTGCATTTAAGATGTTGATAATATGTATCTAAGGCTTTAAAAAATTCACAATGTGTAATTTGAAAAAATTAAAATTAAAAATTCTTGGGCGCCTGATGGTTAACTATTAAAATTTTAAAAATATTAATATAATAAACGAATTGATTGATTAGATCAATGTCGTATAGTGTATACTATAAAGTATATACTTAATAATATATTAGGTAGGTACTAAAATATTATAAATTTCATAAAGTATATTTCTAATTTTTTTGTTTGGTCTAAATGTGATAAAAATAAAATTAAAAAGCTGATAATTAATTTAATATTGTAGGGAATATACGCATGATGATTTTAGGAATTGATTTTCGTTGTAACGAATGTTGAGAAAATGACCCGTAAAATGATAACTTCAAGTATCAAACAAGCTTGACTATTGTAAAATACATTAATATTTTATCTTAATGATTCCAATATTCATCGCTTACTATAATAATTGCTAGTCAATAAGCTAAAAAACATATTCAATCACATTAAACGCATTAAAATTTGATGTTAACATGGGAATGAATAATATTTGATAAAACTTAAAATAATTTTAACTAATTGTACCTAAAATGTACCGATATAATAAAATTAAAAAAATTAAATGTATAATCATGTTTGATTCTGTCTTGCTTAACAATGTTTTAAATAAGCAATTACTATAGAATCAGCAAAATGACACGATGACTAATTGTTTGAATGCTTCCCACATTCTTGTGTATCTATTTTATATTTTGTATTTATGTAAATTTCAAATAATTGTAATTTGTAAGAGTATTTATTATATGAATTTCCTGACCGTGGTTTTGAATTATGTAACACAATTCGTTTCAATGAAGTAATTTTTTTGCCTTATACATGTTTATAGCTTATTAATTAAAACATTATTATTGGCAAAATACTATAGCATTAGGTAATCTAAATTCTAATGAATTCCTTGTTATTTTAATTATAAATACCTAATGTAGTATCATAGCATGGTAATGTAAATTGTTATTGACATTTTTAAATAATTAAAACAAAAACAAAAAATACCATTTTTTTATTATTATTTATTATTTTTATAATATTATTAGAGCTCTACATTAATAGAGTTTATCAAACATAGAAGTAACCTGCTGTAGCAATTAATATTAGCTTAGACAAACAATCGTCGATTATAACTGTGAGCACTGAACGTCGAATGCCGATCATGGCTGTATTGTCAATCGATGTGATAAAAATAGATAACCGAATTAAAATTAATCTTTTAATCTAAATCATAGATAATAAAAGAATGGATAGGCCATCAGGCCTTATCGCACGGGGATGAAGATTATTTTACTTTGTGGTTACAAGGGGTTTTATCAATTATCCAATTATCAAAATATCAAAATTGGTATCATAGAAATTACTTGTTTATTTATTAGCAACTATTTGGCATAGCAGATGAAATATCAATGAAATAAAATAAATGATAATACCATTTACTAAAGTGAGAGCACTATATAAAAGCAGTCTATCTCTCATCCACATTCCGGCACACAATCCCCTGTGTTATTAATATAGGAATGGCCTATCCATTTTTTTATTACCTATGATTTATATATAATAATCCAAAAATGTAAAATATTACATATAAAACAATATTGTTTTTATCCATTTATCGTAGTTTGACGTACAAACTCGGTACTCTAAGTCCTAATGTTAAGTTTTTTTTTAACTAGATTTACGTCAAATATTTATTGACGTACGACAATTGTATACCTCCAATATTTCTATTATTTTGAAAAAAATTTCGTGACCGCGATTCCCTCGTGAATATTTTCAATAAAAAAAAAAATTACCAAAAATATTTAAAGAAATTTTTATTAGACATTTAATTTTACTTTTTACAATGAATATTCCGAGTACGTAAGGCTAATGTATTTCCTATAATATTTTGAAACATTGTCAACACACAATATAATGTGTATTTTATACGTAAAATATTCAATTTAAAATTTTAATTGGAAAGAAACTAACGGAAGCTGTTTTATCAATATATGTAGAGTTTATTAATTATTATATGTTTGTACACATTGCACATAATCTAAGCTAGGCTTTAGTCGAGGTACCTATATTCCCCTATATAACCAGCGATTTACAATCGGGGTCCCTAGTAGAACGTTTTATTATTAATTAATTTAAAACAAGACCTCGCTAAAAAAAACGTATTCCTTCTTGAAATCTCAAATAAATGGCAAAAAAGTTTACATAGACTATAAAAGCTTACGATTACTAACTTAATATATCTTAGATTTTCAGCAATCTGACCCTTGTAGTCTATATAAAATTATTATATCGATAATGATATACAATACTTGTTTTTAGATTTAATCGACTATCTATACCTTTCTCATGACATTTTTATTCATATCCACCTACTATCTTTATCATTTACTAACCACACTTGTCTCCAGATATGCTTCAGTTAGACCGCCGGACAGTTAGTCTGCAGTTTTACGTAATCATATTGTATTTAGGAGGCCCATCAGCGAAAACTAAATTTGCCTCAAATTGATTGTATTTCCAATAATTTTTTATAATTCATAAATGAAATAGAGTGATTTTAAATTCTCTTATGATTCTATATTTATTTTTAGCCTTTGTAGGTGATGACTTGAAAATGTTTTTCGACATGCCTAACGTCCGAACAGAATTGACACATTTTACCAATGTTTGAAAATGTCTAGATAGTACAGTTTATAAGTTTTCGATATATATTTTTAAAGTTACAATTTACTATTAGCTAATTATTTGATAGAACTGCACCGATTTATAGCAATTTAAGAATCATGAAGTGAGAGGAATCTAATATAAATCTATTATAATATGTACTCTACAATATAGAGTACATATTATTACATTATATTATACTGTATAGTATCATCAGTGTTATAAAATGCAATAACAAAAAATCGAATATTCGACATATTTTAAATATTATATTGTGCATACAAAAAAAACCTGTTCAAACATGATGCATACATTGCTTTTAAAATATTATGTCAAATAAAATGACATTTAGTTTTCTAATTTGTTATCAATAATAGAATCATAAACTGCACGTTTAGTTAGTATGAAAATTATGTTTAAAATATTAGGTTAGCACTTTTAAGTTTTTAGTTTTTTAATTATTTACTTGTATGTTTTAATGATGTTATGTTTTGCTTAATTAATTTACATTTTGTACATAAAATTTTCATATGAAAATGTATACACGAATGTGTGTTGTATTTGGAGTAACTGTATGTTAAAGGTATACCTATATAAATATTTTAATGTTAACCTAGTTCATACTATTTTAGTATTTTCTTATATATGAATAGTTTAGTTAAAATTTGGTCTAAATTTTTATTTCTAAAAAAGAGCGTTTTATTTTATTTTACTACCCTAAATTTACCTTGATACATTTTTTTTTTTTCATAAGTGTGCGCTCTACAATTGGATCAAAATTATTATTTTTGGAAGAAATCAAATAATATGTAATGTCTTTGTTAAAGACTCAATACGTAAATGACAACGATACAAATTTAGAAGAAAATAAATATCGGGATGACCATGACAAATTAGACGATTGTTACCGCAGACCAAATGCACACTCGTCAGACGAAAATTATGACATCGGGAATGGCATCCGTGATTTTCATCTGAGAGGTATACTTAAAATCAGTTAAAAATATGTTGGCATGAATAAGTGCATTCAAACTTTTTAAATATATATACTGAAGTCGTTAAATTTCTTGAGGTAGTATCTGGTTTATTAGGTAACCTTCTATTTATATCTATAAGTTTTATAAATTAAATAAATAACTATTTATTTAGCTAATAATATCTACCAAATGAAATATTAATTTTAGTGAAACTAGTTTTGAATCATATGAATCATGTTCATATAGTTCCTTGGATTGTATGACTGATTGATTCTGATTTAGCTAGGTACTAGGTACTTTATATAACGATAATAATAACTGGGTATCTATACATTAAAGAACCATCAATATGACAAAATGTGTTTCTGTTAAGAACTGTATTTTTCGAAGCGGTGGCACAATCTGTAATAATTGTAATTTGTAACATCACTAATTTTGGTTGGTCTCTAGGAACTGCTGCTTTTTTAGATTATATATCAGAATATAATAATGCTGTAGAAGTGTCGAACGGTTATGATTTTTGTTTAAATTGCAAGTATATTATCCATATTACGTCTATGTATGTAAACATATGTTATGCTTATAGATCATGCATATTCATACATAATATAATGCTTTATATTTATAACGTGTCTAAGTAATATTATCTATAGATGTATTTTTACGGTAGCGCTGTTTATTCCTTATAGTCTATAATATTATATATTTGCACGCCATATCTTTATTTCCTTATAAAAAAATCTATGTCCATGTAATTTATTTATATTTACAAATTAAACTTTTGATTATATGCAATTGAATTTATAATAGTATTTTTATTTCAATACTCAATAGTGATTATTGGTTTCATATGTGATATTATATTATATATGTGTAATGTATATTAATAATAAATATATTATTATTAGCAGATGCAATTTTCTATGAATTGGTTTGATATTTTTTACATAATGAACCTATTTGCAATATATTTTTGAAATACAAATGTTAAATATTTTATTATATCTTTACCTATCGTAATAATCAAGTTAAGCACCACTATTGCTTCAATTTTAATTGTCAGAGTATAAAACAATTGATTTTAAACTTTTTTATAATTCTTTAGATAATTATTGTTTGCCATAAACATTAAAACATGTATTAATTACTTTTAACTTGATCGTGTAAGTTCCATAATGTTAATAAAATTTCATCTACCTAATTAATATTTGTGAAAAATGATTATTGCATTAAAAAGCCTGCAGAATGTTTTTTTCTACGAATCATAAAAATCCGAGATTATGTTGCAGGTATAGATAGGTAATAATTTCCATTAATTTTATTCAGATAGAGTTATGTAAGTGTTTACGTTTAGTTAGGTGGTGGGTAGAGGCGTGCCTATATAGTGCATTAGAAGACAAAACCGGTGAGGCATTATTATATTATAATATATTATACTGTTATATATATAGTCGTTTTCGTGGAGTTGCTTGTACGCAAATTCATATACATATTATGTATCGCTAGACATTACGCCACACAATAAGAGTTTAAACGATAATCTAAAAACGAGTGTATCGTGTATACACTGTAGTAATACTGTAGTATAAGGTATTTAACTTTAAGTTTGTAACACACGGCCAACTAATTAAACGTCCTACGCTATGTCACTATTTTATATTTCCGTGTGTCTATAGCCTATTTATTATAGACTTGGTATGTGCAGACAAATGGCAAGCACATTTCTCAAAACGCGAGGTGCAGGACCCCATTCAATCTCACGTGTGTGGCAGTGGCCCCAGATCATAGTTTTTACGAACATTATTAGGAATTATCATAATTTATAAAAACTATCTCGATTTTACCTGCAAATAAATAAATTATTTGAAATAAAAATTATGTTTTGGAATGGTTGAACAAACCAAATCGATGAAGAGCGTTATATGGAGACATTGAATACAATAATTTTACTTTGATTTTAACAATAATAGAAGGGTTTTGAAAATATTAAATGTGTATAAATCATATTTATAGGAACCCACGTGGCTATAGGTACGTTGTCAAAAACGTCGCGCTATAAAATACCTAATCCTTAGCCGCTAGAATGTGTATGGAATCTGGGATCGATGCGAAATTTTTAGGGCATCAGAATATAATATAATTGTTACAATTTATTGCATATTCGATTAACGCTTGTAAACTAATTTTTCTTATAACATACTTACGTGTTGTAACTTTGTTCATTTAATTATCTAAATTTCAGATACCATAATGCCGGAGAAGTTATTCAAAGTAATCATTATAGGAGACCCGACTGTAGGCAAGACTGCGTTTGTCAAACGATATGTACAAAAATCATACAGCAGAGAATACAAGGGTACCGTTGGTGTTGATTTCGCTTTAAAAATTATCAAAGTTTCCGAAACGGAAACTATTAAATTACAACTATGGGATATAGCAGGTTTGTTGTTAGGTCTTATATAATATTTAATAATAAGTAATATAAACATTGTACGGTACAAATAATGGGGTGTTGTTGTATTTGAAGATGACTTTATTTATAATATTTATTGTGTTCTATGTCAATAGATAGTTACATAATTTTAATTAAAGTGAATTATATCACGGACAAATCGTAAGCTACGTAAGCTTACAAAAAAAAAAAAATGAAAAATGGAAATGCCAAATACATTTATTGTATTATTATGCAACTTTTAATTGTTCATTTCTTGAAAGTTGAAAATATTTATAGCATTATTTATCAGCATAACTTCGGTACATACTACATAGGTATTATGTTTACCTGCTAAGGTATGTAAGGTAACTTACATAGTGTGATTCTGGTTAAATTTTACAGTAACATTTATACTTCTCTTTGCAATAGAAATAGCAGAGCTGTTGCGTTTTCAAAAACTTTCAATAATTTTAATTTTTATATATAGCGAAATCCATTATACATTTCACTATTTGAGTATACATATAGTGCCGTATAGCTTAAAGTGAACATTTAAATTTATATAAAAATGTAAATACTGAGCGTCTGAACTGTATTATAATTAGTAATTATTAAAATAAACCTCAAGTGAAATATATTAAATATAGAGTCAGTCACTCGCTTACTGTACCTACTTACGTATAGTATTTTTATCAAGTTTTTAAGTAAACCTTGAATATATATGTAGGTATACCTATAGCTACTACCTACTGTTATGTATATACATTGTACAATACGCCATTGGTAAGCACTATATTATGTTATCAGTGATAATTTCTTTTATACATTGTATGACACAACTATGTGTTCCGCCGTCTACTACCGGGCGTATATCGATTCCGCCGATTTTATATCGACTCCGCCGGCTACTGTTTATAATATCTATTATCTACATATCGACTCTCCGTCGGCTATTGATCCCACCGTCTACTGTCTAAAATATCTACACATCGATTCCGCCGGACACTGTTCATCCCCCCTTCCCCATAGTATATGCATTTTAAAACGTATAGTTTAATTAGAAAGTTTCTAAGTTCACTTATTTAAAATACGTGTCCAAGTATTATCAAAAGTAGTTACTTTATTACTTATATGTAGGTATACATTTTAATTTTATATACCTACATACAATTATTACTATCTGCAGTTTATTCAATTTAGACATGTGACCAAATTTTATCAAAAGTAGTAACATTTATATATTTTTATTTTAAACTATATAATTATTATAATTTTATAAAATATAGATTATACATTTTACAATATATTCACATATTAATTAGATTATGCATTTTCATTTTAAATTATAATATAATAATTATTATAGTTTTATTCAATTTAGACATGTGACCAAATTTTATCATATTTTTATAAAATTTGATCAAAAGTAGTGACATTTATACATTTTAAAATAGACATACAATTGGTGGTGAGGAGGGGGGGATGAACAGTGCCCGGCGGAATCAATATGGTAGATTTCATAAACAGTAGCCGGCGGAATCAATATAAACATTTTTCCTATAAGCTATAAGCATTTCGGCGGAATCAACAAATCCCCCTACTACCTACTACCTACCTATATTTCCGTATAATCATGACACTCCTTTTTACATAGGTCAAGAGAGGTTTACGTGGATGACCCGCGTATACTATAAAGACGCACATGGATGTGTGATTATGTTTGATTTGTCAAATAAGAATTCGTTTTTAAACACCCTCAAGTGGAAAAAAGACGTGGATGCAAAATGCACTCAATTAGACGGTGGCCCCATACCTTGCATGTTGTTGGGAAATAAAGTAAGGACATTTTTTAAAATTGATATAACATTTTTCAGCCATTTATCTGTAATAATAATTACTTTAATATTACAATAGTACCTATTAAACCACGAGGTTCATATACAATATCTTACGTCTTTCATTATTTGCATCTATTCAGTAACTATTTATAATGATTAACGGATATTGCATGCATATCAAATGTGGAATCCTCCAAACATATTATGACATTTTAAATTTTAAAGCAATAAACAAATTACATTCATTTGAATCAAACTACGTAACTGCGGCGTTTTGTGATATTGTGATAATACCATAAATTAAACTCATTGTGTATATATGTGGTATTTATAGTTTGTTTATTTGTATTAGAGACTGTGTGAAGTGTAAAAATGATGTGAGGAATTGTTATTAAATCTTAAGTAGTAATTATCGTCAATTAGTTTGGAGATAATGCATATAAAATATATGGCCTAAACACATATAATTATTTTTCCTATTTATCTACGTAGACAAAAAAAACTTAAGAGGGCGCTACATCTGCATGCGTTGTCTCCGTTTTACAAGTGTATATAACATATTAAATATGACGCTCAGCAGATTGCGTTTAGATCCGTTAGTTTAAAATTTAGAATGACCACTTATAAAAATTAAAGGTAGCATTATTATGGAGAGCTTCTCATAGGCTTTTTATTGTATTTTAATTTTAACGCGATAGTTATGAGTATTTTAAAATTGTAAATTGTTTGTATATCTTAAAATACTCATAAAGTCTATGAAAAGCCCTCCATAATAATGTTATCTTTAATTTTTATAAGAGGTCAACTCACTTTACATTTTAAACTGCAAGAGCTATACGTGATCTGTTGAGCGTAAAATTTGATATGTTACGCACTTGTAAGACTGAGACAACACATGCGGGTGTAGCGTACTCTTAATAGCTGTTAAAATAGATAGTAAATATTTTGTATGTTATTTCAAATAATATAAAATATAAATGGGTGTGTTTAAATAGTTATGTGAAGTTACGTAATTTATACTAATCTATAACTAGATTTTAAATACCCTAGTATTAAAACGTTTGACAAAATAAAATGTATAAACATTACTTTGGTTTTAATTCTTTAGATTATCAAAATTTTATTTCTTAACTTATGGATCTAATTCCAATCGTTAATAACAACATTTACATTTTTGATGTCTATAAAATGTGTACATAAAAACTCACCATTCTTATAATTTATACCATAATATAATATTTACTATCATATATTTAAAGAAGAAAATTATATATACATAATTTCATTTAATATAATGTTGGCAATGGTAAATCGGTAAGACAAAAATCAAACTGTATTTTCTCTTTTAATGTATGGCTTCAATAGTCAATAATATAGTTCTCACTTTCAAGTTAAAATAATATTATCTTACGTAATTAAAGATTGATTGTTTTTATGTTTTTCTGCAGTGTATTAGTATTGAAAATGCAAGTTATCTATTCGAAATACAAATATCACCCTACATCTATACAGTATACACGCATCATCACTGCAATTTAATATTGATCATATTATAACTTATAACTTATAAGTGTAGGTTCTGGATAATAAATAAACACTCTATCACTGTTAAATCTATAGAGTGATTCACCAAACATACTTAACTTAATTATTTAATGTTCTGAGTAGAGCGAAAAATGTTTATTGATTTTATAATGATGTGTATTTTTTTTTTAGATTCCTTCAATGAATGTATTGATTTTATTACGATGTATGTGTGTGTGTTTTTTATTATTTGTGTCTTTGGGAACGATAAGTGGTTCGATTTTCAACAACTTTAGTATTTTTTCTGGTAGAAAAATGAATCTAGTTGATGTATACAAAATTTAAAATTTTGAAATATCAGAAGTTTTCATACGCGTCGGGTGAACAAAAAAAAAAAAGAAAGAAAAACGAGAATTTTCATGCAAAAACAGGTTTCGACTAAAATATTTTTGATAATTTGAATATTGCCGTAATTTTTATGTATTTAGTCAAAATTTGAACTTCAAATGTTAATAAAAAAAAATCGTGCTTATGTATTTTTGTAATTTTTTAATCACTATATGAATAAATTATGCTTCGAGTTTTCACTATAGCTATTTGAAGGAAAACTTATGGAAAACTTAGTGTTATATTTTTAATCCTTAGTTATAAACAGAAAAAATTGTATGATTTTTAAACTTACTACTAAAAATTTGAACTATAAACGCTTATAAAAAAAAATTGTGACTAACGATTTTTAATTTTTTTTAGCTTCAATAAGAACAACTTATAAGGAACCTTGTATTAAATTTTCAAGTTTTTTTTGGTAGGTTATTTCGACTAGTTATGCCGTACACAGACACAAAAAAAACACACATCATTATAAAATCAATACATTCATCACTTCGTTCAGAATCTAAAATATAGCGCAATTGCTATGAATTGTATTTAAAAGAACATTTTTAAAAATATTGATTAGAACAAAAGTTATTTCATTTGTCAGATCTCTGTGGGACACTCTGTATAATATGCATAATTTTTTTTTAAAAGCATTCAAAGTTCAAATTTTGACTAAATACGTAAAAATTACGGTAATGTTCAAATTATCTTAGATAGAAATTCATAAAAGTTTTTCTTTTTAATTCTAAGATTTGAAAATTTAATACAAAGCTCTTAAATATTTTTACAATAGCAGTTGAAAAATAAAAGAAATGCATAGTCACATTTTTTTTTACAAGCATTTAAATTTTAATTTTGACAACATACGTAATAATCACGAAAATACGTAAATTATATTAAGCTAGAAATTCAGAGCATTAAGCATTAAGCATTCAAAGATCGTATTATTACCATATCCCAAAAATTTGCAAGTTATTTTGTTGTTGAAAATATATAAAACTATTAATATTCACACTCCGTTTGAAAACTTATTACAATGTTTTACTTATGTTTTTATTAAAGGTTATTAGAAAAAATTCGAGTGTAGGTACTATCATCTTAACTAGTTTTTATTTGTGTCTTAAGTTTAAATTTTTGGAAATTCACACGTAAAATACCGATTTTCCTCATATGATTTTATGAATTTCTAGCTTATAATAATTTGCGAATGTTCATGATTTCTACGTATGTTGTCAAAATTAAAATTTAAATGTATGTAAAAAAAAAATGAGGCCATATATTTCTTTTATTTTTCAACTGCTATTGCAAAACTATATTATGAGCCTTGTATTAAATTCTCAAATCTTAGAATTAAAAAGAAATATTTTTATGAATTTCGATCTAAGATAATTTGAACATTGCCGTAATTTTTACGTATTTAGTCAAAATTTAAATTTTAAATGCTGATAAAAAAAAAATCGTGTATATGTATTTTTATAATTTTTTAATCGCTTTAAGAATAACTTATGAGGAACTTTGTATTAAATTTTCAAGTATTTTGATAGGGCCAATAAAATTTTATCGACACTTCAAAAAAAATTTTTTAGAAAAATTGAAAATTTCAATTGTCTATAAATATCTCGAAAAAAGTTGAAATATTTTGAAAATTAAATCGTGTAAAGAAAATGCCAATCTAAATAACTGATAAAATTTTCAAGTATCTACGACTTATACTTTTTTAATAATAACAAATATTTAAAATCGTTTCAGGATAAATCGTTATCGTTACGCTATTTCGTAAAAATTTAAAATTCAAACGCACTTACAATTTTTCCTATAATGATGTTTCGAGTTTTCTCATCTATAGCTACTTGAAGGAAAATTAATAGAAAACTTAGTGTTGTGTTTTTAATCATTAGTTATAAGCAAAAAAATTTTTATGATTTTTAAACTTCAAAATTACTTGCAAATTTTTGCGTTTTTGACAGATTTCGTAAAAATTAGAACTCTAAACGGTTATTAAAAAAAATTGTGAATAACGATTTTTAATTTTCTTTAGTTACAATAAAGATAACTCATAAGGAACCCTGTTTTAAATTTTCAAGTTTTTTTGATCGTCCAACATTTTTTTACCTACACTTCAAAAAAAAAATTCTCAAAAAAATCGAAAATTTCAGTGGTCTATAAATAACTCAAAAAATTCAAACTGAAAATTAAACTGTATATATATAACACTAACATAAACATTTGGTAAAAATTTCAAGTATTTACAGTGATTAGTTTTTGAATTACAACCATATAAAAAAATCGATTTGGTTGAAAACTGGTTTTGCGTAAAAATTCCAGTTTTTCTGTCTTTTTTTTTTGTTTTTCTCGATTTTTTTGAAAACTGTTGGAAAATGTTTACTTTTGACCTTTATATAACGCATCAAGGATATTCACTTTTACATCGGAAACCACCCCCAAAGTTTGAAATCGAAGCATTATTTCGACTAGTTATGATGTACACAGACACACACAAAAAAATAAAAAAACACACATTGTAAAATCAATACATTCATCACTTCGTTCAGAATCTAAAAGGCGGGTAAGTCGTGGATGTCGCTCTGCTTTACAGTAGGTTACAAAGTGGGTTACTGCAATGGATGGAATTAAATTTGAATCCAATGATATTAAATCATTGTATACGAAAAACGATTCTGAACGAAGACGGTTTATCTGTCTAGGATATATTATAGATTATGAAAATTTTTCAAAACTTAGATTTAAAATAAATTTTTTTTATGAATTTCTAGCATAAAATAATTTATGAATTTTCGTGATTTTTACGTATGTTGTCAAAATTCGAACTTTGAATCCTTGTAAAAAAAAAAATTGTGACTATGATTTTATTTTATTTTTCAACTGCTATTGTTAAAATGTGTTAGAAGTCTTGTATTAAATTTTCAAGCTTTTCTACCGAACAAATACATTTTTATCAATATTAATTTTAAAAAAACTAAAAAAGTTGAAAAATTAAAATGTCAGTAATCAGCTCAAAACAAATGTAAATATTTTGAAAATTTTTTCAAATATATAAAATGCCTATATAAACATTCAGTGAAAATTTCAAATATCTGCGGTCATTTTTTTTAGACTTTTAGAGTTACACCAAAATAAGAAAATCCCTAAATGTGAAATCCAGTGAAAATCAATTGTTGTAAAAATTTAAATGTAAAATGCTCATAAAAATTTAATTTGAATTTCCGGTGGACTTTTTATTCGTGATAAAGATTGACAAACTTGTCAGAAATCTTGTATTAAATTTTCAAATCTTAGATTTAAAAAGAAAATTTTTTATGAATTTCTAGCTTAAAATAATTTGTGAATTTTCGTGATTTTTACATAATATGTTGTCAAAACTCAAACAGTGAATGCTTAAAAAAAAAAAATTGTGACTATGTATTCCTTTTATTTTGCAACTGCTATTGAAAAATATGTTAGGAGCCTTGTATTAAATTTTCAAATCTTAGAATTAAAAAGAAAAACTTTTATGAATTTCTATCTAAGATAATTTGAACATTGCCGTAATTTTTACGTATTTACTATTTAGTCAAAATTTGAACTTTAAATGCTTATAAAAAAAAATTGTGCCTATGTATTTTTAATATTTTTTAGCTGCTTTTGTTATAATGTGTTAGAAGCCTTGTATTAAATTTTCAAGCTTTTCTACCGAGCAAATACATTTTTATCGATATTTATAGAAAAAAAAACCATAAAAGTTGAAAAATTAAAATGTCAGTAATCAGCTCAAAACAAATTTAAATATTTTCAAAATTATATCAAACATATAAAATGCCTATAGCCTATATAAACATACGGTGAAAATTTCATGTATCTATGATCATTTGTTTTAGAGTTACACCAAAATAAGGAATTTGCTAAAAGTGAAAATCCAATGTTGTAAAAATTTAAATTTCAAATGCTTATAAAAATTTAATTTGAATTTCCGGTGGTTTTTTTATTTGTGATAAAGATTGAAGAACATTTTAGGAGCCTTGTATTAAATTTTCAAATCTTAGATGTAAAAGTAAAATTTTTTATGAATTTCTAGAATAAAATAATTTACGAATTTTCGTAATTTTTACGTATGTTGTCAAAATTAAAATTTAAATGCATGTAAAAAAAAAATGTGGCCATATATATTTCTTTTATTTTTCAACTGCTATTGCAAAACTATATTATGAGCCTAGTATTAAATTTTCAAGCTTTTCTGTCTAACAAATAAATTTTTATCAATATTAATTTAAAAAAAACTAATTATGATCGAAAATTTCGAATGCCTATGAATAGTTCAACTTAAGTCGAAAATTTTTGAAAATTGCACGGTGGATATAATATACTTATATAAACATTCGGTGAAAATTTCATGTATCTATGGTCATTTGTTTTTTTCCCGTTTTTCCCTTAATTTTTAGTTTGTTTTTCTCGATTATACAGAAAAGTATTAAGAATTTTTCACTTTTGACCCCCCAAAGTACCAATTAGATTTACTTTCTGATCGAACGAGGTAATGAAGTCAAAAATCGAAGCACTTTTACTGCCCATAAACGCGATGACAGACACAAAAAAAAAATACACTCACATTATGATAAAATCAATACATTCATCACTTTGTTCAAAAATCAAAATACACATTTTTATGTAATAAATAATGATTTTAAAGTTTCTATTTATTATAATTTTTAAAATATTAACATACAACTGATTAAAACCATCAGACATAATTTCTTCTCTAGAATAAGTACTTGTTGTCGTTGTTAATAGTATATCTAATGTTTTAGAACAACATGGTTTATTTTGTGATTCATCATGTGAAGTAAGAATGTAAGATTAACATTTTTTTAAACACTAAACAAAAATAAAACAAATAATCAATATTTCACGTTTAAACTAATTTATTAATTTATTCACAATAATATTCATTGTAGAGTATCTGTTTTCTCTTTATTATAACTTAATAATGCACTAATCGCATTTTTTGCGTCCTTTTACCTTCCGATACGTGGATACATTTTTTTTTTTTTTAAATTCTTTTCTTGCCTTCCATAGTCCCATGTCGTCAATTATTTGCAAAAAAAAAAAGATTGAAATCGTAATATACTATGCACAATTTGATAATGTTAGTGTTTCCTCATTGATAATAACAATAATAATTTATATTAGAATAATAAAGACATATTATAGAACTTCCATGAAACGATAAAAACCGGTCTAATATACATTTATAAACATCTATATACAAATGCAAGATCCATGTGCCGCAGATATCTCATGCTAAATTTAGCTTACTTACACTAATAACGATTTATACACTCACACAGATGCACGGCTCGCGCGCAATCCATATAACATGCGAATTGAATTGCCTAAATTATACTCCTTAATTAATGGCCGCCGGCCGGTACCGACCCCCTTAACAAAGGTAAAATTGGGAATAAGTATGTTTAGTGATTCACTAAATGAGATAAAAGTGTATATTCTCTGCAATGTAAAGGATTTCTTTCGATTCATATTTATTGACCTTTAATCGATATTTATAGCAGGTACATATTTTGATCATTTACTTATTTCATTATGTTTATGCCGTTTTCGCTACAGCTGTGGCTGAAGAACACGTTGAGTCTTGAGTATATAATAATTATTTTGGCCTCATCGAGACTTCAAACTATTTTTCAGGCACTCAAATATATTCCATTCTTATTTTTATAATATATAGTAATATATGTCATATTATATAATGTAATATTTGACATTAATATTAGTATCGCGGTCACGGACTATGAAATATTATGAACGTATTTATATTTTATAAAAACATAAATATATATTATAATATCTAATATCTGCTCAACTTCAGTTTTTCTTCATATACACGTATGAAGGTCGCCACACACTGCAGCGGTGCGGCCGAGAGCCGTTCTCCGACAAATGATAACAATCAATTTTTTCTCAGACAGTTAGAGTGACCAACTATGAAAAAAAAATGTAAAATCGTTTTAATTATTTAAACGTATCATATTAATTAAACAAATACAATTAATACACTTTATATTTTAAACTACTGAAGTATAAATACATAACTGTAAACAAATGCAATCAAATTTAGTTGGTTCAACAATTATTATAGTTCTATAAATAATAGTAAAATAAATTTAAAAGAATATTACAAACATTAATAAAGACCAGATAGGCTTAAACTATATTGGTGGCGTTTCAATGAGGAATTGGATAAACAACTACATTTTTGCATAACAGTATATTTTTATTATTTTATTATATTTTATAATAAAATATAATTATATATTAAACAACTTCCAGCCCTGTGGTTTTCTCATCTGATGTTCATTAAAACACAAACAAAAATAAAAAATAATAAGATATTATGTATTTAAATTTTATTTATATTATAAATTTATAGTAATAGCCATAGTATTTAAATTTTATTCATATAATGAATGTATTTAGCCATGGTATTTACATTTTATTTATTATAAAGATGTATCTACTACAAAATTTAAGTTTGTAGAGTCTACAATAATGACAAAAGTAAAAATAATAGAGCATTATAATATTGTTGGATTTAGATGGCCTAAATTTCAAAGATTTTCTTTTTAAGCGGTTTTATTCTTAAAAATGAGCTTTTAAGTTTCAACGATTCAGATTACAAATTTGTTTACTTTTTAATACAAAATTTCGACATAACGCCAATTTAATAAAAATTATGTTGGTAATGGAGAATATTTGAGGTTATATCATGTTATCAAATTTATGTTTGTCGGAATTATGTATTTAAATTGTTAGTTTTAGGGGTTCCTATAAATGTAAATACATACACACAGGCCGTTAGGCCGTAACAGATATTGATGTATTACAATATATTTTTTCAGTGTGATTTGCCCCAACGCCAAATTGACCAATTGGATATCGAGGCGTTCTATAAAGAGAACAATTTTATCGGCTGGACAGAGACTTCTGCTAAAGACGGGTTGATGGTTAACGATTCCATGCAGTAAGTTAATTTCTCAGCTCTCTCGTCCAAAACTTTATCTAAAATATGTATTTGTTTTTAAGGTTTTTAATAAACTCGATGATGGGACAATACAACGATGAAACCGACCAAACAGAACTCGTAAAACTCTCCGGCCCTAATGCGGAAAACAAGAAATCGTGTTCATTTTGTTAACCAACGATCAATATGTCTTAAACGTTTAAGTCCGTGTTTATAATGTTTCGTCTGTATTGTTCTTGTATATTCGTTGATATCAACGAGTTATTTAAATATAATATTGTCGTTGAAACTTTATATACTATATATTATTAATTACATGTTGTAATTAATTTTAAGTTTCAAAACATTTGGTCTATTAATCTACGTTTTAGTTATTGTCTGTTGGCCTCAATAAGACACTGTCATATTGTAGCAATACAATATTATATATTATTTTTAAGTGCAATCATATTGATAATTATTTCTGTTTTTATTATTTTTATAATTTAAACAAAATTAAGTAGCATGGGGAAGACCAGTGTGCTTCCACATTTTCCAACGTAAACTATACGCAATAACAGGAAAACACTGTGGCTTACCCTAAGTCCCTGCATTATGTTTCTCGTCTTTGTTTAATTTTTTTTTTTCATTCATAGCATAGGCGCAAATAGACAAATTATTTTGGGGGGACTAAGTCCCCCCAAGCCCCCACCTATTTGCGCCAATGATTCATAGTAATATTGATTATTTCCATTTTTACACATTTAAACTATCATTTATTATTATATTAGTGAATTCCTTCTACTATATAGGAATTTAGAAAACTAGAATTTGAAAATATGTGTTTTAAAGTTTTATGTTAATTATACTCTATTATTTTATTATTATTATTTTTTTTTTTTTATAAAACTTCTATGTTGAATTACTTAAAAATACAGTACGATTTTACTATTCATATATGCAAGTAATATTATGTCTATTAATTCTTATATGCACTAAACATATCCAATCTAGCTATCAAATCGTTTATTGTGTAAACATCACAAGATATTTTAAAGTATCTTTAATTTCTGCAGAAAAATTATGACATACCTATATTTTTTTTTTATTATTATTAGAAAATTTACAATCTGTATTATATGACACAATAAGTAAAATAGATAACTGATATAACACTATATACATAATAAAAATACACATGATGAGGGAAATCATCCAGCGATGGTACTCTCTAGTAATTTATTTATTTTTTTGTTCATTAATTTAATAGGTCACGGCACCAATTTCTTTTAAGTCAGTGTGGTGGGTTGTCAGGAAGAGTACGTGATGCTAGGTGAGTGACTAAAGGATTGGGATGGTGTTGTAGTGCAGTTTGGAGTGAAATCTGTTATACTATAATTTAGCTTGTTGGTCAACTGTTGGAATTCTTAAATCATTGTGTAGGATTTCATTTGTTACGTACCATGGGGCCGAGGCTATTAGCCGGAGAGTGATGGACTGGGAAGCTTGGATAGTGCGGTTTTGGGAAAGTTTGACACATCCCCAGATTTGCATACCGTACGCCCAGATGGGTCTGAGTAGAGATTTGTACAATGTGGACTTGTGTGTATTGATAGTTTGGATTTCAGAATCAGCCTGAGTAGATGAAGATGGTAGTTAAGGATTTTACGTTTGGACTTTAGATGAGGTCTCCATGTCAATCATTTTTTTAGTAAAATTCCCAAATATTTTACCTGATTCGATGAAGGAATCTTGACTCCTTGAAGTTGGAGCGAGGGAAGGTTGTGTTTACGCAGTGTAAATGACACTTGGAAAGATTTATCGGGATTTATTAGAATTTTCCACTTGGTTGCCCAGGTGTTGATTAAATTGAGGTGATTTTGGAGAGAGTTAGATAGATAAAATAGGGTCTGAATTGGAGGAGAGTATAGCTGTATCATCTGCATAAGTTGCTATGGTTGTGTTTGCTGTTTTTGGAGTATCTGATGTATATATGTTAAATAAATCGGGTGATAAGTCACTTCCTTGTGGAACACCGCAGAGATTGAAAAGTGGGAGGATATTGACTGCCCTGCCGAACTGCAAATGTACGATCATCGAGGTAGGATTGGATTATTGGATAGTAGGGAGCTGGGAGGAATAATTTTAACTTGTATAGGAGGCCATCGTGCCAAACCCTATCAAAGCTTTGGCCACTTGACATATTTTACTTATGTATAGTATTCATATTATACATATTATATAATAATATTAATTTTAAAATAGTACCTTTAATCAATAGGCTATTAAAAGTTTTATATTCATAAATCAATATAAATTATTTAATTGAATATTTTGTTTAATGTATTTCATTCAAAAATATTATGGATAACAATATTTTTAGTGGTCTTCCAAAATGTTGTATGATAATTTTTCATTTTGAGAGCTTATAAAATCCAAAAAATATTGTATAATATAGAATTACTGTGGGTAATTTCTTCAACAGTAAACATCATCCATCATATCGAAAAATATTAACGTTTTAAAAATACATTTTTTTAATTAAATTTTTTGAAATTACAAAACAACGCTGTGAAAAAATAAATATTTTTAAAATGTTTGTAATGTTACTACATGGGAAATCAAATCTTCAAGGTCAAATTTGCATATAACAGGAAGAAAATTTGGTTGCAATTACGTATTGACGAAAATTATATTAAATATGAAACAATTGAACCTGATGATAATTGCAGTGTTGCTTGTAGTATTATTCAGATTAAGAGGATAATTAATATAGCTTGTGATATTACGCGTCTACTGAACAGTAATAAGTATTCAATAGGATGAAAATAAAACAATAAGACTCCAATGTGGCCAAGTAGATACCTACGCCCATTCCGTTGTATATAGTATGTGTCGATCCCCTCAGAGCTTTTAGATTTTGAGTGGAGTGACGAATGCATTATATTACAATTATTTTTTTTGTGATATATTTATTTTGTATATAGATTTTATTACGTAATTTTCAATCTTGAGGATTGTTTCACATAGAAAATTTAATCTAGATTTCACATTTAAGATGGAAAAATTGAATATTCCCAAAACTTTTTTAAATTAGTGGGAAAACGTTCATTTTTACGTAAAATCGATTTTGTTTTTTGGTGAGACTCATAAACTAATAATCATGAATACTTTTACGTGTATTTTATCATTTGCTATGCATGATATCATTTTTTTATATTTTGATTTATTTTGAGTTTGTATATTATATTTGAAATTTTAAATATTTTCTAGTTATTTTTTTCGATAATTATCGGTAAAATAAGATCTTTTTTATTATAATTAAGACTCCTATACGTCACAGCTAGGTCAATAGCCTAAAAAAAGTTTTTTGTTGCGTCAAAAAGCTAGAATTTAACACAAAGTTCCTCGTAATTTTTTATAATAACTTGAAAAATATTTGAGGTACAAAAGCTCACAATTTTTTAAAGTTAAAATTTCAAAAATTTTATCAAAATCTTAAAAATTATTTTGTTATGAACAATTTATAAAACGTTCTGCTTTTATAGCTTAGATTTAAAATTTTTAACTACATGGCGACGTATTTTGGGTCACATCCTCACATTTTTGGCGTTACAACATTTTTTTTAAATATTATAATATTCTAATTATGTCTATTATATTGTGCATGAGGTAATTTAGTATAATAACCGTGTAACCTAGCCATTTTATCATAATATTGAAAAATAATTTTAACTGTCGATTATTGCAAAATTTTACTGATACATTTTCTTTAATAAATACGTCGTATGACCTTCAAACTTAAATACTTTTAAAGTTGTGATGAAACAATAATTATTTTGCAACATGCCAGCCCTTAAAAATGGTTTGATATTGCAAGAGTACAGGTACTGCACAAATTGCAACATTCCAATTACGCCACTGTACCTATAAGCAGGCCTGGGCCGATCAATAGCGGCAAAATAAAATTTTTATTCTATTTGCACCCCCTTCCTAGATTTTCAAATTTAATTATATCAAATGTTGTGCCCCCTTCCTACTCCATATTTTGCGCCCCTAGCAGGCGCCCACTTTGCCTGGCCCTCGGCCCGGCCCTGCCTATAAGTACGTTTATATGATTTATTGGATTATTGTTTTATTATTTATCTTAGGAGGTGAAAAGGACAGACCCACTGCATAGACACAAAAAATCGGGCGATACCCGTTTGCGTACATTTAACCTTTTTTGCGACTCGTTTGCGTACAAATGTACAACTCGATTGCGCACACGAATTTTTAATACCTGTGATAAATGACCCAAAACGTAGGACTCGTTTGCGTACATAAACTATAGCAAAATTCTACTAAAAATACCTTAACACAAATAGTGTTAAAAACTTAACTTAAAATAGTGTTTAATATTGTTTTCAAACATTTTCCTTACATCTAAACAACAGATTACCTGGTTTTAAAATACGAAACTCACTTGTAGTTTTCAATATTAAAACAACGTTTTCCTCTGCGCGTTTCAAAAACATTTGATATTTGAATGTCCATGGTACTACACGAAATAAAATGACTATTATGGTATCTCGATAGCATCACACGTTCGACTAAATAATAGCATTGATTATAAATACTATATAGTATTTATAATCAATGATAATAAGCATATTATGATCAGTGGCGTGCCCAGGAAATTTCAATGGGGGGGGGGGATATATATTATAAATTTAGTATAGTGTATACTATCACTGCAATTGGTATTATCACAAAGTAACAATAATAGAGTATTAGCTATTAATAGAATATCACAATTATATTATGATCTACTGAGAGATAAGAACTGGCCATTGAAGTAGCTGATAATTTATATCTGATTAGTGATTGGTAACCACTGATTTACCTACTTGAACTACTGATAGACCTTATACTTTTAGTCTACGTGATAAGCATGATCCATCATTCTATCTTCTATCTTACCATAAACATTATTAATTATTAATTATTACTTAGAGGATTTATTGCTCATGAACATGAATACATAATCACTGATCTATAATCAGTATAGTCCGTATAGTGAATGTTTATAATAGACAATGAAAAATAATTTATAAGCAATAAATGTTTATATATTATGTCTATGGTAGTATCTAATAAGTTGAAGTTAACAAAAAAAAAAAGCCAATGGGGGTGGGGGATAAAACCTCTAACCTCCGGGCCCCCCTTGGGCACGCCGCTGATTATTATAATAACATCCAGCGGTCGTCAATAACGCACACATTTATCTAAAATAACATTATCGTTTAGATTCAGAACCGCACACTAGTTAATCAATTACGTGTATCTTATCGAAATTTGCTCGACAAGTAACAATATAAGTCTAATAGCTGTATCTACCTACGCAAACGAGTCGTCACTTTTCAGGTCAAAATCTCAAAATTACTGTTATTACGGTTGTTACTGTAATGGTTATCATTTATAGGTGTTTTGAATTTTTCGATTTTGTATTGTAATCGAATTTGACGTATTTCGACTTTTCGAGTCATTTTTTGTTCAATTAATTAAAATTATAATAATTGAAGACATAAAAAATATTAAAATATGTTTTCTTTACAAATTCACACAGACCGGAACAAGATTATAACAATCAGTATTTTAATATAATTACATTATGTGTAGCTGAAAAGTGGTAGGTATTCAAAATGTACGCAAGGTGGGTGTGAGGGGCTTTGCCCCCCACGGGTCTGCTTTGATTAATTGTGCACTTGGAACGCAGTTTTTAAGTCGCTGGATTGAGCTCCTCTACTTAATTTTTCCCAATTCAAGCACTGTTTAAGATTGTAAACAAAATTATGATTGCCATAATTTCACAATCGATGGTTAGTTTATAATAAATTTTCAACACAATATAAGCTATATTGAATTTTAAATGAATACAATTTGTTTCCTATTAAATCATTAAAAAATGTGTGTGATTTTCACAAAATGTTGTCACTTATCAACATTTGAACTTTAAAGATCATAAACAAAATAACTCCCAAACATTTTCGATATTTTAAATTTCTATCAATTAAAAAAAATTATATGAGTATTTTGAAAATTTAACATTGTATAAAAAATGTCAAAAAGAAAATGAAACTTACACAAAAGTGGTCAAGTGGAATGTTTCAGGTACATGGCTAATATTTTTTGATTACAACAAAATTATTATAGTAGTGAAATCTTTTTTTTTACATTTATACAATCGTTTTTGTCAACATTTAAATTTAAAATGCTCTTTCAACTTTTTTTTTATAAAAATTATAACAACTTACGAAGAAACTACCTATTCAATATATGACTTAAAAAAATAATTCATCATAAATTTAAAAAAAAAATATTTAAAATTTAAAATATCTTTAAAAGAACCAAATGTTTTTTTTAATTTGTCTGGAAAATGCTGGTCTAAATATTCGGTGAAATTTTCGACTATTAGTTATTATAGTTATTATGTAGCAGTAGAAGATATATTATATAAGTATTTGATTTTAGTGATTTTACGGATAAAAGTTTACTCACTTTTAAATATCAAACATATAACTATATTTGTTTTGTACTTAAATGTCTTAAATATAAAATATTCTTTTTTATCTTAATTTCTCTTTTAGATTTTCTTCATTTTTAAGTAACGTACGAAAATTTTAATCTTCTTCTATGTACAGTGGCGTATTTAAGGTTTTTCCGCCTCTAGGCACTTTCCAATTCGCCGCCTTCCTCCCCCTTCATCCTTCCAACAATTATTTCTAAAACGTATTTAAATATACAATTTATTATATTATAATATTATATTAAAAAAATACATTGAGATATATGTAGATATATGATTAATTTTGAGCGAACAAAAATTAGTTGAGTTTGATTTCATCAAATGAAAAATAATTTTTCCAATTTTGTAAAAAAAAATTGTTGAAATTTGCCGCCCTCCAATGTTGCCGCTCTAGGCCCGGGCCTATAGGGCCTGTGCCTAAATACGCCTCTGTCTATGTACCAACTAGATTCAATTTGTCTATTATAAATTTAATATAAAATTGAAGATTGAAGTAGTTTCCCTGCTTCAAAATCAATACATATATGTTTTAGGATTTTATTCTCTTTACTTACAGATTTATTTAATAGTACTCACTAAAATACCATTGGCTTATAATTTAAACTTAAATCACATCCATATTTTTTATGTTGACTTTTTCGACTTTTTATCGAAAAGTAAAAATAATTTGTAAATGCATCACATAAATTTACTTAGGTACCTCATTAATATGAGATTGAGGTGGTGACGGTAGGTCGGTGGGTTATGGAATTCTTGTCAATTATATGATTATTGAATATGTAAAAATGGTGAAATGATATAAAAGCAAAAAAAAAATAACCATTTATTAAAATACATGATATAAAACCATTAACATAATTCATTAAATAATAAGTTATTTATACAATAGTTATATAGTACATTATGTCATTATGATTTATAAAACCTACATCAATGATAGGACCCATATGTTATTATAATGCATTTTCTAAATCGTGTACTTATATGTATTTAATTGACTTTAATGTTATAAAATTGATTTTATTTCCTTTATGATTTTGTTGTCATTCCCCTCAAAGAAGAAATAAGTAGATTTATTGTTTGAAATTAAAATTTTCATTTTGTTCGATAGAGTTATACCTTATACCTATATTGAAGTGGTAGGTAGCATGTTAAACCCTTTATAATTGAAAGAGGAAAACCCAATTAGAGATTTTTCGAACAGACAAATTATACAATATTTTTGTATCCTTTAAGAATTCAAAGCAGTTTTTGAAGGTCCACCCCAAATTACTATACCGATATACCAAGATACCGTCATCTGTATTGCAATTTATATTGATGAATCTAGAATGGTAATGTAGAGGTATAATAGAATATTATATTATAACAAATATTAATTAATCGTATTAAAAAATATAAAAATTTTGAAACAATATTATTTTCTGATATCGAAGTATAATAATATAATATATATATATATATATATATATATATACAAATGTATACTAGGAAAATGTTTATTTATTATTTTTGAAGATATAATTATCATAAAAATGTATCTATATTTTATAAAAGAAAAAATAATTGCCACCCATTGGTCTTTTAAGAATATAATAAACCTATTTGCTAACAACTAAAGGCGAAATTGGTTATACTAAAAATATATCACACATCCAATATAAGACGTATACCCATACGAATGTTTTTCTAAATCGTTATTACATAATGCGCACTTTAAGTGTGCGCGTGCGTGTCTGATACTCTTATGTGTGTATAACAAACACACAATATACCTACCTAAACGATTCGATTTCCCGGAATACCGAATTCGAGTTTAATTTACGTAACAAAGTAGAAAGTACAAACGAATGACTTATAATGTCAATATTAATATAAAAATAAAAATAAATAAATACATTTATACTTCGCTGCAGAGGTGGCTATTATACAAATATAATATACTTTATACGCTGATGCAGACATACGACGACGATGACGACGTCAACGATAATAATTCCGAATTATATAATTATTATTATTATTGAAACGACGTAAACGTTGACGACTTTGTACTTTATTGGTTTCCCACGCGTACGCCTACGCTCGACTCGTATATTATTATTATTATTATTATTGCTTCGGCGGCGATATCGATATTATTTTCGTTGATTTGGCGAATTCGGTTTATACTATGTCGGGCGTCAGCTTATTGTTGAAAAATAATATTTTGTGCCAAGTTAACCTTTTAAAAATAAAAACGATATTGCACTGACAAAATTCTCCTTTTTAATGTGGTGAAAATTTTGTTTCTTAGTTATAACTGTATCTTTCTCGGTTCTTTCCTGCGCGAAACAGTTTTTGCAATGTTACGCACTTGTAAGACGGAGACAACAAATGCGGGTGAAACGTCCTCTTAAGTGGCAGGATAAAAGAGGTATGGACCCTCTCCATAGAAAATTCCTAGCTACGGCCCTGTACCGTTATACGTTATGTAACGTGCGTTTATAATATTTAGTCTCCATTTTTTTCGATTTTAAACCCTTAGCATACCTATATAATATTATTTCCAGTCAGCGGCTCAACGAGATAAATATTATTAACTGAATAAACTCGATAAGTAACTCGATGGGCCAATCCGGTTCCGTAATTCTCCTGTATATTTTAATTAATTTTAATGGCACGTCTGTCATAATACCATGGGGGGGGGGGGGCAATCGGAGCCGGTTATCACGACGGATGTTCGCGGCGCGACAAGTGTCCGTCGAGAGCTTCGACCATATAAGCTAATATGGTCGAAGGTCGAGTGTCCTTATCACCCCGTCGTAGGACGATAAAAAAAAAAAACAGTCGTATCACGAATCGCGCTAGATAGTGGCGTAAAATCGTGTAAACACGCGTATTATCATCGTTTCTGCCGTTTCTGGATCGTCGTCGTCGTAAAGAAGCAGGACCTCCGTACCCACGAATAATGTTATACCTATATTGACTGTTTTGTAGCTATTACCTTGACGGGTGGTCGTCAGGGAAATATTCTCGAAATATCTGCAGGTGTGAGCCTCCGCCGCCACCGCCGCCGCCGCCGTTGTCGTAGTTTCCGGTGGAAAAGCTTAGAGAAGACGTACGTGCGCGTGCTCGGCTGCGGCGGAGGACGATCGGGTACAGCGCAATCGCGTTACGATTTATGTTTCCCGCCGTCGGTGTGCGCCTCCAACAGTCGTCCAGACGACGCCACGCCGCCGTACGTCTGTCGTCACGCCCGTCACCGTCTCGCTGCGTACTGCGCGACACTCGCATTCTACGGTAGTAGTGAGCAGTCCATCGTTTCTCGACGGTTTTCTTCTCGTACACGTGTCGTTTCGTGGTTGGTTTTCTTGTGTTTCCGTCGTCGCGTTTCCCCGTCTGTCTGCCTCTGTCACGCATTCCATTCGTCCGCGTGCCATGGAGGAACCGACTTCCAGCGACATGGTTGACGACCGAAACCTCAGCATGCAGAGTGAGTAACGTTCATCTTTCCGTCCATTACAGCACTTAGTGATCACATATCGTGGCTTGTTATTTATAAAAATCGCTTCAGTTGAGCTCATGTTGGTGATGATCGGACACCGAAATATCTGGTCGGTGGCAAAGCTCTCGCTGTTTGTACTTCCGTGTAAAGTTAAGGAAAGAGGAGGTTGTAAATCTTATTTCCACTGCCTGGATGTGATTGCTAGGTGTTGTTGTAATAGTTCAAGATGATAATGCATTATCCTAGAGACGTTGATATTTAGAAAAAATATACAATGATTTATATATATTTTTAAAAATTAATATTTCTATAATTGATTATAATATTTTGCATGCATATTAGGTACTATTGACCGTTTACTTCATATGATAACTGAGGAAAGAGATGAAATGGTATTGAATTCAGTTCTAGCTTCTCTTCAAACCTTATCAAAATCTCACTCCACTCTAATTGTTCAAAATATGATACATTATAAACTTCAAAATTCGGTAATTATAATGTTTGTTTAAGTATATTAACTAACTAGTAATTATACAGTTGAAAAATATTTTTTTTATTTTATATTGTATTATTGTCTAAGCTAAATAATGATTAGAAAGCATAAAAAAATATTATTAAATTTTAGAAAAAATAACCAAAAAATTTTATTAATAATATACTGTTTAATTTGTAGTATCTTGTTAGTTTTTAGTAACTTGTATTTGATGGCTATTGTTTTCAGTTGAGTGTCGTTGAATCTAAAAGCTTACTATCTGCTATGAAACAACTTTGTGAAAGCCACTATGATGATTTTGATGTAGAGCTTACAAATAATTTGGTCCAATTTGCCACAAATGAAATGTTTAAATCCTCAGACTCTCAGTTCCCAGCATCAGATATGCTGATCATCTTAGGCCGAGGAAGATCTGATCAGGTAAAGTATATTGGTAAAATATGATTGCATTTGTTGCTTATCAACAACACCTTTTTTAATATATGATACAGTATTTTTAAATTTATTTTATTTTTATGGTGTTGCATTATTATTATACAATAATGTTTACTTTTATAAACAACTTAAAAATAAAATAAATATCTAGTATAAATATAAAATTTACATTAATATTTTGATATATTTATCATATTAAACTATCAGAAAACTATAGGAAAATTATAATTTTTAATTTTTATCATAATTCTAAAGCATTAACCACTTTATTTTTAAACCATATTTTTTTTATTTATTGTTTTAAAGATGTTTAACTATAATATGAGTTTGATTATTGGGTAAAATAATAATTGATTCATTTTTAATCGTAAAATATATTGATTGGTTTATAATCTGACAAAAAAATTGGTACTTATCGATTATTGAGACTACCTCATACCAGATACCTAACTGTTCGATAATAAATAAACAATTCAGTTAGGTTAAAATTGGTGGCCTTGGCAAAATTGTAGAAATCGATAAGTTTTTTTAAAATATGTAAAAATAAAGTTGGTTATTCACCTCAACAATGGGGGCAGTTGTCAGAAAACGATCAAATGCTTTTCAGTTGGTGTTAAAGATATTATAGTGTCTACACTTATACAAGCAATAAAATACAACACAAACCAAGGTACAACTATTTATTCCAATATTATTGACGTGGCTATAAAATTAGTGAACTACAGAATGCTGGGCTTAAACATTTAACCGTTAATTGAACTTATAATTTTATCAGTCTTCTAACTGGTGCTCACACATAAAATGTCAAAAGGTTTTGGCCTTTTGGGGATTCTCTAAATGGCACAACAAAAAACATAGTGATATAGCCTGTCAACATCTAGACAATTATTTGGTGAATTCATGTGGCGCCAAAAGTACAATAATCCATTTATAGGCATTTTAAATTGCATAGTTGAGTATTTTCTTCCTCAAGCTAATTAATAATTTCTAATTTTGTATTGTATTCCTAGTTATCATAATTTTTAATTCATTTTTTTAAATTACGCCGTAGAAAGAAAGGTAGTTGCGATAACTAGTAATAACCAAACATTTAATTAAGATTAGGTTATTTTAATAAATGTTTAATTATACATTTTACTATGTTAATGCCTGTTTAGTACAAAATCGTGTTATATTAATCGATTCCTTTGTTATTTGCCAAATATACGTAATTGTGTTCCCAAAAGTTAAATCATATTATAGTATATACTATTAGGTTTAACCCAAATGTATATTCTATTGTTATCACTAATCTTTGACTATTTATATCATACTTTATCCACAGTGAATATGTAACCATTTTTTAATACATTTTAAAAAGTTATGTCCTATTATGCTGTCGAGTATACTAATCACCATGTATATATTGTAAATATAATATTGATTGCAGGTAGAATATTAGTGCAATTATAAATAAAACTAATCACTAGGGTCAACATATGTTACATTCTTATTGTGAAAAGAGTACAGTTGACTAATAATTTTGAATTTTCTGTCTATAGATTATACAAAACCTTATGTCTCATTTAAAAGAAGGCATTCCTCCACATCCTTCTATTATATACTCTTTGGGACACCTTGCTTCAAATCACCCTCTTAAATTTATTAACTTTGTTGATCCATTCTTATCAGCTATTTGCTCGATTTTGCTCCTGACCAAATCAGATGCTTTGCGTAAAATCCATGTCACAGGTTTGTAATATTTACATTTATTAATATACTTTGTATTATACTCTATTGTTAAGCCCTTATAAATTATACAATTTATTGTGTCCGAGGGTTATTAGAAAGTTACCTAAATGACCAATACATTAATAATATAGTGATAATTTTGTTTATTTTTATGTATATATTTTGATAATATCAATGGTTGCGCAACAAAAGGGGATAAGCAAAATGTTTACTATTATTAGTTGGTGGAGATATAGATGTATTATAATATTTTAATGGTACAGCAGTGTGACAATTTTTTATGAGTTGTCAAATTTTTAAACTTAGAATTCAAGCGACTGTTATAATATGTTAAGTCTAAAAGACTTAAGATTTAAGCGACGTTTCTAGAGCCCAAATGAAATTAGCATGAATTATATAATTATCGTTTTTTCGCTCTCTTGAAAACCCTGATATGTGTTGCTTATCCTCTTTTGGCGTGCAACCATCGATATCTAAAAATTATAGAATGATATAAAATCGAATATGATTATCATAAAATGTTACTAAAATTGTTTAATCTAATCTATCACAAAATATATGTATTAACTATAATATTTATTTTATTTTTAGCAATTGGTCAGGTTTGTGCATCTGTTATTGAATGTGAACCATCAGATATAAATGAAATTAAACAAAATTTGTCACCTAAATTAGAAGAAATATACAAAATAATTAATGATGTCTGGTTAATTTCCAAAGATATGAAGGTTTATATTAAACATTTTATTTTTACTTAATGTTATAAACTTAAATGCCCAACTTGCTCTTCTCTTAAATGACACCCCTGGCTATAAGTCATTTTTCTAAGTATAATCTTTTATATTCCTTTAATGTTTGGTCTGTTTAATGTAATTTTTTTATTTATTTTACAGCTGATTGAACAGATTCTTGATGCTTTAAGCTCAATTGTTATGCTAATGAGTATAGAAACATTAATTAGAGATTGTATACCGATTTTGACAAATATACTAAGCTTGTATAAAAAATGTCTTTCTATGGGTATGTCTCGGTATTGGGTTTCACAGTACTTGGCAAGTTTTTTATCTGTTATACCGGAAATTATGCTTGAACCTGTAATAGATAATCTTTTTACAATATTACATGAAATGGTAATTATAATTATTTTTAAATTATGGTTAAATTATCTTAATCTAAGAATTATTTTATTTGCAGGTTATTGTAATGCCAGATTATGATTTTCCGATGTCTATTAAAAATCATTCCGAAGTTCTAAGATGTTACACTTATTTAGGTATTATTTTATCTTGTTAATTGGTGAATTAATAGAAAATTATATAGAGTGTTTCACTAAGATTCAGCTTTGCTGCCAAGCTTCTGTTTGGTTCCATAAATTTGGTATCACTTGCTGACACATCACCTGGTCTAGTTCACCAATGACACGACAAATTTATTCTTTAAGTTCATCAATTGTTCATGGTTAATTTTCTTAGACATAAGCTTTGACGTGATCCCAAAGGATAAAATACATTAGAGTTAGAACACACAATCTGGGAGGCCAGTTCTGATCATCACATTGTGATAGAAGTCAGCCCTTAAGTTTTCGTGTAATAACATGATTGTTGTACAAGCGGTTTGTGAAGTGGCGCCATCCTGCTGAAACCGTTATCGGACATAACCATTTGGGGTTACATCAAAACTCATGTCTAAGGAAACAAACCACGAATAATTGAAGAATTTAAAGAAGAACATTTGTCGTGTCATTGGTGAACTAAACCTGGAGATGTGTCATCTAGGGATAACAAATTTTGTGATCCAAACAGAAGCTTGACAGCAAAGCTGATATGAACATATGCCAGGTGTGATATTTCACACTTAAATTGGAGAATATATGCTACAGGTTGACATAATTTTTTTGTTCTGAATAAATTTTTTAAATAAAGTTATAACAAGATTAAATCTGGCGTTCTGAATGAAACAACCTATATTATATTTTATCTTTTTATATTAATAGCTTAAATAAATATGTATTTAAAAATGTAATCTATAATATGTTAATTTTTGATTTCGTTGGTAATAAATCATAATATTTATTTTATATTAAATTAATGATATTATAACCCTTAACATTTCTGTTATAGTATGGATTAAATAACACTATGGATAGGCTATTTATAAGTATCTACTGGCTTTCTGACAGCATATGCCATTAATTGACATTAATAATTCAAATACAAATTAAATTAATGAGCGATAAAAGATTGCATTGACGTTGCCTATGAATAGTTTATTAATTAAGTTTTAGTTAAAGTTTTATAATAATACAATTTATTGGATATAAAATTGAATTTTTTCTACGGACATTATAAAAATTGTCCTAAATTATTTTCTTGAGATTTTAACAAAGGTCTTTTACAAATTCAAGTTAAGATATCGAAGGAAAAATAAAATATATTTTTTGTTTTAGATTTTTGAAGAACCATAGTTTTAAAATCAAACAATAAATAATTTTGCATTAATACTTAAGTAATCTATTTAAATAACTCATAGGTATATTTTTACTATAAATCAAAATATTAATAAACACAGTCATATCATTCAATAATAAAATGTGTGTTTCACAAATGCTCTATAATTTTGATTGATCTGACGTAAGTTTTTATGTTAGGTAAACATTTTGGTGACAAAATTTGTGAACTGATATTACGAGATCTAAAATCTAGTTCAGAACAAGGAAGAATGGGTGCTTTATTGATTGCATCGCATTTATTAAATGCCTCCAATCAGAGTATCAAAGTGAAATCTTCAGAAATTATTCCGATTTTGTATGATCTGTTGAAAAACAATAGCTCATTTCAGGTATTTATTAAAGATTTTACTTTAATTTAATATAATTTTGAAAATTAATAATCAATTTTCAGATGAAGAACTTACTAGTAAAAATTTTTATATGCTTTGCATATCAAGGACATTTAACTGAAAAGGATGATTATTTCATTGAGTTTTTGATAAAAAATATTTGTTATTATAGTTCGTCAAATGTAAGTCAATAAAACAGTATTTAATAAATATTTTATATTATTAGTATACTAAAAATGATTTATTCACATTATCTATATGATATATTATCAAATTAGCGTAATATTTTTTTTAAATGTGTATTTAAATATGAGATTGAGAATTTTGATGTGTGTATTTGATGGATATAGATTTTATTTTTTACTTATAATCTTATTGTACATTAAATTGTGTTAAGACGCTCTTTGTAATAACTAAAGAAAAATGTATTTTAATAACTTCTTAAGTATAATAATCTACTTTTATGATAAACACTATAAGCTAATAATAATAAAAAAAAAAGGATTACGCTATTCGTGAATTCTTATTTCACTTGTTCTATCATAATTTTGTTGATTAATCAAATGGGTTGCAACTTATACCAATAATCCTAGCCATCAAATATGACTTTAAAAACAACTTGAACTTAGTGTTTATTATTCTAATACTTTATGATACATAACATTCTTCGTTTTATTTTCTGGCATATATACAAACCGTTTTTTCGGTGTTCTGACTCAGAAACATTTTAAATAAATGATTTATTTCATTAAATATATTTATTTAAATGATTGCCATAGATTACATAAAAATATTATTATTATTCTTACTATTATTTAGCTTATTTTTTTCTGAGCAGTTGGCGCCATTATAAATTCATCATCGCCTTTTTTCGAATTATTGAGTGACTACAGTATAATATAAGCCACCATCGCCAGCTGATCTGCGTGTCTGACAACACGATGCTAACTATAGTGTTACAAAATAATGTATTTGCATACTTAATAAAATAATAAATTTAACTAATAATAATACAAGTAATTTGTTGCGTTCAATATTATAAGCAAGAATATCTAATGATCTTTTGAAAAATAAAAATAAATAAAATTGTGATATTTAAAAAAATAAATCAAGCTATTTAAATATTAGTTAATGTTAATATTATATATTGAAATATAGATTTTTATAGAATGTAACTATATTCTATAAACAAAAAAAATACTGCACATTAGTTGTCTCCATCTTACAAGTGCTAAATATAGCAAATCTACTCTCAGTAGATCATGTTTAGCTTTGTTTGTTTAGAAATTAGAGTGAATCAACCTATTATGAACCCAAAATATAAACACAGACAATGTCAAGTTTCCTAATAGTTGTAACATCATGTTTCATAATAGGTCGATTCACTCTAATTTTTAAACCAATAAAATTAAACGTGATATGCTGATCTTAAATTTGGTATATTATGTACTTATAATACAAAGACATAAATCTATGTAGTTTACTCTTAAAATAAAATAATAAAAGTATATAAGCTATTTATAGATAGTTGCATCTATCTGTGTTGCATTTAGGCATATCATACATTAGTATTGTTGATGTGCTATATATTTTAAATAAAATTACATAATAATGAACTTCTTATTAAAATTAAAATTAATTTAATGTATTAAATAAAATATTTTATTGTTCTAGAGTAAATATTCTACTGATAATGATGGACTCTTAATAAAACAAACTTGTGAAGATGCAATATATATTCTTTGTACATCTATAGAGCCAGTACAAGTTTTATGTTGGAATAAGTTATTAATATTTTTACTTAGTAATGAATATGAAAATGCTGTACCATCAATTACACGGTCTTTAGCACACATGGCTACCAAATCACATTTAAGTAAGTTGGCTTAATGAGCCATTAATGTAATATTGACACATGTATTTAATATTTTATTTTTATTATCTTTATTATGATTGTATTTAAAAATGAATTGTTAGTTAAAGATGTGTATGCATACTTTATTTAATAAAACAAGATTTATTAAATAGCTTATTTTATTTTTATGTGCTAGATTGTTAAAATATATTTTATTTTAGGATCTATAAAATTTGAAACAGAACAAGATTTGATAATTGTACGATGTCTTTTCTTATTATGTCAACCATTCAGAGATAACAGAGGCAGTTATGTTATAAACTTCCTATTAAATTATGGTTTTCACGATTTGTCTGATAATGAAAAAGAGTTTTGGACAAAACATGCTGAAGTGCTGACTACCTTTCTAGATTGTATGTATTAAAATTAAATTTATATTTTATTTATAAATAATAAAACTATTTTATTTTATATTGCTAAATTTTATTTAATAGCTGCGTTTGAAAAAAGTGAAGAAGAATGGGAAGTTGTTTTGTTAAGTAGACTCAGTATTATATTAGACGAATGTACACTTAATAAATATTGGTGCTTAGCATTAGTTGGTCAACTGTTTGATGAACTAATAAAAACCAGTGAAAATACAAAAATATTCTCTTCAGATATGTTTTTAATGATTAAAATAATATCATATGTTGCTGCTTATTTCGATTCTGATGAATTATCTCTTACAAAAAAATTACTATATTTCATTTTTCAAACTCTTTTAAAAATGTCATTTGAAAATAGTCATGTAAGTTTAATTTTTTATTTTTAGTTTAGTCACCAAAAGTACTTAATATAAATATATATATTTTTTTACAAGTTGAAATTATTATTTTTGGATTGCAAATGTTAATATTTATTTAATAGGAGTTTTCTAGAGCTATTGGTGTTCTAAGCCAAGCTCATACTGGAATAGTGGTGAACAAATTATTAGAGTTTACCAAATCTGAATTAACCAAACAGCCAAATAAATTTTTAGTCCTAATTAGGGACAAAGGTAATGAAGTGAATAGAGATAAAATTCGATCTGCAATTTCCATAATTATACCTGATATAGTGAAGAATGGAAAGCTTCAAAGTGTTATTTATAGCATGTATGATATTGTCATATTGATCACTCACCAAATTACTTTAACAAAGGTATATTTGTGT
This sequence comes from Diuraphis noxia, assembly GCF_037042655.1. NCBI lineage: Eukaryota > Metazoa > Arthropoda > Insecta > Hemiptera > Aphididae > Diuraphis > Diuraphis noxia. Next base: position 63,123,674 of record NW_028301711.1, read on the forward strand.
ATATATATTTTTTAACCAATTAAAAAAAAAAATATCCTTATAATTCTATTTCATTTTTTTGTTGTTGTAGAATTTGGAAACTAAAAAATCATTAGTCGAATGCCTCCAAGTCTTGGCAAATGTTATGAGTAATGTTGAGATTAGTGACACTATACCAAATTTAGCAATTATTCGTGATACTGTCATTAAAAACTTAGTACATCAAATAATAAACTCAAATTTAATATCAGATTTTATATATTATCAAGTTTTGGCATCTTATATGTAAGTTTTAGATTCTGAACGAAGTGATGAATGTATTGATTTTACAATGATGTATGTTTTTTTAGACTCTGAACGAAGTGATGAATGTATTGATTTTACAATGATGTGTGTTTTTTTTTTTATGTTTGTTTTTGTGTCTGTGTACAGCATAACTAGTCAAAATAATGCTTCAATTTCAAACTTTGGGGGTGGTTTCCGATGTAAAAGTGAATATCCTTGGTGCATTATAAAGGTGAAAAGTAAAAATTTTCCAACAGTTTTCAAAAAAATCGAGAAAAACAAAAAAAAAAACGACAGAAAAACTGGAATTTTTACGCAAAACCAATTTTCGACCAAATCGATATTTTTATATGGTTGTAATTCAAAAACTAATCACTGTAAATACTTGAAATTTTCACCAAATGTTAATGTTAGTGTTATATATATATATATACAGTTTAATTTTCAAAAACTTGAATTTTTTTGAGTTATCTATAGACCATTGAAATTTTCGATTTTTTTTTGAAGTGTCGGTAAAAAAATGTTGGACAACCAAAAAAACATGAACATTTAATACAAGGTTCCTTATGAGTTGTTCTAATTGTAGCTAAAAAAAATTTAAAAATCATTAGTCACAATTTTTTTTATAAGCGTTTACAGTTCAAATTTTTACGAAATCTGTCGAAAATGCGATAATTTGCAAGTAATTTTGAAGTTGAAAAATCATAAAATTTTTTCATTTATAACTAAGGATTAAAAATACAAAACTAAGTTTTCCTTCAAGTAGCTATAGAGAAAACTCGAAGCATCATTATAGGAAAATTTTAAGTGCGTTTGAATTTTAAATTTTTACAAAATAGCGTAACGTTAACGATTTATCCTGAAACGATTTTAAATATTTGTTATTATTCAAAAAGTATAAGTAGATACTTGAAAATTTTACCAGTTATTTAGATTGGCATTTTCTTTACATGATTTAATTTTCAAAATATTTTGACATTTTTTGAGATATTTGTCTATAAATATCTCAAACTGACTGAAATTTTCAATTTTTCTAAAAAATTTTCCTGAAAATTTTCTTTTGAAGTGTCGATAAAAATTTTATGGCCCTATCAAAATACTTGAAAATTTAATACAAAGTTCCTCATAAGTTATTCTTATAGTGAATAAAAAATTATAAGTATACATGGGCACAATTTTTTTTTATTAGCATTTGAAGTTCAAATATTGACAAAAATTCGTCAAAACCATGAATATTTTTTTTTGTGTTTGCCATTACGTTTTGGGGCAGTAAAAATGCTTTGACTTTTAACTTCAGTACCTTGTTAAATCAGAAAGTAGTTGATACTTTGGGGGATCAAAAGTAAAAAATTCTTATTATTTTTCTAAATAATCGGGATAAACAAACTAAAAATTAACGGAAAAACAGGAAATTTTACGTACAATAATTTTTCGAAAAAATCAATTTTGATGCAACTTTAAAACGAATGACCACTGATACATGAAATTTTCATCGAATGTTTATATAAGTACCTATGTTATATCCACCATGAAATTTAAAAAAAAATTTAACTTAAGTTGAACTATTCATAGGAATATGCAATTTTCAATCATTATTAGTTTTTTTTTAAATTAAAATCGATAAAAATTTATTTTTTAGGTAGATAATCTTGAAAATTTAATACAAGGCTATTAATATATTATTACAATAGCAGTTGAAAAATAAAATAAATTCATTGTTTCAATTTTTTTTAATAAGCATTCAAAGTTTGAATTTTGACAAAATACGTAAAAATCACAAAAATTCACAAATTATTTTAAGCTAGAAATTAATAAAAAATTTTCTTTTTTTAAACTAAGATTTAAAAATTTAATATTAGATTCCTTACAAGTTTTTCAATCTTTATCACAAAAAAAATGTCCACCGGAATTATAAGCATTTTAATTTCTTATATTGACAAAAATTCGTCAAAACCATGAATATTTGCGAATTATTTTGTAGTTCAAAATTCATAATATTGTTTGTATTTTTATCTAAGGTTATAAAATTCAACACTAAGTTTTCCATAAGTTTTGCTTTAAATAGCTATAGAGAAAATTTGAAGCGTCATTATAGGAAAAATGTTTTGAGCGTTTGAGTTTTAAATTTTTATGAAATCGCATAATGATAACGATTTATCCTCAAACCAGGTATTCGTATATCTATGATAATATAAGGTATTATCAATTATGATAACTACATGCAATGTTTTTGGAAAAATTAATTAACCATGCCTTATGCAAAATGCGTCTTAATTGAAAAATAAAATATTTGTTTTAAAATAGAATAGGTATATGACAATATTTAAATATAATATATCCTAGACTGACAAACCATCTCCGTTCAGAATCGTTTTTCATATACAATGATACCTATCATTGCATTCAAATTTAATCCCATCCATTACAGTAATCTACTGTATAGCAGAGCGACATCCAAGACTTATCCGCTTTTTTTAAATTTTAATTTAATAATATTGATATAGGCGCTTAATTTGTAATATTGATTTAGAGGTAAAATCAAACTATATTATGTTTTATTTTTCATGAAATTCATCAACAGTAAACCAGTTCCGCATATTGAACCTATAGATTTAAGCACAAGGACATATATCATAACAAAGTGTGTTGAAAAGATATTTCAACTCTCATCGTCAGAAATTGTAGATACTGATGAACAACAAACTATGTTAACAATAGGACATTTATGTAAGTGTCAGTGATCTTTATATAATATTTTAGATTTAATTTTTAATAAATTGTGAATATAACTGATTTTTAGGTAAAATTCTTGATCAATTGATTATAATAAGAAGTGGATCCTTTGAAGTAATTGATGAAATTGTTCTAATACTAGATCCGTTCATAGTATCACAAAAGAAACAGCAAAGATTTATTGCTGTTTATTTGCTGCAAAGTGTTTTGAATTGCTATTATAGCCATAGTAATCCTCAGTTAACAAATGTAGTTATTAATTAATAATTTTAATGTTTGATATTGTTAAAATTGTTAAATATTAATTAAATATATTTATTTTAGCTACCTATTTGTTTAAATTCGCCTGCACCTTTATTTGCAAAAATGTGTGTGCGTATTGCCGAGCCGGATATAAAAATAAGTCTTAATGTTTTTAAATGTTTGGATATTTTACTTAAAATAACTGCTGTATACAAAGGGACTTTTACTGAAAGTTATATAAATGAATCTGAATTTGTTGATAAAATATTATATAGCAGTAAACCCGAATCATGCATAAATCTCTTGGAGGTATTACAAAAATATTCTATAATAAATATATATTTCAATTGAAAATTTTTTAGGCTATTCAAAAAATATTAAAACCATCAGATTTACCTGTGTTTTGTAAATTATTAATTGATGGTTTGAACGACCATGAAGAAAAATGTCAAATCAAAACTAGTGAAATATTAAATATTTTATTCCCAATTGTTGCTCAACAACTTAATCAGAAGGCCTGTAATGAAATTTTAAGTACGATATTATATTATGTACTATGTATTTGTTTAGTTTATTTATGTCTAACATGTCAATGTATTATTTTTCTTATCACTAGAAGAATATTTTTTTAATATTGAACCATGTGTACTGTTTGAAAATGTTTGTGTTATCTTATATATTAAGTACCAATTTAAATTATGCAGGCTTAAATTTTTCGATCAGCTACGCTACATATTATGTGTTAATATAAAATCAATGTTAAGATCAGTTTTTTTTACAGATTACCTTTTTAAAGAGCTCGAAAACTCCAATGATATCATTAAGGCAAATAATATAAAATCATTGATTACTTTTGGAAAGTTAATCAAATCTGATTTTATTGAATTACTTATTAATCAAAGCCTGCCATTTAATAAGTAAGTCTGTTTTACTCACTTTTGATATAATTTGTGTTGCATGTTTATTAAATTTAATTAATTTAAGTACTTTTTCAAAATGTACATTATTGCCTATGTATATGATTCAACAATTGGCACGCGTGTCTTTATTTTTCTAGTATAGTATTATCTACCTAAGTAATAACTAATAATATGACTAATAATATTGAATTATAAAATTTACAAAATTTATTAATTTTCAATTTCAGTTATATGTTTCTTTTTTTGATTAAATAATTTAGGTTTATTATTTTAAACAAGTAGAATCTACTTATTTACCAATAGCTGCATGCTAATTGTTTAAAGTTACTATTATTTTAATAAATTTCAGTTTAATTGTATAATTCAGATTATATAGTTATTTATTGACTATTGTAAATTTAAGTATGCATGAATTAAAATTAAAAAAAATGTAGGTTCAAATTCAAATTCAATGTGTTATATTAATATAACTTTATATTTATAAATAATCTATTAATTTATATTTTATAATATAATTCTTAATAATTTCAGGACTGTATGTGCTATTTGGCAATCTTTAGGGAAAGATCAAATGTGTTCCCAGATTATAGATACACTTATAGAATTTATTACCTTAACACCATTGTATGACACAAGTACAAAACAGTTCCTAAACAAACCAGTTGCTTCACTAATTCCTATTTCAGTGAGTTTTCTTTTTTAATAAATGTGTATTTTGATGATAATAGATGTGATAAGAAGTAATATATTACATTGACTATTCATGTAGGACATAATTAGGGACAGACTAGTATAGTTGCATACCTGGACAGTTTGCCACTAGATATAAATTGTATATTTACTTAACATCAATTGTTTCATGTTGCATGTATAACTGCAATTATACTCATACAATTAAATGTGATTTATTATATAAACTATAAAGAATGGCTATCAAAGTTATTGATAGTAGTTCAATAAATTTAGTCGCTTCCACTGTTAACATTAAAATTGCTTATCTGTATATTTTAAAATCAATGGTTCACGAAAACAATATTGTATTGTTATTTTATTAAAACATTTTTTAAATTAGTTTAATGTTATGGTATTGAACTCAAATTTTAATATATTTATAATACTATAATTATATATTTTATTAGAATACATGCTAATAGAGTAAAATATAAATGTAATTTTTGTCTTTTTTATAAACATTGAAAAATATCCTGTTCCTATAATTACGGTATATAGACCATGAAAATTACCTCAAGAGCAGAGAAAATGTCCATTTTAAAATTATTAATTAGAAATGACCGCCAGTTCAGCGGTTAAGTCGATTATTATTGACTTAATAAATACTTTTTACTCCTATCAATGTTATTGGAGAAAACATTAAACCAAAATAATTGATTATATTAAAATATAATTTACATTAAAATCTTTAAGTCCCAATAATACATTTATATAAATTGTGTATGTTAATGGTTTATAAGATCTTATAACAGTAATTGTTTAATACAGTTTTATATTAAATTTATATCAACTAATAATAATTAGCATATTTCTATGAGCTCTAAACTACTATGTTGTGATTTGTGTGTCCACTTTTTCTGTGATTAGGGAAAATGTATAGACATGGTGGATTGTCTTATTGTATAAACTAATTAGAAATATTTAGTGGATTTTTGTGAATTCTTTATAATTATAATGTTGATAGGTACATATTTATTTTTATTTTTAACTATATGTATCAAATAATATCCAAAACAACCTGTCGTAATGCATAAAAAATATTATCAATATCAATAATTATTTTTGTATAATTATTAATATCATAACTGCTCATTTATTGCTTTAAATTTATATGTTATTGATTTATTTAAATACTAGCATAGGCCTGTCCAGACCTCCATGGCTAGGGAGGCTATTTGTAAAATTCAAATTATTTACTTACTACAACGATCTGTATTTTATAATCTATATTTGTGACTTTTTTGTATGGCAATTATATAGCACTACTAACCATATAGAAATCTCTGTTTCAACCACGGTAAAAAATATGCCAAAAGATCAAGAATCAAGTCACCCGTAGACACGCCTATGAATACTAGTTTAAATATTAAATGATATGTTTTATTTAACATGTATTTTTTTTTTAGGCACTTAGTGGTTTGAATGAAGTTTTAAAGCAAATTTCTTACGATTCAGCCATAAACTCATTTCCAAAACTTTTTAATATTATATTTTTAACTTTTTCTGCATTGATTGATGTTCGTTCGCCCATAAAAGGAACTAATAAGAATTTATTTGTGTCTTTTAAAGAAGTTTATGATATCAATCCTGCCAAGTAATACATATTTTTTTACGATATTCCTATTTAACTACCTTTTTTTTTGTTAATATTAAACTTTAAATTGTTCTAGAATTGCTCATAAAACGTTATATCATTTATTCAAATCTATTAAATTAGAAGAATGTTCCAATCATATAATGCAATCAGGAAATTGCTTGGATACAACTGTTGATATTATAATGCATAAATTAGGACCATGCATAATTAAGTAATTTTTTTAGTTTATTTAAAATAATATTTCAGCAATAACATATTTAAAAAAAAAAAAAAATGATTGACAGAAATATTTCTGTGTACAAGTTTTATAATATTATCTGCTTTGTGTTTAAATTAATTTCTTTTGAAAAGTTATGTAATAAACCATAAAATGTAATAATTAAAATCACATAATTTTCCAACTTTTTATACTCTGTTCAAAATTAGAAACTTCAGCGGTGACCAGCTATTGCGCATAAGCATGGCTTAGCTAAATGTATGGACCATGGGCAATGGCTACGATCTGACTATCGGTAATGAAAACTAGTCTCTGTTGTAGGAGTTTCTTGTTTTGAGCAGAGTACAGGATATTAAAAATTGACACATGATACATTTACTATTTCTCACAACTATTTATTAATGAATTGTCAATTTTATTATTACATTTATAATCTTTAATATATTAGAACTGTTTATAACCTTATTGTTTTTTGTTATTCTTATTGATAATTTATATTAAACATAATTTTTTTTTGCTTTTATCTCATTAAAAAAAAAAAAAAATTATGATAATAAAAGAAAATAAATGTTAGGTTTTTCAAAAACAATGTGAGTTACATTTTTACATACTATTTAAAAATATTTCAAGAGCTATACAAAACAAAATATATCACTAAATTAATTATTCTGTTTGACTGTAGGGGCTTAGTTGAAACTCATTTTGAATTGATCTCAAATATAATAAATAATTTTGACCAAAATTTAAATAACACACTAGAATGTCAACGAATTGCTATTGTAGTATTATGTTTATGTGTAAGTATATTTATAGAAATAAAATGTATTATATTTATACATTTATTAATTCAAATATTTATTTTTAGTGTACAGAAACCATAACATCTGATGTTAAATATACAACTAATTTAATAAACATCTTCTTAAAGTGTTTAACCGATACCTCATATGATATAAAAAAGTACTGTTTAAAAGGCCTTACTGTAATTTGTCAACATCAGCAAATTTTGGTAAAAATAAAGAATAAGATTTTAATTATTTTACATTTTCAAATTAATAAACATTTCTTTATGATTGTACTACTTTAATGACAGTTATATATTTAATATCTTATTTAGTTGTATTTTCATATTTGTTTTTAGTCTGAAAATCAGTCTCAATACATACTCGATGCATTAATGCAAGGTCTAGATGAATATCAAACTCTACAAAGTGATGTTACATTAGAAGCATTACGTGGCCTTATATCATTAGTTCCTCACTTATCATTAGATAAATTTGAAAAGCATTATACAACATTGACATTTCGTATAAAACAATTTTTTGAGAATGTAAATAAATAGTTTGTTGATTTGTGTGTAAGCATCATTTGTAATTTCATAAAATATTTAAATCTTATAGGAAAATAGTGAGATGCGTTATACTTCCATAAGACTTTATGGTGAATTGTGTTCAAAAACAAAAGAATTTAACATTCAAGTGGATATGTCATTACATCATAGCAACATGGTTACTTTTTTATTGCATTTATGTGAAAATGATACAAATATTGTCAAGGTTAGTGCTTACCAAGAAAATATATACTAAATTAAAAATGTTAAAGATACATTCTTTGTTTAAAATGTGATGTTTGTAAAATAAGTATATAACTAGATATGTTTCTGATGTAAAAGTGAATATCCTTGGTGCATTATAGAGGTCAAAAGTAACAGTTTTCAAAAAAATCGAAAAAAAAAATGACAGAAAAACGGGAATTTTTATGCAAAACCAATTTTCGACCAAATCGATTTTTTTATATGGTTGTAATTCAAAAACTAATCACTGTAAATACTTGAAATTTTCACCAAATGTTTATGTTAGTGTTATCAATATACAGTTTAATTTTTAAAATGTTTTGACTTTTTTTGAGTTATATATAGACAACTGAAATTTTCGATTTTTATGATTGTCGGTAAAAAAATGTTGGATGACCAAAAAAACATGAAAATTTAATACAAGGTTCCTTATGAGTGGTTGTTATTGTAGCTAAAAAAAATTGAAAATCGTTAGTCACAATTTTTTTTTATTAGCATTTGAAGTTCAAATATTGACAAAAATTCGTCAAAACCATGAATATTTGCAAATTATTTTGTAATTCAAAATTTATAAAATTGTTTGTATTTATATCTAAGGTTAACAAATTCAACACTAAGTTTTCCATAAGTTTTTCTTCAAATAGCTATAAAGGAAATTTGACGCGTCATTATAGGAAAAATGTTTTGAGCGTTTGAGTTTTAAATTTTTATGAAATCGCGTAACGATAACGATTTATCGTCAAACCAGGTATATGTATATCTATGATAATATCAGGTATTATGAATTATGATAACTACATGCAATATTTTTGGAAAAATTGTTTAACCATGCCTTATGCAAAATGCGTCCTAATTGAAAAATAAAATATTTGTTTCAAAATAGAATAGGTATATGACAATATTTAAATATAATATATCTTAGACTGACAAATCATCTCTGTTCAGAATCGTTTTTACTATACAATGATACCTATCATTGCATTCAAATCTAACCTACCCTAGTCAGAGGTCCACCCCACCACCTTATGTACATCAGAGCGACATCCACTTACCCGCTTTTTTATTGTCAACCCTCGGTTTGGTTTGTAGCTTTAATCTATCCACTTCTAATACTTCTATCATCAGTTTATATTCTAAGTAGTGTATTTTTCTTCTACAATTTCTTTTTCTAATATTGATGAAATACAGTATTACTTGATATCTCCCGGCCTTTTTTTTGTGTATTTATTCTATTCTTGTATATCGATTAAAACAATTATTTGTTACTACTAAATCAAATTTTAAGTAAAATTTAAGCTGTACATGCATGACACTAGCATTTTATTTCTTGTGGGTGCTGAGTGGAATAGATATAATTTGTACATTAAGTATGGTTTTTCAAAAAACTACTGTAATTACTCAGGTCAACAATTAAATTAATTTTAACATAACAGCTTACTATAACTCACATTTGACATTTTGTAACACATAGTTTTTATATTCTAGGTTCTAAATAGATAATATATTTGAAATTTTGAATAATTAACAAGCTTTAATATATTTTCATATTTACTTCAAAAAATATTTTAAAGCTTGTTAATTATTTAATTATTTAACATTTCAACAACTACATTAACAATGATGTATAATACATTTGACAATTGGACTTTTATAATATACATCTTTATGGCTGAATGGTTATGCTATTTTTAACCTACTTTTATGAATACATATTTAATTAAAATGATTTGAATTAGTATTAGGCAGATTAATATTTGATTGACTATAGAATTTTAGGCAATGATTTGGAGGATCCCACCTTTATTTCTATTCAATAGTAAATAGTAAATAGTAAATACTTAGTAATTAGTAAATTCAATAAAAAAATTAGTAAAATATTTATTACTTTTACTAATCACAAATTATATTTCATTAAAATTGTAGGAAACAATTATCAGTACTTAAAAATAATAATTATTAATAAAACTAATAATTCATAGCTCTTATAAAAATTATGTCACATTTTGTTTAATTGTTCAGTTGGTGGTCTGGATCATTTTTTGAGGAAGATAAAACTCTTCCTGGTCACCTCTTTGTGTTGTGCTTGATGTCTTTCATTTGTCTAATTTGTTTGATCCAATTAATTTATTTACTCTTGCATCTTCAATAATTGTATTCCTAACCATATATTAGGTATAGGTACTTATAAAGAAAAATGGCTAACGCAGGCAAATTATAAATAATTTTTGCAGTTTATTTTTCCATTCAATAAAAAGTCATTTAAGACTATTACATTTTAATCTATCATTTATACTTTGTGTGAATCATTTTATAATTGTATTTTTAGGCCTGTAAATATGCATTGAAAAAGATAAGCATCTTATTACATTCTGAAAAAATGATAACCATGACCCACAATCATTTGATTGAAGAAGGAAGATTGAAATATACAGAATTTATCAATCAAATGTGTAAAATTATGGTTTGTGTAATTTATTGTATACAGTAATTTTAAAACAATATTCATATTTAGCTAATTCAATAAATTATTATATTTAAAACTTTTGTTGATAGACTGAAGAATTTTTATCTCAAGTTAACATGTATACTATGGTTGGAGTATCTTACTCAAAAAGCATCTTTCCTGATGTAAGGGCCAATGCTGCATTATTTGTTGGTAAGGATAACTGTAGTAATAATCTGTCAAGTTATTGTTTAGTTTATTACATATGTATATTTTTATATTATGATTATATTTATACATTTTTAGGTTCGTTGTATAAAGCAAATCCAAGTAAATCTTCTTTCGATTTAATATCAAGTAAAATGTTAAATCTTACAATTGATCCAAATCCTAAAGTCCGTTCTAGTGCTGTTGCTTGCCTTGGAAAACTTTATGAATAAAAATTTGTAGGTTAATAAATATAAATGTTCTTCTTTATTTTCTGTTTCTATTTAAATATTTATATTAGTTTCAGACATAGTCAATTTTAAACTGTAGTCTTAATTAGTAAAATATAATCACAATTTAAGTGTATTCAATTGTTTTAAAGCTATTATTGTTTTGAAATATTTTGTGTGTTAATGGTTGTGTGTTTTTTTTAAATGTTTATTTTATTAAAATATGAATGTATATGAATATACATTTATCTCTTTCTGATTATAGAGTTAATCATATAGAGATGAATAATACAAAAAGTTGTGACTGTCAAATTAAAAAAATTAAATTATGTATAAGAAGTATCATTATCATATGGTGATTCATTTACTTCAAATAAAATAATATAATGGGAAATATCCCTATGTTTTTAAACATTTTATCACATTCAATATTTTCCAATATTATCAATAATATTTATTGTGTGAACAATGTCACCATGATTTTAGATAATTATCTTATCTATACTATAAGAATCTCGTATGCATTATACAATTAATTTTTAAAATTTTCAAAAATGTATTATTTTTATTTTTCGAATAAAAGTAATTTATACAAATATTATTCTTATGATGATAAAATATTAGTTTTGTTTCATTTATTAAAATACTATTTTTCATTTTCATTTAAACAAAAAAATAATAGTACAAACTGCTTATGAGAATAAACATGTATATCAAAACTATTCCATTATTATTAAATTATGTTATGTGAATTATATAATATATTTGTTTTAAATGCATCTATGTTAGCTTGTTTAATTTTTACCTCATAAATTATACATTTTAATGTTACCATATTCTGAAATATTGTTAAGTAAATGTTCTACACCCTAGTCAGTGGTTCTCAACTGGTGTTCCGCGGTACACCAATTGTAGGGCATGTACCAGTTGCCCCCAAAAATACCTTTTTTTATACCAACTCCCCCAAAACTAACTAGAGCAAAATGTACCAGTTGACCTCAATCAAATGTACCAGTTGCCCAGTTGTATTATTAATAATAATAGCCTATTACTAGGTGCAAAGCCAGGATTTTACAAAAACGAGTCTAACTGGTGTCGTATACGCCGATAACCGACGTACACAAATAAACGAACAAATTAATTATAAGCACTTTTATTGAACATTTTGACGTCCAGTGGCGATCGAGTCACACGATCACCACCTGACTCTGACACTGGTGGTCAGTGGTTAATCGAGTCCCGCCAACGACTACCGCCAACTGACCTCTTTTCTGTCTTCACATATTCCTTAAATATAAATTTTACCATCGAAACACTATCGGTAATATCGATATTGAGTTTAACCAAATTATATTATACTTACTGACTAAGCTTAAAATTATACTATACTCTTTTCCAAATAAGAACAGGCTTCGGTGGCCGACTTCTACGCATGGGCGTGGCTTCACTACAAGTACGGACTTCGAACACTGCCGCTGTGGCGCGACGACGGGAGCGACGTAATTAGTCTATCATAGACCAGTGACCTGAACTAATAACTTAAAATGCATTGTATACTTTGAAATAGATGGGGTGCGGAGTGGTACGTTGTGTTTTATTTTCCGTACCGTCACTCGCACGCCACATAATCATAGGCGTACGCAGACTTCAACTTCCGGTCGAGCCTGGATACAATTAGTGCCCCAATACTTATACTGTGCCCCTAATTTTTTTCTAACACTCCTTCATAGTAGATTCTGTTGTAAAATAAAAACAATGTAGTATTTATATCTATAAATAGAATCAAGTATTTTACTGCTAATTTTTGGACATATATTTTAAGAGTACATATTTTACAAAGTAAAACTTTGAATTCTTTAACATCAAATGATATAAATACAATTAATAGTTATGTATAAAAAGAACAAAACACATTACCCAACATTTAAAAAAAAAGCTTGGTTTAATAAACAAAAATTCTTTATAGGTACTAAATTAATACATAAAGCATATATAATGTATACATGTGTAATTATGTATAATTTAAAAACAATTATAAATGAATTCTCCTATTTCCCATCATTTTGAATTCGTCAATCACCATGTCAATGTTAATACTAGATGTTAATTCTGATTCAGTAAACATTAATAATAAACTATTAAGTCGGTCTTGTTGCATAGTACTCCTTAATTTATTTTTTACTATTGTTAGTTTTGAAAATACCCGTTCGCAGGAACAACTTGTAACTGGTATTATACTGAATAATTTCAGTACGGTGAAAAATCCATTAAATGATTTTATGTAATTATTTGTTTTCATATAATCAAGCCATGCATGAATAGATTCATTATTAGTATTAGTATCTGGTTTACCATCAGTAGCTGGTAAATATTTTAATAGTTTTATCTCAGATTGTAATTTCTCTACCGGGACATTTGCAAAATTTGATAATATTGAAATCATTACAGGCGTAGTGTCTAGACGAATCGTACTGGCTACAGCTTGAACTAATTGCACAATTTCTTGGTTAAACCTCGAGTTGATGCCAGAAATGAGTTCATCTAACAATTGGTTGTACATAGTTATTTTAAGTTCATTTTTTTTTGTTTTAAAAAATAATTGATTATTTGATGTTTTGTCTATTCGAGTTGACACTTTTCTATTTATTACTTCTGGTACTTGTACACCATTTTTATGACAAAGTTCTACTGACTGTTGATAAATATTTCTAAACTCTTCATCACTATTCCTCATAGCCATCAAGTTTTGTACTAAAGACTGTACACTGTTTACTGCTAGTACAAGATCCATGTTTGGTGACTGTAATAAAGAACTTGTCTTTAATATTATATTTAATATAGGATTCAATAAATACAGCCCAAAAATAAAGCCAAAACTTTTTAATTGATACTTCAAACCCATTCCTTTTGCACACATTTCTGGAACACTACTACTTTCACAAATTTCTTCTATGGCTAAAAGCAAAACTTCATAGTTATTAAGCACTGATTTGACTGCTTCTGCTCGACACGCCCAGCGAGTAATAGAACACGACTTTAATGTAAGTAACTTAATTCCTACATCTTTGGATATTTTTTCTAAAATTGCATGCCTCATTGCACTACTTTCAATAAAATTGTAGGTAAATTGTATAGTTCCAAAAAAATTGAATACTAATTTATTTATTTTGGAATTTTTTGATTTATCACATACTGAATCAACATGTGCTAAGTTTAGACAGTGAGCATAACAGTGAATATATTTAATATTTGAATTTTGTTCTTTACATTTTGTCTGCACGCCTCCTATTTTACCAGCCATAGTTGAAGCACCATCAAAGCAAACTGATAAAACTGAATGCCAATCTTTTCCCATAAGTATCAATACATCATGAAGACAGTCAAAAATAGCCTGAGCTGTAACAGATTGCATTCGTTTCAATGTAATATAAGTTTCAACTGGTCTATTTTTTTTTTCATCAAAATATCGAAAAACAATTGACAATTGTTCAAAATGTCCAACATCTGTAGTCTCATCAGCCATTATTGATATGAACGAATTTTGTATGTTGTTTTTTATATTTCATAAAATAACATTTTTAATTTATGTTATTAAATCATTCTGTATTCTGCTACTTGTGTAAAAAGCATTTTTTGGAGCCTCTTGTAAATGGTCTTGAAGAACAACATCATATTTTGTCAGTATGATTACTAATTCCTTAAAAAGTCCTTGATTGCAAACATCAGATTTTTCATCATGACCACGAAATGGCCTACCACTCTTTCCTAAGCAAATTATAATATCAATGGTACGATTCATAAATTCTCTGTTTTTCAAACGATCTTTTTCTTTTCTACTAATTTCTTCAAGACGATTCTTATCGAGCACACAGTCAATTGACTTCAAATTAATAAAATCAGTTAATGCTTTTGCACTGTTTAAGTGACATTTAGATGATTGATGTTTTTTGAATGCATCAATAGCTCGATACCACGCTTTAAAACCATTACTACTAAATATTGATTCACTGTAGCTGCTATTTATTTCATTACCTTTAAAGCAGCGACAAGGGAAAAAAAATACTGTGTCAGAAGTATCACTATACTCTAACCAATCAAAAATATCATACCAGTTTTTCTGAAATGACCTTTTTTTAGAATTTTGAAGTGACCGTGGATAAAGATCTAATATAGGCTTGTAACGTCCTTTCAAAATTCGATTTTGGAACTCTAAGTGATCTTTTGAAAATGGATTAACCGGATCATATACATTCACCATATTAACTTAAAACAAAAAAAATATAGTTAATAAATATATAATATAATTAATAAGCTACTAAAAATACATACCATCATCACTATATAGTTCCTTATTTTCACTTTGTTTTGAACTGTTGAATATAGAATCTGTTGTATTTTCTGCACGACTGCACTAGCTGTTGACAGAAACATATTATGTATATTTTGATTGGATTCAGTTTTTACAAAAAATTGCTTTTGAGATGTCATTGGGGGTATAACATTTTGTTACAAAATAACAAAAAAAGTTTGAAATATTAAAAAATTTTATATATCACATCCAACCCATGTTCAAAATCGAAAAGAAACATTGAATACAACTTTTTTGTCCTTACAATTTTATTTACATTATGAATTTTAACCATTAAACATTATCAACAATATTTTTATTTTTATTTTTTTTATTGATCGCAAAAATTAACATCGACAACAAAGGCCATTAGTTTCAATATTTTGTTCCCATATAACTACAATGTTTAATGTTTGTTTAGTAATTCTGTGAACATTTTGATTGAGGTTCGTAATTTTTTGTCGATGGGCAGTCTTGTAAAGAATACTTTTATTTTGTATTCGGAATACGTATTCGAATAAACGGTTAAAAAGGCACTCAGAATGTGTATTCGAATAATTTTCAAATAAAAAATTTAGAATACATTCTGGAATACTCAAAAAATTATTCGAATACTTTGAGAATACGATTTATTAATACTTATTTTGCTCAAAATTGATTAAGTAGTTACACAATGTTTGCATTTTACTTCGTACGTTTGATATGTCAATTGATCTTTTAACAATTTAATTATTGTGAAGTGATCATTATATTCTATCCATGGAAGTGTTGTTTTATTAGTCGATTCATTTTCACTCAAGGCCATTTTAGTTGAGAAACGGTATTTGTAAAAAATACAAATTAACAAAATATAAACAGTGAATAATCTACAATGAAAAAAATCAAAAGTTACTTTAACATTAAATATTATATGCGTATATTATCGTATACGTAATAGGTACTACACAGTACTAATACTGTAATGTGTTTATGTGTGTGTGAGAAAACTAAAACTATACTTATTGTTATGAATGTTATCATAAACGGAACATTCTAAAAATAAACATTTTCCCCGACTACTGATAAATGGAATATTATCTATTCTACACTGGCAATAACAAATTTATTACTATCACCATTTATTGGGTTTTTTGTGCTAATATAGTAATACCATTGATTATAGAATAGACAGATAGCCCATGCAATGTTAATATTTGGTGACCATGCGTAGGATGCAACCACTATGGAGCGCTAGTGTAGTTGGTATGCAAGGAGGTGGTACCCCCATCATAGATGTTTGCCATGGATATGCGGGGAAGGGAAAAGTTGGCTTATTGCGAAGTGCCGATCTAAAAATAGAGTAACAATAAGAAACTGAAGATATACTGAAATGATTGGAAATAATAATTTTATTATATTATCATTTATTACTATCTTGTTCATTGTGGAGCAACCACCTTCCGAATTTTCTTGTTTTTTGAGTTTTAAGTTGCATTTGCATTTACAATTAAAAATTCTTAAACATGTCTGGAAACAAGTGCCAATATTTAAATTGTGGAAAATCAAAGAAAATGTTTCCAAATTTAAAAATGTATCGTTTTCCAAAAGATGATAGAAACGAAGTATGGATTCAGGTGAGTAATTAATTTTAAATTTTAATTTTTCTGTACCATTGCGAATATTTATAATTTTTTTTACACATATTTTTTTATATCTACACAGGAAACACAAGTTTGTTTTCTGTTGATCCAGATAAACTCCACAATAGGTACATTTGTCAAGAACATTTCCCACCTGAAAGCTTTTTACAAAATTTTACTCAAAATCGTTTGATAGATACTGCTATTCCCTATAATTATCAATCTAAAACACAGCCATCTACATCATCAGGCATCATCAATGCATTAACCAAAATGATGAATCTCAGCAGGAGTATAATATAATGTCAACCTCAACTAAAACATATACACACTCAAAACCAGACATGGTAGAGTTAGTTTTTCCGAGCCCCCCTTCAACTTTTTCTACACCTCAAAAAATTAAAATAACAAATATCATAGACATACATAGCCCAAATTTAAAAAGGAAATCTGATTTGATAGAAATAGATACACCTAGAAAAATCAATTTAAAACTAAAATTAAAACTAAAAAACAAATTAATTCATAATAAAATAACTCAAATTTCAAAATTAAAAAAAAGAGTTAATACTTTTAAAACACATAATAATGCTAAGAATTCAATAAATATGCATAACTTTCCATCAATTAATTCTAAGGCAGTGGTAACGATGCAATTAAAAGATAGGAGTCGTCCGTGGACATATAATGAAAAAAAATTTAGCTTTAAACTTATATTATAAATCACTAACAGCATATACATTTTTACGTTCACAAAAAGTTAATTTACCTGGGCCATCAACTATTCGTCGTTGGATTGGTCAATCAAAATTCTTACCAGGTTTTAGTAAATTATTTTTCAGTCATATACAAAAAAAATTTGAGTCATCTGATAATAAAGAAAAAGCTTGCACTGTTTGTTTTGATGAAATCTATATAAAAGAATTTATAGAATATTCCAAAGAATTTAATTTTATTGAAGGTTTTGAAGATTTAGGTCATTATGGGAGGACCAATAAAAGTGTTAACTGTGTTTTAGTATTTATGGCGCGAGGTATTTACCCTACATGGAAATTTCCAATTGCATATCTTCTTGTTCATTCTGGAGTTAACAAAACAATTTAAAAAAATTTAATAATTGATGTTTTACATAAGTTATTTGAGGTTGGGTTGTGTCCAAAAATTATAGTTTGCGATCAAGGCACAAACAACCAAAGCACTTTAAAATCATTAAATATTTCAGAAGATAATCCATTTTTTTTTATCAACAACAATAAAATTTTTTCTTTGTTTGATGTTCCTCATTTACTTAAAAGTATTAGAAATAATTTAATTAATGCCTGTTATATAAAAGATAATAAAATAATCTAATTTGATGATATAAAAAAAACATAAGAGTTGGACAAACAAAATCATAAAAGTAAGTCTCTCATCAAAATAACAGATGCACATATTTACCCTAATTCTTTTCAAAAAATGCGTGTTAAATTAGCAGTACAATTATTAAGCAATTCCATGGCCGCAGCAATCCGAACTTGTATACAAATAGGACAACTTCAAAGTAACACTTCATCAAATACTGCAGATTTTATTGAGTTTATTAATCATTTATTTGATTGTCTAAATAGTAAATTTTTATATAGCCATAATCCATACCTCTGTGCATTAACTGATCTAGGTACTGTAAAAAATTTTTTAATAGAAGCTTCACAATACTTCACAAATTTACAAAAATTAAAAAAAGGAAAATTATCTCAACCTCCCTGTTTTAAAGGGCTTACACAGACCATTAGAGGTGTAGCGCAATGCTCAGAAAATAATAAATATAGGTTTATCCATGATAAAGTCATTAATAGGCTTATCGCTTTTTCTGTCACTACCTCAAACCGGTCTAGGAATATGTTATTCGCCGTCATTAGTAATAATATAAAATTAATTCATACAACGCACGGACTAAGATATACAGGACTGGACACGAATCGATAGGAGGGTGTGGAGTGGTTGTCCACGAAATGATATAGAGTGAGCGGTGCACAGGGGTTATTTGATCTTATCAACACCAGCGCCAAAGCGGACTACCTTTGTACCACGGACTAAGATATATTTATATAGCCATCGCCCCATAAAGTAATAATAACTAATTAACTAACAAGAATAGGTAATATAGTTAAAATATAATAATATACATATACTATACTAATCTATGCTCTAATTCACTATAAAAAAAAAGTTATAAGTTATAAGTTTTTTATAGTATTTTTATGCCTAGTAAAATACTTAAATGTATTAAAGTAGAATAATGTATCATAAATGCTGCATAATTAATTGTGAAAATAACAAAGATTATAAGGACAAAAATTCATTACAGATTATGCATATTTCATTTTCAAATTCATCTACTTCATTATTAGAACTATCTTGGCAAAGTGAATTTACCATTTCTTCATCACTTGATGTTTCACTATTTATGTTTTTTAATACTAATTTTTTTTTACTGCTTTTTTAGTTGCTTTTTTCTCAATCTTTTTTTTCTTTTCTATATTTTCTTTTAATCCTGTATAGTTTGATTTTCTTTTTGAAATTTTTGCTCAGGTGTAAATGTAGAAAAACATCCAAAACGAGGATCCGAATTTTTATTTTGTTTCAATCTATCTTTTAAAGTAGAGTATGGTATGCCTAAACAAATATAAATATGTATCACTATATTTTAGTGAAATAATGAAACAATTTTACTTTAAAATATTACTAAACAAAATTACCATAACGTTTTGCACTTTTCCTAACTCCCTTACCACTTCGTACATTATTGATTGCTTTCACTAATGTTTCAGAATTCCATTGACACGTTTTACCCATGGTTATCTTTAAAATAAAATGTTTAATTAAAATTTAATAAATTGTATAAACCAATCATCTAATAATTCATTTCGGGTAATATGTAATATTTTTTTAAAATAATTTTTATAAGTCCATGTTTAATAATTATTAGTACTTTGTAGTGACATAGCCTTATAGACAGCGTGATTAAAAGTATTCTAGTACTAAAACTATTGAAATCAAATTAAAATTTACATACTTACAGCTTAATTTCGGGCCGGTTGATATTAGAAGAAATGCACCGAAAAAATAAATTTCGTTATAAATGTGTGATGAGATCAGTAAGCAATTCGGTGTTGATATGGATGAAATACTAAGAGGTTATAAATTAAGCTAGTATTAATATCCACTTAAAATCTTTATCAGGTATCGAAATAACAGGGTGGGCGGTATTAATCGATGGGCGGCAATACGCGCATCTCCCCTATTAAATTTTCAAATCTTAGATGTAAAAGTAAAATTTTTTATGAATTTCTAGCATAAAATAATTTACGAATTTTCGTGATTTTTACATAATATGTTGTCAAAATTCAAACTTTGAATGCTTATAAAAAAAAATTGTGCCTATGAATTTTTAATAATTTTTAACTGCAATTGTTACAATGTGTTAGAAGCCTTGTATTAAATTTTCAAGCTTTTCTACCAAACAAATAAATTTTTATCGATATTTATAGAAAAAAAAACAAAAAAAGTTGAAAAATTAAAATGTCAGTAAACAGCTCAAAACAAATCTAAATATTTTGAAAATGTTATCAAATATATAAAATGCCTATATAAACATTCAGTCAAAATTTCAAGTATCTGCGGTAATTTGTTTTAGAGTTACACCAAAATAAGGAAATCGCTAAAAGTGAAAATCCAATGTTGTAAAAATTTAAATTTCAAATGCTCATAAAAATTTAATTTGAATTTCCGGTGGAATTTTTATTTGTGATAAAGATTGAAAAACTTGTATGGAATCTTGTATTAAATTTTTAAATCTTAGATTTAAAATTAAAATTTTTTATGAATTTTTACCTTAAAATAATTTGTGAATTTTCGTGATTTTTACGCATTTTGTCAAAATTCAAACTTTGAATGCTTATAAAAAAAAATTGTGACTATGAATTTCTTTTATTTTTTAACTGGTATTGTAACAATATGTTAAGAGCCTTGTATTAATTTTTCAAGCTTATCTGCCTAACAAATACATTTTTATCGATATTAATTTAAAAAAAACTAATAATGATCGAAAATTTCAAATGCCTATGAATAGTTCAACTTAAGTCGAAATTTTTTTAAAATTGCATGGTGGATAGAATATACTTATATAAACATTCGGTGAAGATTTCATGTATCTATGGTCATTTGTTTTAAAATTACATCAAAAACCAAAATCGATTTTGTTGAAAAATGAGTGTGCGTAAAATTTTCTCGGTTTTCCCTCAATTTTTAGTTTGTTTTTCTCGATTATTTAGAAAAGTATTAAGAATTTTTTACTTTTGACCCCCCCCCCCCCCCCCCAAAGTACCAACTAGATTCACTTTCTGATCGAACGAGGTACTGAAGAAAAAATTTGAAGCATTTTTACTGCCCCAAAACGTGATGACAGACACAAAAAAGAAAAAAAACACATCATGGTGAAATCAATACATTCATCGCTCCGCTCAGAATCTAAAATGTATTCTAAAATTTTTTGGGGTGTTTCAGGTATCTTATAACAACATAAATCATTTAAATCTTCACTAAAACAGAATATTTTTAATGTATAACACTACCTATAGCCCGTATTAAATTAAAAATTTAAGAAAATTTGTATTAAAATATGTAAGATGTAGATGTAAAAGATTATTACCTGGTATGTTTAACTACTGGGGTACCCATCAAGACTAAATTTTCTTCTATTTTTTGAGATGATAGATTTTTATCACTATAATTAATAATTTAATTGCTTTTAAATTATTAGTAAAATGTTGGTAATAAAATATACTTTAAATAATATGATAATTAGAATTTAGTTCTTAAAATCAGTTGGCATAGGTATTGCGTCGCTCAATAATGCATTTTTTGAAACACCCACCATAAAATGTTGAGAATTAAAATGCTTAGAACATATTTAATACTTAATCGTTCATTAATTCAGGCAGTATAGGCACACTGCAACTGTCGCTGTGACGGACAGACAATTGAGTATTGACTAACGGTAATCGCATATTTTTCGTATTGAATTTTATAAATTAAATATTTAAATTTACTGCATTTGAATTCATTTAATTGCTAAACGATTTGCCTTTTGGACTTTTGGTAAATATGTTTAGCATTTTTAATTTAAAAAAATCTAAAACGTCTGAAGATGATACACAGAAGAACATCTCAATAAACACAATCAGTTCCTTTCAACAGGTAACTATCTAAAAATAAAAAACTATTGAATTTATGCATGCAATTAATTTTATTCATACATATTATTTTTATATTTTGAACATGTCATAACCAAATCTAATTTAAATGTTTTGATAAAAGCAAATGATTCTGAACCAGATGATCTAAAATCATTTAATATTTCACAAAATAATAATGATGAGCTAAATGATACTTCAAATAAACTAAATTATGATTTGAAGCATTCAGATACTCAGTCCAACATTGTTAAGGATTTAGGAGATTTATGCACAGGCCCTGCACAACCGATTTAATCAGTAAGTTATTTTTTAATTTAAAAAATAAAATAATATAATTACATTTATGTAAAAGTAACTGTACTACTATAGTAAAGTAACTTTATTACTTTTTAAAGGTTAAAGGTAACTAACCCAACACTGGTACTATATAGATTGTAAAAACTCTTAAAAACAAACCAATTAATTGTTTATTTAAAAAATTTCAGGCATCTCCCATGACAGTTTTTGGTAAACAAAATAGATCATTTAACGTCAAATACTATAATGAGTTTAAGTGGATTGAGTGTAATATAGAAAAAAATGCGGTTTTTTTGTTTTTGTTGTCGAATATTTGGATGTAGTTCTACTGATCATGTTTTTACCAAAAGAGGTTTTACAAATTGGAAAAAAGTAAATATAAATTTTTGTATTTAATAAAATAAAATAGAATGAGAAGTATTGAGTACTATAGTTATATTTGCTTTGTTTATATTCTATATATATATAGTTGGGGACAAAATTTTCAAAACATTCCAAGCTCAATGCACATGCAGCAACACAAACACATTTAATTAATTTAGCTAAAATGAATGGACATAATTCTAGTAAGATAACAGGTAGCCTTCTGTGTCAAGTATCTAATGTTCACAAAGATTTTGTCCTAAAGAACAGATGTTACTTAAAAACCCTTATAGATATTTTGTTATATTATTGGGACGGCAAGGTATTGCCTTCCGAGGAAATATTGAAAACGAGGATTCCCTAAATAGAAGTATAAAATTATTTTAATTAATATATAATATAGATGTTTATTGTTTATTGTTTATTGTTTATAATTTTATCTTGTTACGACCTTAAATTTAATATAAGTGAATGGAGTGATTATTATTTTTTACAATTTAGGAAATTATTTAGAAGTGTGTAAATTTATGTGTAAACATCATCTAGAATTTAAACAAGTATTTAATGGAGAAATAAACTATACAAGTCCTTTGCTTCAAAATGAACTGATTGGAGTATGTGCAGAAAATGTTCGTAGTATGATTCTAACAGAAGTTAAAAAAGCTGGTAGTTTTTCAGTTATGTGTGATGAAGCTAGGTAAAAACAAATATAATTTAGTAAAATACTTGTGTTAGGTATAATTGCTTAAAAATGTTTAACTATGTAGTCCTATTTTAAGTTTTTACATATATTTTTAGGTGACATAAACAGGAACATATGTCACTTTACATTAGATTTGCAAACAAAATCGAAGTATTTGAACGGTATTTCTAGGTTTTATTAATGTATCTGAAAGTCAAAATGCTACTTCTCTTGTATCTGCCATGTTATCATACTTAAAAGTACTAAAGATTGATGATATTCCTATTATGGCCCAATCTTATGATGGTTCAAATGTTATGTGTAGTTTCAGAAAAGGAGTACAGACTTTATTAAGAGAACATTATCCTGATGCCATTTACATTCATTGCATGGCACACAGATTAAACCTCGTTGTTATTAATATGTGCAAACATGTTACAAGGTACAATAAGATTTAATTTGTTTCTAAGTTAAAATTAAGTTAACCAATTAATTATAATAATTGTATTAGATGTAACATGTTTACTTTTTAGATTCTAATAAGTTTAAATTTTTTCCATTTATTTTCAAGTACTCCAAAACTGTATACAATACATTAGAGGCTATTTATGTTCATTTTTCTACTCAAAAAAAAAAACAAAAAAATGCAAGATGTGCAAAAAAAATTAAAAATGAATAAGTTAACTTCAGCTATTATTGATACCTGTTGGATATGCAGACATAAAAACTGCAAAGTAGATATTGAAAGTTTTAGTTCAATTGTTGAAGTTTTAGAACATGAAGTTGAGGAGGACAATGATGTAGATGTTTCTAGAGCTATCAGTAAATTATTTTGAAATACATACATAATTACTATTTTTCAACATTCTATTGTCATAGGTATTTTAGCTACTATTCAAAAAACAGAATTTGTGGTAAATTTAAATGTTATGCACTTCGCATTGGGTATAATAAATATTTTAAGTGATAAGCTGAGGGATCCCATACGTCCCGTATTTGAAAGAAGTGTCCCTGTGTCCCGACTAAAGTTTAAAAATAACACTTTTGTCCCATATTTTGGATAATCCGTCTCGTATGTACCTTATTTTTAAAATGAAATTTTTTTATATCATTTGGGTTTTTAAATTTTAAATTATTGATAAACAATATTATCTAATTCAAATGATAATAAATAAATATTGGATTATAAATAAAATTGTATTTATAAAAAGTTACACAAACTTACAAGGCCGCAGACATACAGCTACAGAAGAAGTTAATCAAAAATCCCAGGGCTGTATAAATTGGATTTTACTGAGTATTGATCATTCATTTCAGTATTCTTTTCAATACAATATCATGTACCTACACCCTACAATCTATTTATCAAAAATTAATTTACAATAACCTTTAATTTAGAACAATATATCGAAGCAGAGTTTCTCAAGTGTTGAGTAAGCTAATAAATGATATAAACAATTACAAAGTTGGTCACTTTATTACATGCACATCATACAAAATTCTAGGATATTATTTAACTAAAACCATTTTATAGAGTCCATTGAGTATTTGATTGTATCAAATTATATGACACTCTAGTAGGTACTGCTGTCTTTATCATTTTAGATAATATGTATGAAGTAACTTGTTTAAACTTGATTTTTTTAATTTTTTTTAAAAAAAAACCTCTAAATACCGGTATTTACTGGTACTAAAACTGAAACCTTAACTCTGTCATTTTTAAGAACCGCAACCAAAACCAGTACCGAATTAATTTTTTTAAGAAAAACCTAATTGGAACCGGAACCAAAAAAATATTCATTAAGGTTCTAAGTTCTGGGTAAAACAAAAGTGTAAGAAGCTTGAAAGGGTTCTATTTAAACTGTTTTATAAAAATGAATTCTATGAAAAGGAATTCAAAACAATTTCAGTAAGAAAAGTTGCAACTCGGAGACGAAGACCCAAAGCTCTTGGTGATGACTTTAATCTACTACAAGCCTATTCTAAGCCACCTGGAATAACTTCATTTAAAAAAAGAAGATATAATTAGCTTATGTGATGCAAATTGTATCCAAAATTATTATAAGGCATTTTACAATAATTTAAATACTAATAATTGCCAAACTATTGAGGAAGACGATGAATAACTTACAATTAATTAAGCTTTTAAAATTATTATGATGTTGATTTGATTTTTATAGTTATGTTTTTATGTTACAATGTTAACTTTTATTAAAATGTTATCTTTTAATTTGCAATTAATTTTAGTGTGATAAAAGTGCAATTGAATCATGAATCTTGATTGTCAATGTATTATTTATTTTTAAATATTTTCATAAAGTTAAATTTGTTTTAGGTATTAGAAACTGAGTTAATATATTTTAAATAAATAAGAAATTTTTATTCATTATGAAATTATTCAATAATTGAAATTCTTAGCACATTTTTTGCTTAATATTATTATTTATGGTGTAAAATAGAACAATCATAGCATAATATTAATATTATAGCCATCATTATTTACTGTTAGAAAAATAATAATAATATGGTAATAACTAATAATAATATTATTATTATTATTAATATAAATGGCTATTTAATAAATTATGAATGCAATAAGGCCATATATATCTCAAAATATTAATTTTTGATATAAATAAATACTATTTCTAGTAAGTTTAAGTTCTTAAAAAGGTTAGAAGAAAATATTGAATGAAATTTGTTATACTTATATCTGGCTGAAGATAACTTACTAATTATTATAAGCTATTGAATCTTAAAACCGCTCTCCTGAACAATTTACCTTTTTTGGTATACGGCCCTCTTGTACCGACAGTACAATTTGTTCATTGCCAAAAAAGAATATATTAGCAAGAGTACCTACTAGAGTACTTTGTCTAGTACAAAACAGAACCGTCGAAAAAGTTGGTAAAAGATAGGAACATTGGGAGCAATTATTATTTATTTTAGTAAACATTAAACATTTTTTAACTAAAATTATAACTAAAATAATTTGTAGTGAATTTAACCTACCTGAAAATGCACCTATAGAATAATGAAATATAAAAAACATAAAATAATATAATGGTTATACTTCAACCTTCATAATTCATTACCGTATACAACTAATGCAATTTGTCACGGCATTTTTCAAATATTATATTATTGAAATTCATTGATTGTTTTAATTATTTTAATTTCCAATATTCATAGTTGTTTTCTCAAGTGATGAATATCTTTTAAATTTTATATACTATTTTGTAGAAAACATTTCATTCTAATCTAATTTTATTCAAAGACATTCCATATTGCAAAACTATATTATACATTTTAATCGACAATAGTTCATCCAGACTGCATTTAATTTTAAATAATCTATGATTCAATTATTAAGGCAGCGAATAAACATTCTATATTTATTGGTAATAAATGTTTTGTGTTTACTAACTTAAATTTATTTTCTAGTCATATGACAAAGAAAAAAAATATGGATTTAACCATTCTTATAAAAGGCAAATTAAAAAAAAAAAAAAACTATACTTAATTTTTGTTAAATATTTCTTAATTTTAAACATTGATATTAGTTAGTTCTAACTTCTAGCATTTTACAACACTAGCATTGAGACATTACAATATTAGTATTTGTATAGAAAGGGTTGATTAAATTGCAATACTATTAAAAATATATGTTGATAGTTGTATATCTTTAAACGAAACTAACTAAATGAATACAAAATAACTATTGATAAAAAAAAAAAAAAAACAATAAAAAAAAGTTTTCAATAATTTTTTTAATGAATTTATCAATATAATAATAAGCATGATGATTATCACATATACAAATAACTAAAAAAACTATTCATAATCTTGTCAATAAGTCTTAATCCCCATTTTCTTTCTTAGCAAAATAAAAAATACATATCTAAATAGAAAATGTTGTTGAATATTTATTTATCCTGTGAAAAAAAATATACATTTATCAGCACATCACAATATATTTTCTTATTTTTGTATCTAACAAATGAAATAAGAAAATGATAATAAGTATTTTATTTCATAAATAATATATGAAATATAAAAAATATTATCCAGTTATAAAATAACATTCTTATATTGTCACAATTTATTATAAAAATTAAGTTCTTAAAATATTTTAAGAGAAAGAAGAAATGCACTTTCATGTAAGTTGTAAGTAAACATTTCATTGAAGTAGATTTTAAATATAGCAATATAATTTAGTACATTATACTATTAAAGTTTGGTTACCAGTATAACAAATCTAAGCAATGAGACAAAATTAAAATACTTACTTGTATATTACAATACTTTGTTAAACAAACGTATTTCACTTCAGCTACATGGCACATGATTCTAATTGCTAAATTAATTGTACATCGCAATCGTCGTAAAAGTTGTTCTTCATTCAATAGCATAAACGCTATACCATCAACTTCCTAATATATTGCATAAAAATAACAATTAATAAAGTTCAACGATGACTGATGAAAGATATAATTATAATTCAATATTATTTACCCCAGCAAATAATTTCAGACCAACGTCCTTACAAAACAAATCATTCGTCAAATATTTATAAACGTCCTCAGCAGACCAATATTTTGGATTTGATGTGATCTTAATATGATCAATTTGTCCTATATCAATTTTGTACTTCTTAAATCTTGGATTTTGACGATAATAGTTTTCAAAAGTTGTTTTCCTGAAAACAGTTTTTAAATCATAATCACTACATTGAAAAAAATTAAGTATATTAAAAATTATCAAAATACCAATCCCCCAAAACAATAAATTGTTTTTCTTCTATAGTTTCAACATCAGATTTAGTATTGCTGAAAACTTCCATACTATCCATCCTCTTAAGATTATTTTTTTTTGCTATAATTTCAGTTACAAGTGATGACTCCAGTTCAGTAGGACACTGGTTTAGTCGAATATGTGTGCTTCTAAGTCTAATATACTTCCCATATAATGCTTATACTTTGCAACTAAAGGTTTATTTGACCAATCTAATACTTTTCTAGCTAAAAATATTTTATAAAAGAACAATTTAAAATACTGACTTTATTTAACATCGATTAATAAAAATAAAAATAAGTTATTTGTAATAAATACAATAATGTAATACATACCAACTCTAGCAATTTCTGAGTGTGTTATTTTACGGCGTCCAACATTATTAGATTTTAATGTACCATCAATTCGACAATGTTTTTTTTTTGATTTCACACTCTTGGTTACAGTATTCGTTTTATGTTTAAATGACGGAACTGTAAGCACATAGACGATTTGATTATATTATTTAAATAAATATATTTACATCTAATAAATACTTAATCACACATAGTTTATGAGGATACATACAAACAAAAATACAAAATATGGTCTGAATGATATTATAATAAATATTGTTATAGATGACTTATAAATAATTAATGATAATTGTTTAATATGAAGAGATTATTTATATTTGATATATATGAGATATTTGTATTTAATCATTGAATTTTTGTTTTGGACGTCATTTTCATAATAATGAAGTTGAAGGGAAAACTGACAAACAGAAATTAAGATTATACAGACATACAGTGAGCGAGTGTGGTAAAAATATGTGGTTCAAAATTATGACATGAGCAATGAAAATAGTAAATCATTATAAAATAATAAAAGTTATAGATAAATTAATTAATATTTAATTAAGATTGTTAAGATAATAAAACTTATGAAAATATTGTAAAAAAATCTTAATTCATAATTTGGTGAAATTAAAAACACTCTAAATCAATGTGTAAAATATTGTTTAATTGGAATGAATAGAAAGTCATTAATATGGTACTTACTGTCTTCTTTTGAGTTACAACCATGAGGACACTTCGTGTCTTCAGTAGTCATGAAGAATTCACACATGCCAGATAGATTACACAGAGCAGAACAATATGCTTTAGCCATCTTTTTTGATTCAGGAAGAAGTAGAGATTCGGTGTAACTACAGTGAGTTCTTGTTGCACTTAAATAAAATAAGTTCATATAAATTCTATTTGTTTAAATAATATTATGTGTTCATACATTGAAATACTTACCAAGTGGTAATCCCCATTTCAATACCACCAGGTCCATTGAATAACATATTTTGAATTTTTTTAATTTTTTTCAATGCATTCCAAGGAAAATAATCTAAATCAACAAAAAATGATATTGCTTCCCGTAATATTGTGGACACGGGACCGGGACCAATACTATCTGGTAATTTTGGAATTTTCTTTTTTGCCACATGTCCTCCAGGATAACAATCTTTGTTGAAGTAAATACACATTTTATTGCTATTTTTAGAAAACATAACCGAAGGATTGTTTGTAACATTTTCTTTCTTTTTCCTAATATGAATAATTTTTTTATTTCTATTTGAAGAACCCTTTTTTGTAATATTCAATTTTTTTGGTTTTCTATCAACTTCTTTAGGTTTATAATCAACATCTCCAGGTTTATATGGTTTATAATCAACTTCTTCTGCTTTATATTCATCTTCTTCTGTTTTACTGTCAACTTCTTCATGTTTAATATCAACTTCTTCTGGCTTAATATAAACTTCTTCTGGCTTAATATCAACTTCTTCTGGCTTAATATCAACTTCTTCTGGCTTAATATCAACTTCTTCTGGCTTAATATCAACTTCTTCTGGCTTAATATCAATTTCTTCTGGCTTAATATCAACTTCTTCTGGTTTAATAACAATTTCTTCTGGTTTAACATCAACTTTTTCGTCAGCAAATAATGCATCATGAAATTCTTCATCTAGCTCAGGCTCATCCTTAGTATCTAAAGTTTGATCATTAGCATGTTCATCATCACTATCTTGTTTAATCTCTATTTCTGAAGTTGTAGGTACATAATCAATAGAATCAAAATCAGAATCTTTAGTTTTTATAACATTTTCATGATGTTCTACTTCTAATTCTTCAAAACCATCATCGAAACTTATTTTATCTCTAAAATAAAGTTTAAATTGATATATTAACAGTATAAAAAAAGCGTGAAAGTGTTTGTCACTCTGCAGTACAGTAGGTTACAAGTGGGTTACTGTGTAATGGATGGAAATAAATTTGAATCCAATGATATTATATCATTGTATACGAAAAACGATTCTGAGCGAAGACAGTTTATCTGTCTAGGATATATTATAGATTATTAAAAGTTTTCAAATCTTAGATTTAAAATAAAATTTTTTTATGAATTTAAGCTTAAAATAATTTGCAAATTTTCGTGATTTTTTCGTATATTGTCAATATTCAAAAATTGAACGCATGTAAAAAAAATTGTGATCATGTATTTATTTTATTTTTCAACTGCTACTGTAAAAATATGTTAGGAGCCTTGTATTTAATTTTCAAATCTTAGATTTAAAAAGAAAAACTTTTATGAATATCTATCTAAGATAATTTGAACATTGACGTAATTTTTACGTATTTAGTCAAAATTTGAACTTTAAATAGTTATAAAAAAAAATAGTGTCTATGTATTTTTAATATTTTTCATCTGCTATTGTTGCAATGTGCTAGAATCCTTGTATTAAATTTCCAAGCTTTTCTATCCAACAAATAAATTTTTATCGATAATTATAGAAAAAAAAAACAAAAAAAGTTGAAAAATAAAATGTCAGTAAACAGCTCAAAACAAATCTAAATATTTTGAAATTTGTATCAAATATATAAAATGCCTATATAAACATTCAGTGAAAGTTTCAAGTAACTGCGGTCATTTGTTTTAGAATTACACCAAAATAAGAAAATCGTTGAATGTGAAATCCAGTGAAAATCCAATGTTGTAAAAATTTAATATCAAATGCTCATAAAAATTTAATTTAAATTGCCGGTGGACTTTTTATTAGTGATAAAGATTGAAGAACTTGTAAGGAATCTTGTATTAAATTTTCAAATCTTTGATTTAAAAAGAAAATTTTTTTATGAATTTCTAGCTTGGAATAATTTGTGAATTTTTGTGTTTTACGTATTTTGTCAAAATTCAAATTTTGAATGCTTATAAAAAAAAATTGTGATAATGAATTTATTTTATTTTTCAACTGCTATTGTTACAGTAGGTTAAGAGCCTTGTATTGAAATTTCATGATCTTCTACCAAAAAAGTAAATTTTTATCGATATTAATTTTAAAAAAACCTAATAATGTTTGAAAATTGCAAATACCTATGAATAGTTCAACTTAAGTCGACAATTTTTGAAAATTGCATGGTTGATAGAATACACTTATATAAACGTTCGGTGTAAATTTCATGTATCTATGGTCATTTGTTTTAAAGTTACATCAAAAACCAAAACTGATTGTGCGTAAAATTTCCCGTTTTCTCCTTAATTTTTAGTTTGTTTTTCTCGATTATTTAGAAAAGTATTTTTTACTTTTGACCCCCCAAAGTACCAACTAGATGCACTTTCTGATTGAACGAGGTACTAAAGTCAAAAATCAAAGCACTTTTACTGCCCCAAAACGTGATGACAGACACAAAAAAAAAATCGCTCCGCTCAGAATCTAAAAGAAAATATAAGGAAATACTAAAGATTATACTTTTTGCTAAAGTGATAGAAGATTTCTCCTTTTAAATATTCAGGATATTTTGTTAAATTGTCTTGGTCTGTTTGACTTAAATCAATATCAACATCTGATGAATAATAACACTGTTCAAAATCTTTCAAGTCATTGTATGGAAACTTTGGGACACCCAAAGAATAATTGTGTTTATTACACCAACCAACTGGAAAAACTTCATCTGAATAAACTGAGCGTAAATGAAGTAATTCTTGACGACTAAATTCATAGAACAAATAATTTATCATACATTTGTGCTAGATTTTTAATTTTCAAATATATTACCAACTCGTACGATCAAAAGACAAAAACATCCAATGGTCAGCAAATCCTTTTACTGTAGCAA
Organism: Diuraphis noxia; assembly: GCF_037042655.1. NCBI lineage: Eukaryota > Metazoa > Arthropoda > Insecta > Hemiptera > Aphididae > Diuraphis > Diuraphis noxia. The sequence goes on from NW_028301711.1 coordinate 63,156,318, forward strand.
CACGTATACAATCAGTATTCAAAGGATCAACAGCTTCAAGTTTCATACCTATATGAACGTTGTTAAACTTTTTTCTGCATGAATTATCTACAGAAGCAAATTTTGTTTCTTTTTCTATCAAATATTTTGACCAAGAAAATTTGTATGGTTTATTCCAATCAGTCGGAGTTTTCAACAAAAATTTGTGTTTGCTTGCCCATCCTAGAATTGTATTATAATAAATATGTATGAAGATAATTATATGGAAAGTATTTTTTCAAACCCGCATGAAATAAGTAAGGATTTTCCTTTGTAGCAACGAAACTGATACGTTTGTGTTTATCGATATCGTTATCCACTTCAACTTTAAAATAACGATTATCATAAATCTTAACAATTGTACCAACATAAAATACCATCATTGAATATGGATTTATTACTTCCAACATTTCTCCAATTTTATAACTGTGTTGTTCTGGTGTCTTTGGCTGATAACAAAAAAATAAATCATGAATATTTTATAATTAATACGTATTAAGAGTACAGGTTCGGATTTTATAGCATTCGTTAATTGTTATAGAATACAGATACAATTAGCAGACTGAGCTATAAATAATGAGTTGACTCATTTTTAACTTTTTTTTTAAAAAAGAATTAAAAATTTCCTATTATTAAAATAAAAAATTCTAGCAGAATATAAAATTTTTACTCCACAAAATCCGAACATTTAATACAAGGCTGCTTGTGAGATGTTACTTGTACAATTAAAATAAAATTTGAGCTTAAATTTACTACGGTGTTTGTGTTAAAAATTCATGACATTTTTATATTTATATATTGGGTTGTAAAATATTAGGTTTTCTATATTATATAATAAACAGAAAAATTGTGGAAAAGCAAATTAATTTTTTCATAATCGTTTAACAATTTTTTACCATTAGAAATTCACACATATAATAATGATTTTACATGAAAAGATTTATTATTACAGTAATTCAAAATGTAATTTAAAACTTAACCACTTAATACTTAACATTTTAAACATATACTTATAATAATAGCTTTTAAACTATATTATATGGTATAATTTTTGAGAATATTTTGATTTTGTATAGGTCAATTTTTTAAAATTATTTTTTTGATATTATTCATAAATATCGATAAAAAATTATTGTTTAGTCCCTTATAAGTTCTTATATTAAGTTAAAAAATATTGAAGATGGATAAAAACTTTTTTCATAACTATTTAGTGTTCATATTTTATTAATATCAAAAAAATTTATAAATTATATCTTATGCAAAATGTATGGTTTTATACAGATTTAAGTCAAAGATCACTCCCTAACTGAGATTTTTTGAGTGGTAAATTGTGTTTTATATGGTTTCAACTAGTATGTCCAAGTATTTTTAAACAATTCGGGCCACTGCATTTGAAATATATTAATTTATAGTGTTAGGCAAGTATTGCTTTTAATTTGTAGTCGAGCTGAGTTCAAAATTCGAGTACTCGAAAAATTTCGAGAATGAAAAAAGTCGAGTACTTGATGCAAGGCGAGTACTCGTTCCAAACGAGTACTGGATTATAGTCGAGTACTTGATTCAAGGCGAGTATTCGTCCTTACGAGTACAAAAAAAAAAAATTTATTCGAGTCGAGTTCGAGTACTCGACTCGAACATTTTTCCAAAGTACTCGTTCAACTCTATAATTTATGTTATACTTATTGCAATTTAAAATTATAAGGATTTAAAACTAAGAATATTCTTACCTATTGATATAATGATAATTAACTTAAATATTTAGATAACATAATATAATACCTCAAAAACATTCAGCAATACACTCGAATCGGTAGAATTTTCTAAACTAGCATCTAAATTCATAACTCTCCATGGAAGTCCTAAACATAGAACAAAACCGATTACGTAATAAGTTAAAAAATACTATATTTTAGTAAAATACCTTTCTGTTCAGCCCAACCTAATGGAAAAACGCGTTCATTTAAATAAAACAACCAAAATGGTTTCTCTTCAGGACTATTTATTCCTTGCATTTGTAAAAATAACCTTCCTCCCACATTTTTAAGCACCTTAAAGTAAAAGAATATACAATTAAAAACAATAAAATACAAAATGTTGATAATGTTTAGTTTCATAAAAATTCATTTAAGGCAGTAACTATAAATAATATTTTAAAATATATTGTACTTTTGAAATCCAAACACGATAAGGGTATTCTTTATCTTGAACTTCTACAAACATGTCACACTTGAATATATTATGAATCGGAGCACCTCCCTGAAATATAAATGTATGTTATTTTTAAATTTTTTTTTTCTTTAAACAATTATAAAAATATACCATTTGTAATACTGCATCTGATATAACATGCTCACAATCTTGAACTTTTTCTCTAATAACTTTTAGTTTGTAACGTGAAAATCTTTTAGGATAAGGAGGTATCAGTTTTTTATTATTTTCGCTTCCCCAGTTTAAAGAATGAATGCGTGGTGACTTTACTTCCAACCAAAAGCTATGTTGATCATTGTCATCACCAAAATAATGCAATCTGAAACAAGATATTGTTACTAATGTATTTAATAATTTAAAAGTTTTTTTACATACTTCACTAAAACGCCCTTTGATGAACATACAGTAGCAAACCAATATCCATTTTGATCTTCATTTTCAATTTCGACCACTGTGCCAATTTCTATTCCATTCATTTCACTCTTACAAACCTGTTAATACAATATTATATTTCAAACATATTATTTTATTACAAATTTACAATTTACTTCTTTTACCTTACATTTCATGGATTAGTACTTACATGGTAAAAAAAATCTTCAGGAACCTTTTCTGCATTTCTTACAGTAAGATATTTATTCCAATCAAATATTTTTTCTATAAAAATTAGTAAAAAAACATTTAAGCCATGCAAAATGTATGTTAAGAATACTTTGATTTGTTTATTATGCACTTTATATGGAACATATTTTTATTTTTTATTACTTTAATGGTGTGTGATTACAAGAGATGGACTAAATAATGCATACAATAATTTGTTTTAAAGTCCTGATTGGGTTTTAATTACTTATAAAAATATAAAATGTGTTAGGCTCGTTTTTTTATATCAAAATTATAAAATGTTTATTGAGTGACATCTACTTAAACTCAATAATAGTACAGAAAACGATCATCACTTAAAGCCAATGCTTAGTAGACTTACCCTCAAGCAAATCGTCTGGTTCACTTGACTGATCCTCAGGCAAATCGTCAGGTGAACTTGACTGACACTCCATCAAATCACCTGATTTTGACAAACTCATAATATCGAGATTAAAAGATAATTTATAAGATAAACTAAAACACGAGTTTAATGTTGTTTTGTAGAAAAAATAATGGTAAAATTACAGTACATTGTACATGAACACGATATACTAAATAAGGTAATTTTTATTTAAAGTGATTCATACACGCACATGGAAACGGAAAAACTATGTTTTTTTTTGTATGATTTCATTTATTGTTTACATTGATGGCTTAATGCGCGTAAACATGTGGAATGAGAATTATGGATACGGTTTATGTATCTAACAAGCCATAGATACTGGAAATGATAATAAGCAACGACTCGAGTAATGGAAGAAAGAAAACGCAGGACACGGACGCCCGAGGGCATGACGCAGCGTTTTCTGTTCTCTCCCCTTCCAAAATAAATAAATGTTATCACTGAAAAACGTTAAGGGCAACGTTTCGCATCGACCAATGATAATAAAGATATGGATAGGATATAACCACGGTGTTAGAAGATTAGGTCGGGATACTTCCATAGGCGACAAGTACATCGGGTGCTCGATTACCCAATATAATAATAATAGGCAAACCATTATCACCACGTTCGTTGATATCAGAGGCTACACGGCAAAACGGGTACCTACCTACTAGTCTAGTTCTCCCGGAGTGTGATAAGAAATTTGATAAAGTATATACCAGGGATCTAGCAGTGATACCAATACGAAATAAGTTACGTCAGTGATGCCATGCTAGCGGCACTCGTCGCTACACTCCTCGGCGCCGTCGTTCCGCTCCGCTGATCGAAAATATCCATCGACTTGCTGTGCAACACCACCTCAAGTTGGTCACATGGTAACCACAGGGTAACCACCACATAACCACTCTTATCACTCCGGGAGAACTGAGGTGTCACCACAGCAAAACCTCGCAAGTGGGAATTAGAAAAAAACATTATTTTTTTTTGCTTTTGTTGGATGCATTGAATTTTTCTATACATTTTGATATCACAATATCACTATTTTTCCCGGTATTTTCACGAACCGTTCTTCGCAGGAAAAATTTTTCGTATGATCCATTTCCTTATCACACTTATACCATGATAATGACCACGTTTGTGGTTATTATTTAAAACCACATCACTTATCATGGTATTATCATAGAACAGTATTATATATTGTATATAAATTGTGATTGTAGATTTATTAATTGCTGCCAAATGTCATGATTTTGGCGGGGAAATATGATTTATACGATTACCCATCAATGTATTTCGTAAGACATTAAGGGCCTGTTATACAATCATAGTTTAAACCTCGGTTACGCTTGAACCACTGATTTTACCGGCCGAATTCGGTGGTTTAACCTGAGTTCAACTATTGTAATACGGACCATAATAATAAGAGCAATAAGAGGATAGTCAAAGCTGAACGTCGAAAATACCTATTCATTGCATTGTATCTTATCGCATTAATTGGGTCATAAAAATAAAAGTAGGGCACTCAACAATAAATTGGAGATTTCGGGGTTATTGGAAGATTGCCTATTTTAGTAGTGTACCTACTCCTTGTTAGTAAACTTTTCTCGTTTAGCCAGCGCCGACTAGTAGATTTTCCGGTTTCCTAATTTTAAGGTTTATTTTTACATACAATTTTTTTTATAAATTAGTATATTATTTTTAATATGTTTTCCTGTGAGGTTGGTGTTATTATTTGTTTAGTGTTTTCAAATTTTTTTTTTTTTTTCAAGCAATTAATAAATGCCAATAATATTATTCATCAATAATTTATCATTAACAAAATGTCTGTGAATAAAATGTTATCTTGTGTGTTGTGCAGTGTACTAAACCATGAAATATGAAAATACTAATATTTCAAAATATAATATAATATTGTGATAAGGATGTGATAAAGAAATGGATCATACGAAAAATTTTTCCTGCGAAAAACCGTTCGTGTATTTTCCTCAGATATAATCACGGACTGGTATCGAAAACATTATCAGTGATCCCCAAATGTTTCTAATGGTACAAGTGTAGTACTTAACGTTAACTATGTTAGGAATTACACATTAGTCATAATCTTCATTGTTCAGTGGTTAACTGGTTGTAAAATTATTAAATTAAAAATTTGATGTTTTCTTTAAAACATTTACAGATAAACTAATATCAATTATTTTAATAACTATAGTATTATAATAACTATTATATTTATTTAATGCTTACAGTTTAAAAAATGTTGGTATTTCACAACATTAATGACTTTATATTGTGGTTAAAACTTAAAGATGATACTACTAGCATTGATTAAATATACTATATTTAATCAATGCTATTAGGATAAATAATGTATTTGTGTATTCAATACAATGTATTTAAAATTTAAGGTTTTTTATGACTTAAATTTAATAATATCTTATAGGTATCTAAATATTACCGTGACATTATACTTTAAGACTAAACTTTTACCGATTGGTATTATTACCGGTAATAACAACTTCCTAAAATATAACTTTACTAAAACAAACTTTATTTTAAAAATATATATATATATAGATGTAAGATAAATATAATTATATAAATAATCAATAGTATAGTTTAAAAAAAAAAATTAAATATAAAATAATATCAATATAATAAATTATAAATAAAAACTACCAAACCTAACTTATATTATATTAGAATAATAAAAATGAAAAAAAAAATTACCTATTTATAACCAATGATAATATTAGGTATAACAAAATTTAAACTTTTAGTATTAACTAATTTTGCAATTATTTTTTTTTTTGCATTCATTTTGGGTTTATTTTTATTGTTAATTAGGGAATACTGTCTCATCCTCATCATAATTATAAAATTTGATACTATATGTGATAGAACTTCTTTCTTATGTATTGACTGTATTGTACACGGGAAATCAATAGACTTATTATTATTGAGTCATCAATTGTTAATAAAAATAAATTATACTATCCAGTAGCCACTAGGACTAGGTTTCTAAAAATACAATTTCAATAATTATTAATTACAATATATAATATTATTATTATTTCAAAAATAATTATTTTAATACGTAATCAATAGACTACCAGAATGCGGTAGTAACCATACTTGTACCATTGGAAACATCGAGGACCGGCCTTCTACTACCCCTTTGAGAGATGGTGGTCGTTCTCCGACAAACATAAATTTGATAACATGATATAACCTCAAATATTCTCCATTACCAGATTAATTTTTATTAAATTGGTGTTAGGGACATTTTGTACTAAAAAATAAACAAATTTGTAATCTGAATCGTCGAAACTTAAAAGCTCATTTTTAAGAATAAAACCGGTTGAAAAGAAAATTTTTGAAATTAAGGACATATAAATCCAACAATATTATAATGTTCTATTGTTTTTACTTCTGTCATTATTTTAGACTCTACAACTTAAATTTTGTAGTAGATATATCTTCATTATAAATAAAATGTAAATACATAATATATTATTATTTATTATTTTTGTTTGTGTATTAATGAACATCAGATGAGAAAACCAAAGGGCTGGAAGTTGTTTAATAAATAATTATATTTTATTATAAAATATAATAAAATAATAAAAATATACTGTTGGAAAAAATGTAGTTGTTTATCCAATTCCTCATTGAAACGCCACCAATATTGTTTGAGTCTATCTGGTATTTATTAATGTTTGTAATATTCTTTTAAATTAATTTTACTATTATTTATAGAACTATAATAATTGTTGAACCAACTAAATTTGATTGCATATGTTTACAATTATGCATTTATACTTCAGTATTTTAAAATATGAAGTGTATTAATTGTATTTGTATAATTAATATAATACGTTTAAATAATTATCTTTATCAAAAATATTTTTTTAGAGCCAACTTATACTTAATGATTGGATTTTTAAAATTTGCAAATCAACATTTTTTTATAAATAAGTGATATAAAATTTAATTTTAATATTAACAATTATTTTGAAAAATAGGAATATAAATCAGCTTACCTATTGTTTACTCTTCATTTTAGTTTATTAAATTAGTTTAATATGTATGGATTAGTTAGCATAAATTGTATTTAGCTATATATAATATAACATTCAAGATCTTGAAACTCTTGAAATCTAAAAACTCTACTAAAGTATTAATAATATATATAAATTATATAACCATATAAGTAGATCATATTGTAAAGTGAACATTTAAATCACCTGTTACAAACATAGGCGTAAGTCCAAATGTAGGCAAGATAAGTTAAACTTAATTTTCTTATTTATTTAACTCGTTAAAAGTTAGTAAGTATTACTTACATACTTTAATCAGTTTAATCAATTATAAAATCTAATCAGGAAAAATGAATTACCTCGTTAACTCCAAGATGTAAAGGATGTAACATATAAAATCAATTTATGTCAAGATAATATGGAGTTATTTTCGTTTAATTTATGACACTTTACTTATCTACAAAACACCATGTCAGTTTTCTTTTATTTATTATACTTTACAGCGGGAAATTTACAGAACAGTTTCATAAAACACTTTCAGTTTTATTATACATCAACTCTAGTATTGTGGTTTATTTTTTGTTTGGTTAAACTTTCTAAACTTTCAGTTATACATATATCTAGTTTTTTTTTCAATATTATTATTCAATATAAATCATTTACATGACCATAATTATGTTTTACTTCTTCCCAATCTTCCAGAAGAAATTATTGTAGATGTGGATGTGAATGTAGATGAAGAAATTAACAGTAAGTACTAAATTATATGCATATATTTATATAAAAGGTAAATATTACTTAAATATAGCAATAGCAATAAATTAAATATTAATTATTATTATTATTTTATTTACAGTTCAAGAACATGCTACAACATACACAATAATTTCTGGTGTTAGACTTAAGTCACAAATATTTGTGGACAATTTAAACTACAGGTATTATAAAGTCAAAATAACAAAATGTGAGTAGAAATTATTATTATTTTAGGATTTTGTTAGTATGGCTAGCAGGTAAAATCTTAATTTATAACTATTTAGATACGTAGTGTGCGATAATCAAAAAAATCTAACAACATTTTGTTCTGCCACTGCAAATGTTAATACAAATATAAATGACAATACAATAACAGTATTAGGATTGCACAACCATGCACCTAGGTTAGTCGATGTTCCTATGGTTCATTTAAGAAGAGCTATTGTTATAGCTGGAACAAAACCCGGACTATGTCCACCTCAGTTAGAGAAATGTATAACAGAGAAATAGTTAAGTAAGTAAGAGAAGATCAATAACCTAACCTAAGACCAATACAAAAGTAATATAATAGTAGGTAATAATTAAAAATATGCATAACTATTGTAACTACTCTAACCTAATCAGTGGCGCCCACACGTTATACTAAGTGTGGCTTAAGCTACACTTATTTTTGGGGTGGGTGCCTGGTGGCATTTGGAAGTTGGAACATTATAATTTGTGGATTTAATAGTTTAAAATAAAATTATGTAATATTGTATTATAACTAGTATAAGGTATAACTAATAATTAATGGATGATTTGTAATACGTGTAGAAATATAGATTAATAAAAAGATTCAACAAGACAAGTGAACAAGATATAATAATATATTAAATAGGTACATATTATTATTGATATTATCTATACATCTAGTGATTATTTATTTTTAGACATTAGACAACGACTGACCAACTATTTTCCCTCATTCTATAACTGTCATTAATAATTATCATTTTGCCATTTTGGCTTGGCGGTGGTGGTCGAATGTCGACAATCGATAACAAAACAAGTAGGTATTGAATGTTATTTTTAAAAACTTATTGGGATTTTGAAATTATTATATTATCGTAATATTATTTGGTATCGCCTATCAGTCAGTGGCTTTAGTCAGTACTCAGTACTCAATGTGTGTTAGTGTTAAAGTGTGTAACGTGTGTTTTGAAAGAAAAAACAATATCTACGAGAAACGAAAATACGAACATACAATTTTTAATTTTCTGTTATATATTTAAAACGGTGACCGATAAGTAAAAATTATTTAATATTCATTAATATCCAAATGAACCTATCAATCAGTTTCAAATATTTAATACCTATATTGGTTTATGTTTGTTTCATAATTTCATAATATATTTTAAAGTTGATTTGTGAACAATGAAAAATTGCGAAATTTGTGGACGCGAAAGAGGAGTCATGAACTTTACGAATTGGACCAGACATGTGAAAAGCTGTAGTTTAAAAACTCCTATACCACCTAAACCAAAAAGAACTTTAAATAATATTTCAATAAAAGATTTTTTCTCCAAGAAAAGAAAATTAGAAAGAATTGGTAAGCTTAAAATAATTATGATGCCCATAATATATTATAATTTGGGTATTTTATAGTCAAATTTGTAGTATGTTTTACATTAATTAATTTAATACCGATATTTATTATTATTAATTTTCAAATTTATCATTGAACATAATTATATTATAATAGGTATACCTATTAGCCATTAGGTCATAATTATTGTTAGGTACCTATACATACATTATTAAAATTATTAATTATTAATTAACATTTTTTTTAAATAAATATATATAATATTATAATAACACATTTTAACATTTAGGTATTTTAAGTTTTAACTATAAAAAGGCGGGTATGTCGTGGATGTCGCTCTGCTGTACAGTAGGTTTCAAGTGGGTTACTGTAATGGATGGAATTAAATTTGAATCCAATGATATTATATCATTGTATACGAAAACCGATTCTGAGCGGAGACGGTTTATCTGTCTAGGATATATTATAGATTATTATTACTTATTAGTTATTATTAATACGGCAGTCAGTAAGTTGAACATTGCCGTAATTTTTACGTATTTAGTCAAAATTTGAACTTTAAATGCTTATAAATAAAATTTGTGGCTATATATTTATTTTATTTTTCAATTGTTATTGTAAAAATATATTATGAGCCTTGTATTAATTTTCAAGCTTTTCTACCGAACAAATAAATTTTTATCGATATTTATTGAAAAAAAAAACTAAATAAGTTGAAAAATTAAAATGTCAGTAAACAGCTCAAAACAAATCTAAATATTTTGAAAATTTTATCAAATATATAAAATGCCTATATAAACATTCAGTGAAAATTTCAAGTATCTGCGGTTATTTGTTTTAGAGTTATACCAAAATAAGGAAATCGCTAAAAGTGAAAATCCAATGTTGTGAAAATTTAAATTTCAAATGCTCATAAAAATTTAATTAGAATTTCCGGTGGAATTTTTATTTGTGATAAAGATTGAAAAACTTGTAAGGAATCTTGTATTCAATTTTGAAATCTTAGATTTAAAAAGAAAATTTTTTATGAATTTCTAGCATAAAATAATTTACGAATTTTCGTGATTTTCACATAATATGTTATCAAAATTTGAACTTTAAATGCTTATAAATAAAAATTGTGCCTATATATTATTTATTTCATTTTTCAATTGCTATTGTAAAAATATATTATGAGCCTTGTATTAATTTTCAAGCTTTTCTACCGAACAAATAAATTTTTATCGATATTTATAGAAAAAAAAACTAAAAAAGTTGAAAAATTAAAATTTCAGTAAACAGCTCAAAACAAATCTAAATATTTTGAAAATTTTATCAAATATAGAAAATGCCTATATAAACATTCAGTGAAAATTTCAAGTATCTGCGGTTATTTGTTTTAGAGTTACACCAAAATAAGGAAATCGCTAAAAGTGAAAATCCAATGTTGTAAAAATTTAAATTTCAAATGCTCATAAAAATTTAATTAGAATTTCCGGTGGAATTTTTATTTGTGATAAAGATTGAAAAACTTGTAAGGAATCTTGTATTAAATTTTTAAATCTTAGATTTAAAAAGAAAATTTTTTATGAATTTCTAGCTTAAACTAATTTGTGAATTTTCGTGATTTTTACGTATTTTGTCAAAATTCAAACTTTGAATGCTTATTAAAAAAAATTGTGACTATGAATTTCTTTTATTTTTCAACTGCTATTGTAACAATATGTTGAGAGCCTTGTATTAAATTTTCAAGCTTTTCTGCCTAACAAATACATTTTTATCAATATTAATTTAAAAAAAACTTATAATGATCGAAAATTTCAAATGCCTATGAATAGTTCAACTTAAGTCGAAATGTTTTGAAAATTTTATGGTGGATAGAATATACTTATATAAACATTCGGTGAAAATTTCATGTATCTATGGTCATTTGTTTTAAAGTTACATCAAAAACCAAAATCGATTTTGTCGAAAAATGAGTGTGCGTAAAATTTCCCGTTTTTCCCTTAATTTTTAGTTTGTTTTTCTCGATTATTTAGAAAATTATTAAGAATTTTTTACTTTTGACCCCCCAAAGTACCAACTAGATTCACTTTCTGATCGAACGAGGTACTGAAGTCGAAAATCGAAGCATTTTTACTGCCCCAAAACGTGATGACACACAAAAAAAAACATATCATGGTAAAATCAATACATTCATCGCTCCACTCAGAGGAGCATACTCAATTATTTCCTTCCAAATGGGTTTAAATTTCAAATACATATTTTTTATTGTTTTTATTATACCTATACTGTATAGGTATAATTATACTGGTAGTAATGGTAGTAATGAAAATGTAGAAAATAATCAACCTTGTTCTTCTATTCTAAATATAATTGATGATAAATATGAACAATCTACATCAACTAGTAAGATTACCATATAATTATTATATTGATATATTTTTGTAATTTAAATTTGAATATATTTAGGTGCTACAGAAAGTAATACAAATACTGAAAATGTAGAAAACAATCAACCTTGTTCTTCTATTCTAAATATAATTGATGATAAATATGAACAATCTACATCAACTAGTAAGATTACCATATAATTATTATATTGATATATTTTTGTAATTTAAATTTGAATATATTTAGGTGCTACAGAAAGTAATACAAATACTGAAAATGTAGAAAACAATCAACCTTGTTCTTCTATTCTAAATATAATTGATGATAAATATGAACAATCTACATCAACTAGTAAGATTACTATATAATTATTATATTGATAAATTTTTGTAATTTAAATTTGAATATATTTAGGTGCTACAGAAAGTAATACAAATACTGAAAATGTAGAAAACAATCAACCTTGTTCACAATCAAATTTGATATATGAAAATGATCCGGCTAAATTTCATACATTTATCAATATCACACCAGAATTTACTGATATGATTGTACGAAAAGGGCCTTGTCAACCTACAAATAATGTTTTTAAGTATCCAACAAATGACGAACACAGGAGTTTTCAAGAGTCTTGGTTTACAAAAAAATTAAATGATGGGACCTTGGTTAATAGAGATTGGTTATCATATTCCATTTCCACATATAAAATGTTTTGTTTTCATTGTCAGATATTTGGTAAAACAAAAAGAGACAATTGGATTATTGATGGTGTAAGTAAATGGAAAAATGCATTACATAAAATTTTGGTTCATGAAACATCATCAAACCATATAGATGCATCTTTAAAATTTAAATTAAGGAATCAGGTATTACCTATTCTTCCATCACTGTCCGAAAAAAGAAAATTTGAAGTCCTCTGTAACCGTGGAATAGTAAAAGAACTTATAGATATCACATTGTTTTTAAGCCGCCATTCTCTAGCTTTTCGTGGTCATCGTGAAAAATGGTCAGATTCATTGCGTGGAAACTTCAAAGATTTAGTAGAACTTGTTTCAAACTATTCCCCTACGATGGCACCATACATTTCAAATTTAAAAAATAAAAATAATAAACCTCAGTGGTCTTTCATATCATGGCGGAGACAAAATGAACTCGTAGAATGTATATCAGATGAAATTGTTGGAATTATATCTAAAAGTTTAAAGGATTCTCCTTTTTTTAGTGTCTCACTTGATACAACGTTCGATGTATCTCGTAAAGAACAATTGTCCTTTATTGTTCGTTACATCGACCAAAACTCAGGTAGTATCTATGAACGTGTAATAGCTGTCCTGGAAACACCTATAACAACAGGTTGTGAATTAATGAATGTCTTTAAACAAACTTGTGATTCGTTAAACTTAGATTGGAAAAATCATCTTGTTGGTCAATCGTATGATGGTGCTGCCAATATGAGGGGTAATTATAATGGTCTTCAAAGTTTAATCAAAGAAATTAATCCTCATGCTATTTATGTATGGTGTTGGGCACACCGATTAAACTTGGTGATTACTGATGTTGTAAGTTCAGGAATTAATGCAATGGATATGTTTGGAAATTTAGAAAAATTATATGATTTAATTAATTCAAGTAAAATTAGAGTTAAGTATTATGAACAGTTTCAAAAAGAAAGATATAAAAAGAAACAAATTCGTCGAATAAAACGTGTGACAACTACACGTTGGATGTCTTTTTCATATGCACTAGATGTGGTTTTGAGCACATATTTGGCTGTATTAGACACATTAGAAATAATGCGAAGTACAGATGGACCAAGTGATAGAAAAAGTGGATTTGAAGCTGGAGCTATACTTGATTATTTAAAGTCTTATCGCTTTGTATGGACAGCTTTGACATTTAAAAAATTGTTTGACATACTGTCACCAACCAGCTCAATATTGCAAAGCAAAGATCTAGATCTTATGTTAGCTGTTTCTATGATTGAACAAAATAAAATTAAAATATTGAAACTTCGATCTGATGAGTTTTGAAAATTTATCTCAAGAAGTAGATGCTTTTGTCTTAGAACAAGCTGATGAAAATGAAGAATTCATTCAACTTCCTACTCCTCGTTTACGTAAGAAGAAAAAAATGTCTGGTGAACTTTCAGATGATGAACTTATTTTAGATCCTATTCAAAACATCAAAGTAAACACATATTTCTCTGCACTAGACATAGTACAAAGACTACTATCTGAACGTTTTAGTGATCAATCAATTGGTGTTCTTAAGGATCTATCACTTCTTACAAGTAAAGTCATTTATAAAATAAATCGAGATCCAAGTTCTTTACCAAAAGATAGTTTCAAGTTCTTCTTAGATATATATGGAAAGTTTGTTGATAAAAAATATTTGTGTTCAGAGTACTTACAATTCGTTTCAATTTTTAATACTCTTACAACATCAGAAGCTTTACCAAATACCCTACATAGCAAAAGTAAAGAAATATTTGGGAGTGAATCTGAACCTGAAAGTGATGATAGAAGTGACGAAGAAGATAGTAATTCAGAAAATATTGTATCAAACATTAAAAATAATTCGGGAAGTTTACAACCAATTTTTCAAATATTTTTAAATAAAGGTTTAATATCTGTATTCCCAAATGTTTATACAATGTTAAAGATAGGATTGACGTTACCGGTAACTAGTGCTAGTCCTGAAAGAGCGTTTTCCAAGCTGAAAATAGTGAAGAATCGACTTCGTTCTACTATGGGACAAGAGAGATTACAAGGATTAATGAGAATAACTTGTGAAAAAGATATAACTATAAACTATGAAAATATTATTAACACCTTTGCATCTAAAAGTCCTCATCTACTAAAAGCATTAGTATTATAAATTATAATATATTTTTTTTTTACCTTGTATTATACCTATTATTTATATATTAATTATTACTTGCATTTGAAATACAATTTATAATAATTTTATTATAATATTAATAAATAATTTAATAATTAATTATTAAAATATTATAAATTTGAAAGTAAAGTACATAAATAAATATTTGAACAATACTAGTCTAGTATTAACCTAAATACTATTTATAATCAAGTTTTTTTTAACTCATTAAATGTATATTAATTTATAGTACCATAATAATAATAATAAGTTGTTAAATTAATTATTTGAATTTGAATTTCCTATTTATCAAATTATATGGTACCAATAAAAAATAAAAATGTTGCATTGCTAAAATATTTTTCAAAAACAACAAACGTGTTATTGGTATGTGATTGGGGTGGTGGGTATACTGAAAAATATTTAAGCCATTAAGCCCCACTTATTATACAACCTCTGTGCGCCACTGAACCTAATTAAGTAAGAATGTTTCATTACTGCCTCAGAAATCCAGAAGGTGTAACAAACTACACCTATTTACAATTTCAAATCTGTGTAAAAAAAATGCGTCGGCGCCGTCATTCCAACAATCCATCTACAGTCGAAGAACTGATAAATACCAAGCCAGCATCAAAATTCAGTATATGGAACAACAATGCAGAATCCGTCCTCAAAGTAAAATTTCACTTGTATTATCTAATAAAATAAAATATTTAAATATATTTTTATTTAGTTTTTTTCAACAACAATTACCGTTTATGGTAGAAGGCGAACGGGTTGGCGTCATATTCTCAAATTTAGATGTGATTCAAAAATATAGAGGAGAACTGCTAACTGTAACCTTTGCAGGAATTGATGGTACATTTAAAACGGTACCAAAAAGTCCACCACAGCTAACCTAAGGATGTTTATTAACATTTCAAGTGGTTTTAAAAAATGTAGTAAGTATAATTAGTAAATTAATAAATACCTCTATACACCAGTAGCTTCTCAAGTATATACCTATTGACTGTATTTTCTATTTAAGTCTTTTCCGATGGTTTTTGCGCTGACTTCCCGAATGACTCAAGCTACATACGAGTCATTCTTGAGGATTATTCGTGGGGTTTTGCCATTGAATTATGCCCAGTTAACAATCATATCTGATTATGAAAGAGGGTTAATAAATGCAGTAGAATCAACCTTTCCTGAAATCAGATTCCAGGGTTGTTGGTTCCATTACTGTCAAGTTAGTAATGTAAAGTATTAAGGTACTTAAGTATTTTATATCAATCAAGTTATTTCTTATTAGGAATACCTAGTTAACGTAATGTACAACATTTTTAATTAATATTTTTTAGGCTATTGTAAGGTATTCTAGAAGAAGTCTATATAGTATTTACCGTTTATTCCAATCGATTATGTGTGTTTTATAGTTCTATTATAGTTATATAATTATACATAACAAATACAATACGCGATGAATGTATTGGTTTTACAATGATTATGTGTATTTTATAGTTCTATTATATTTATATATTATGATTTATGAATTGTATGTTTTATAATTTTTTTTAATAAATATAATTTTAACAATGTTTATAATAATGGTTTTAATGCGTTACCTTAGAAAACAACTTCAGAAGCTTCAAAACATGACAAAATGCTTCAAACAGTTAAAACTAAAATGTGTACATACAACGAACTTTCAACTTCAAACTTTGTAGGTTAGGATCAGATACCTATAGTATCTATATATATTTATTTAAAATAACGATTTGACATTTTTTTTTTCATGGTTGGTCACTCTGACTGTCGGAGAAAAAATTGGTTGTTATCATTTGTCGGAAAACGGCCCTCGGCTGCCCCCGGCCACATATTACCATTCTATACATTGTTTCACAACCGGGCTATACTGATTGACCGAATTTAAATTGCCCGCTATTTTTCCAAACAATTAAAACAATAATGATAATAATATCAAAATAATTATGTATGATCATTTATTATCCTTATATTGAATTTTATTATTAGCATATAATATACTACATAAGGACTTGATTTTGCTTGCTAAATAGTGTCTTGTATTTTAACTACGAATCAATAAGTATTGTCAGTTCTTTATATTATCCCAACAAAACACTTCGTCGAACTCCGTGTAAAAACTAGCTAAGTAAAAAAAACTAGTCATCTATAAGACTTCAGCATTATAAAGATGTGATATCATGAATAAATGCTAAGTAAATTAAATTTTAAATTAATTGATTCTATCTCAATCATTTATTTACTTACTACAGCACCTATATGATGTATATTGGAGCGTGAAATATTATGTCTACAGTAGCGCGCGCTTAGCGCGATTTTGAGCGAATTGTAGCGCTATTTATTTTGATTGACCTGGCAACACTGTTCCCGAGTTATTCCATCTAAGCTATATTTCTATCATACAAACATGATTTTAATAATAATAAAAATATATTAATCGTGTTTTTTCACAACTCAAACCGTAGTCGATAGGTTTATGTGTTACGTACGCTCCTCTGGAATTTAGGCTGTGCCTTGATTAGCAGGTAAACCGTTTTAATAATACAATAAATGTAACCGTTTTAAACCCATCTTCTAAAAAGGCAATACATACGCTCTATGCTTACTTTAATAATAAATTGTAATATTATGAATGATGATTTGTTTTAAAATATAAAATAATATAATTATTTATGTACAATAAATTCAGTCTGTAGTTATTCATTGCTCACTTATAGTAATTATATACTAACATTACACTGTTATGAGAATGCACATCATTTCATTTTTCGATATATATTATGTGAATAATTAAAAATTTACCTAAGTAGTTTGAAATTTTGAATTCACAGATTGAATAGACATTTTTCAAGTGTATTGCAATACATTTAACTTATAGATAGGAGTTTAAGTAGGAGCTTGGTGTGTCAATTGTTTATGACAATGTTGTTCAGACCCTAAAATTGTGTGTAGTACAAAAAATTTAGTGTGTAGTACGGAATTCAAAAGTGTGTTATTCACATTAAACATTTATAATATAATATAAAAATTTAAAACAACAATATTAATACAGGATATCAGTAAGTTCTTCGATCATAAAGAATAAAAAAAAAAACTATGATTTACATACTTAATATAGGTAATTTAAATTTATTTTTATTTATTTACTGATATTATGTATTATTATTTTCATGCATTTTGTACACTTAAAATGAGTTTTATATAAAAAGATTTTCTTTTTTCAACAACAATTCAATTTCACAAATTTTTTTTAAAGAACCCTTAAATTTGTTAAATAGAGGTTCTACTTTATTTAAATAAAATTATTTATTGTAAATACATATTATCATTAATTGATAGGTACTATGTATAATTTAAATTGGACTGATTTGGGACTATGTGTGTAGTACAAAAATTTGGATATTTTAGGGACTGATGTTGTTACATACATGTAAGTAATAATAAGTAAACATAAAAACACTACAATAAACTCAATTTAAATCTCTTAAAACATACTGTAATATTTATATTATACTAATC
Source organism: Diuraphis noxia (assembly GCF_037042655.1). Taxonomy (NCBI): domain Eukaryota; kingdom Metazoa; phylum Arthropoda; class Insecta; order Hemiptera; family Aphididae; genus Diuraphis; species Diuraphis noxia. The sequence continues at coordinate 63,174,745 of NW_028301711.1, forward strand.
CAGCGCGACGGAAGTGGCGCGAAGCTAAGTAAAAAAAAAGCGAAGCGGTCACTACCGTAGTATATTATACGAGCCAGAGTTTGCCCATTGAATGTGTGTAAATTTGCCCGTTTTCTTTAGCCAGGGCTACAGACCTAATGAATGAACGGATTGGTCTGTTTGTGGTATCAATAGATCGGGCATGATTTGTAGATTATACCTTTGTCATTTTCGAAAAAATTGGTTGAATAATAACGAATATATTAGCAAAAAAGTCAAGTATTTTTGAAGCAAAAAGATATTGTGCTCGACCGTTTTTAGTTATTACGTTTCACGCAGCAGCGCACGAGACCGTATTACCCCCTCTATTCCGTATACGTTTTCGTCGTGGTCGTACACTGAGCAGCGGTTGCGACTTGCGGACTTGCGGTTCCCGCCGTTGTCCGCGTCTTTGCTTATCGTATTCGTAATTTCAGTTATCGACATTCATCATGACAAAATAAAAAATTTTAAATTAAATTTATTTTGTCATGACATTCATATTTTTGGCGACGTTCGATGTAGATGCGTATAGCCGCCGCCGCGCCGGTAGAAAAACTACGTTTTATTTGTTATCTCATTTTATTTGTTGTAGTTGTAGTATGCCGTACTACCAGCTATACTACTATATTATTTATTTATATTATAATTTGTGATTCTTTATTTCTAAAATGGTTTCTAAAACATATAAACAGAAGTTACGAAAAAGGAGAAATTATTGAGAAAAAAAAACGACAAACACAATGTGTATGGATGAATGTTTAATAAAGATAATAAATAAATGGCTACGATGTAATTACACTGCAATACATTTTGAACGATGGCCTCGAGGGTAAAAATGTACATATTATAATAATGGAAAAAAAATTGAATATGATTTAAAAAACAAATTAGAGTATATTAAATAAACAAACATAATAATAAAATAAATTAATAAAAACATAAAAAATTACATATTACATGCCAGTACATAAAAATATGTTATAAAAAAACTACTGATATCCCAACAAAAACACTTCGTCGACTCCGTGTAAAAAATTGCTAAGTAAAAAAACACTAGTCATCTATAAGACTTCAGCATTATAAATATGTGATATCATAAATAAATGCTAAGTTAACTTAAATTTGAAAGAAACTAGTAATTTATAATACTTAAACATTATAAAGCTGTGATATCAAGAATAAATGCTAAGTAAATTAAATTTTAAATTAATTGATTCTATCTCAATCATTTATTTACTTGGCTAGAATTTATATATTTCGACGAATAAACATGTCTATTCATAACTGGACTATTTAAAAAATTTCCATGACAAATGATACTAAATTTGTTTTATAAAAAAGTCTTAGTTATTAATTTATAAAGAAAATAAATTCTAGCCAAGTAAGTAAATGATTGAGATAAAATCAATTAATTTAAAATTTAATTTACTTAGCATTTATTCTTGATATCACAGCTTTATAATGTTTAAGTATTATAAATTACTAGTTTTTTTCAAATTTAAGTTAACTTAGCATTTATTTATGATATCACATTTATAATGCTGAAGTCTTATAGATGACTATTTTTTTTTTACTTAGCAATTTTTTACACGGAGTCGACGAAGTGTTTTTGTTGGGATATATTGTATTACCAAGTTTAATAACTTCAATTCATATTAAAATTCTACTATTGTTTGTTAATTTTCTGAATGTATTAGTCCTACGAGTAGATTAGGTATCATATAGCAAGATCGAATCCCGCTCCGATGAAATTTGGACCATGCCTAACAGGCCTAACCAGGCAAACTGTTTTTTTGGCATTTTTTTCTTCAAAATTTGCTCACTTTAATAAATTGTAAATGTTATGCATATCCTTTGCTCTCAATAATGATGTAATATAATTATTTACATTACAATCATATATTAATTATATATATTGTTATCGCTACTAAATTAACGTACTTAAGCAAATATTATATTTATTATATATAATATGTAATATATGTAATGTAATGTACAGTAAATATATACGGTATATTATACTGTTATGAGAATGCACACCATTTCATTTTTTAATATATTATTTAATTATTCAACCAGCATTTTAATAAATAAAAATATAAGTAGTTAAAATGCACGGATCGGATAGACATTTTTCATGTGTATTGCAATACATTTAACTCATAGATAAGAGTTTAAGTAGGTGGGTCAATTGTTAATGACAATGTTGTTACATACATGTAAGTAATAATAAGTAAACATAAAAACACTACAATGAACTCAATTTCAATATCTTAAAACATACATGTAATATTATACTAATATTGTTGGTTCTTGATAAGCTGTCGTGACTGGAATAAAGTTATTTTCACCGAGACAAGGGTCAAAGTCGCGTTCCGCAAATATCGCTGTCCCGCGCGTCAGCCTATCTTACGGCTCGCCGGGTATTGTACGGCTAAGTTCCCCACGTCACCTTTTGTCTGGTCTGGTTTTGCGAGCCGTCCGCACCTATATATTCTATGCTCGTGACGACGACGAATATAATACGGTCAAACGCGCTCCGCCGCCGATAACTTGTGCCGTATCCATCGAATAGTGCTTTACCTATCGTCGGTTCTCGTTCCAGTACCATATCTTTTGTTCCGGATGCCAATCACCATCATGTCTTCAGCCGCCTTCTAAATTCCAAACCTCCAGTCGATTTGCCATCTTACCAGCCCGAGTCGCAGCATAAAGGTTAGGTCATTATATTTATAATATTTACGTCCGACGGTTGATCCCGCGCGATTATGTAACATCGTTGCCGCCGCCCTATTATATAATATCATGATGTTTGTATTATCAATTGTTATGTTCGCCTGATTAGCGACATATATATGTAAATTATTATCGCTGCTACTAACACTACACGATAAACACTGTTTTTTGTTGTCATTATTATTATTATTTACGTAATTTGAATTATTATCACATATTTTTTCCAAGCAACATTTGGTGTTACAATTTATTATTCTACATGGAATTATTTTCCATTGCCAGTTTCCCGAATTCCATACACGTTTTGTTTCCTTAATTATTTCATACAGTCCACCATCATCGCACGGCTAGTGTCTGTTACTCGCCAAGACATTAACCAGACGCCAGCGAACGCCCGTGACGGGCAATACCTAGAGACAAAACCACGCCGTCAACTTGCACAGCTGCTCCAAATTAGGTTGCCCCTTACACATTTTTGGTCCTACGGTCCGGATGCTTCACAAACTCGTTGTCTTCGTTTCAAGTTGTTCTATTAGTGAATTTAACTTCGAAACGTTTGTATAATCACAGTACGAATATTTGTTGATAATGCCTCCGAAGATTAATAAAAATGATCCCGAAAGCGGTCGAACAAACGTTACAGTGTGCGCGAATTGCTCGCCACCGCGCACAAAAATCATTATCCGATATTTTGTGTATCGCTAAGTTATGTATGAGCGATCCTACGAAACAGAAACAATTATCCGCGAGTATAAAGCGTTTAGATAATCTTTTCTCCCGTTTTCAAACCGAACAAACCGTAATTATTAATTCGTTGGTTATTCTCGGTCGCTCCGATGAGTACGAATCTGACGATTCACCCGTAAAGGTACGTTTTCCTCGGAGCGCGTTTTTTGCGCCGCAGAAACCGATCACGTCGGCGTGAGCGTAAAACGTATTACGCGGCGTAAAAGTGTTTTACTATAAAATATAGTGGTGGTGCGTTGAACAATTCAGTTGACTGCTGAAAGTGTAATCAGTGTGTAGTGTATTTGTAATAATTTATTAAGTAAATACAATATTACCCTTTAAGTATTATTATTAATTATTATTATATTATTATAATTATTAATTAATAATTTTGCAATTGCAATGAATCGTCTTGAAAGAAAGAAAAAACTAATTGCACTGCTTATTCTTCGATATTTAACAATCGATGACGAAGATGAAGAATATATGCTCCATGAACATTGGAATTTAAGAAAGAAAGTTAGTGAGATTTATAATAAACGAAAAAACGAGGGTATTTTCAAAATGTTAATAAATAACCACCTTGTCGATGAAGAGCAAAGATTTAAAAGTTATTTCCGAGTAACTCGTGAGATGTTTGCCTACATTTTGAACCTCGTAGAACGGGATTTGACAACTGCCTCATACAACAGAGTAAAAACACCTATAACTGCTGCGGAAAAATTGGCTCTTACTCTTAGGTAAGTGATCTATGAAAAGTGATAATTCATATTATTTAAATAATCTTTAAAATTATTTATTAAGTCATTTTACACTCTATATAAAAAAATCATTAAGGTATATATTATATGCATATAAATGTAGCTTATTATTAAATTATTATAAATAATGTTAAAAATGAAAATTATAATAAAAATAAAAATATTTAAAATATTACAAATCTTCTTCATCTAAAATGCCCTTCAGAGCATCACTAATTATGTGACTGGAAAAATTGGAAGTTTCTGAGTCAGTGCCCTCAGGGGTAAAAGTATATGGAGTAGATGATGCTGCAGATGAGTGGTAGGAATTTTCACTATCACCGTGAATAATGTTAGTGGATCCGGTATTTAGTGATTTCAAAAATTTTTGCTTTTGTCTTAGTGGCGAGGTCCGGGCGAAATTTTTTCACAGTAGCAGCTATAGTTTTGAAAAACATGTCTGTTGCGTCTTCTTCTGGTTCTGGTGTTATAAGTTCTTCTAAGCACTTTTTAAAATGATCCCTATCTTCCTTTTTTTCTTTTAAGTGTTTATTAATACAAGCATTTTCTTTCCTTTTATTTGATTTTGGTATTCGAAAATCATCAGAACAAGTCTTTAGACCACTTGACATCTGCGTATGTTCAGTAGGAGTGTGTACAGAAGTTATAGGAAGAGCTGATTGGTCTGAATTTTGCTCGGTTGAAACACATTCTTGCACTACTTTATCTCCAAAAACCGAAAATTAATCCGCAAAATAACGTACATAACAAAATTCAAAAAATAGCAAATGTACATTCAGTAAAATGGTGCAGACTAATAATTCATTTACATATAACTATTCGTTTCAGATTTCTAGCCACAGGAGAATCCTTTAGATCACTGGCATTTGGTTACCGCATCTCTCCTTCTGCTATAAGCACATTTGTACCCAAGGTTTTGGCTGCGATACAAAAAAAACTTGTACCTATTTTTCTACCTTCACCAGACCAGATAAACTGGAACTAAAAGGCTGGAGAATTTAAAAAACGTTTGGATTTTCCTAATTGTGTTGCAGCCATTGACGGCAAACATGTGAGAATAGTGGCACCTTCTAAGTCGGGAAGTTTGTATTTCAACTTCAAAGGATTTTTTTCTATTGTACTTCTTGCAATGATCGATGCTAATTGCAAGTTTGTAGTTATTGATGTTGGTTCGTATGGAAAGGAGGGCGATGCAGGCATTTTTAATAAGTCAAAAATGGGGTTGTTGGTAAAAAATGAAACTATATTTCCGCCCTCGACACTCCTCCCGCATTCTAACATCTTGGTGCCTCACGTAATAGTTGGTGATGAAGCGTTCAGGTTAAGTGAGCATATAATGAAGCCATACTCCAAAACACAAATGTTAGAAGATCCGAATAAAAGGAAGTTCAATTACCGACTGAGCAAAGCCAGATGAGTATCTGAAAATGCTTTTGGAATTATGTGTGCAATTTTTAGAATTTTTTTCACTCCCATAAATCTGAAACCTGAAACTGTAGACTCGGTAATTGTAGTGTGCTGTTGCTTGCATAACATGCTCAGAGATGATTATATACATAGAAATCCCTCCCAACTGGTTATATACCAAGACGTAGAAGATTTGCCTACACAAAATATGATTCCTTTAGCAGGTACAGGTGGTTTTACCAAGTCTGACGGATTTCAAGTGAGAAGATGGTTTACTGATTACTTCAATACCCAGGATTTTACTATTTAACTATTTTTTTTTTTTAACTACAATAAAATTCATACTTTTAAATATAAATATAAATATAAGTGTAATAGTAGTAATATAAGTGGTATTTATGTGGTTAGGTATATATATACTAGTATAGTACCTTAATTTTTGAATATTACAAATAGTGTATAAATTAATATTAATAATAATATTAGGTAATTATTTTCATATTATATAAATACTTTAATAATAAATACAAAACAAGACGTAATAATATACTTGTTTATTTTATCATATAAATATTGTTGTTATTGCATTATCGCAGACGACAGTTGTTTCTATCATTGCACACATGTAAAATATGACGACGGGCAGCAAAATATTATTTAATTATAGAATATAATATTATTGGTAAAAGCACGGCGTATGGGCCACAGATATTATCTTATCGCCATAATACAAAATATCTTTATTTATATGGATTATCTGGAATAGGTTTCATTGCGACAACAGACTAAATATATGAATTGATAAAATTAAATTGTGTAAATTGAAAAGTATATACGAAGTGAGGAAAATATGTTGTTTTTATGAAATAATATGCAATAATAACTCTAAAAAATCTACATATAATCATATCTTTTTACCTGTCCTGTTCAGAATTTTTCCAGCTTCCTCCCATAGGAGATCTTTTTTTAATGTGTTTTTGAAATCCGGATTCTTCAGATCATATAATATTGTATGATTGCTAACAAATGCAATCAACTGATCGTCGTCATCATTCGAAAAACGAACGCTCGGCCCAACACAACTACTTTTTGGCATTTTGAAAACACTTCAATATAATTACCCAATTTCTACGAAACGCTGCGCGCAACGTCAGTCGGCGAATCGCGCCGAGCTTATTGCGCTGACACGCAACGTTGCGCTCTGTAGGAAAACAGTGTAATTAATTTCAAAAGAATAAGTGGATGACGTACTGCGCTAAGCGTAATACGTCATATACGACGCAAAAAACGCGCTCCTAGGAAAACGTACCTTAACGGATACCACCGAAGCCGTTGTCGACGAAATCTACGAAATACTTGATCGCACGTCGAAAACAACTGCAGTTATACAACCGGCGCCGAATCGACAATCGTTTAGCGCAAATTGCATTGCCGTCGTTCGACGGTTCCGTTACAAGTTGGTGTGCGTTCCGTGATACGTTTAAGTCATTAGTACACGAAGATTCTGATATCGGTGATATACAAAAATTTCATTATTTGTCACAGAGTTTGACCGGTTCTGCATTATCCGTTATTAAATCGATTCCGTTGTCGACTGCGAATTATTCCGTCGCGTGGTCAGCGCTGTCCGACCGATTCGAAAACAAACGATTACTTGCAACTGCTCATTTGGATAAGATTTTCGCTTTCAAGCCGATCGCTCAGGAATCAGTACCAGCTCTAACAGCGTTCTGAAATGTTTTTAAGGAAAATGTTGTTGCGTTGAAATTACTCGGAGTCGACGACCTCGCCGGTTTTATGTTGTTTTTTTTTGGGTTCACGTGTATTAGATTCGACAACACGTCAAAAGTTCGAAGCGAGTATTTGTCAATCTACTATTCCAAATTTCGACAATCTCATCAGTTTTGTGCAAAAACGTTTGAAAATTTTGGAGAATATTCAGGGTGTTGACTAGACTAAAACTCGAACCAATAAATTTCAGAAATCGGTCGCCCCAAGGTTAGCGTTAACCGCCGCGAGTAATTCTGGTCGAAAGACAAAACACTCGTCGTCGCGTTCGTCGAAATTATATAAACCAAAACAATGTACCGTTTGTAATCGAGGTGAACATTTCGTGTACCACTGTCCGGAATTTAAATTATATTCCGTGCACCAACGTCGGGAATACGTTCAAACACATAAATTATGTTTTTCATGTTTAAGTTCGACGCACATGGTAGACATGTGCAGATCCAAATACCTATGCGGAAAATGTCAACAACGTCATCACACTTTATTACATTTTCAAACAGATTTAAAAACTGCAACTACCTCCGAACAGGTAGTCGCACCAAGCGATGGTGGGGAGGCCGGAGGTAGCATTACTAAATTTTCGGGCATGTCAGCGTCCGGAAGTACGGTGTTATTGGGTACAGCTCTTGTTCCAATTCTAGATCAACGTGGCAACTATCATGTGGTCCGTGTATTATTGGACTGTGGGTCTCAAATTTCAGCAATTACTACGGATTGTGTAGCTCGCATCGGATTGGCCCGACGTAAATGTGAAAGTGAAATAGTTGGTTTATATCAAAGTCCGGTTACCCAAGTTCGAGGTAGTACGTCGTGTTCATTTATACCACACCACACGTCGAGTCCAAAATTTAATTGCCACGATCTAATCATACTACCCAAGATCACGTCTCACCAGAGCCGGATTAAGGGGGGGGGGGCTAAGAGGGCTATAGCCCAGGGCCCCTAAAATAAGAGGGCCCCCCAAAAAATTATAAAATTGTAATTTTTGTACAATTTTAAAAAGAAATTATAACAATTTATATTGTTAGATATATTCGTATAAATAATTTAAAATTGCCTGCAATAGTAATATTCGAATTACATTATACACAATATACTTCATTATTTCATATGTATTATTTTATAGCTCCAGATATGAGGGTTTTTCGCATAAAAATAAACCTGGAATTACAATCATCTATCGTTAATCATAATCGTATCATTTAAAGATTATATCTAATAATTATATCATATATTTTATGATTAATTTTATTATCTTTTAATTTTCTATTATACATATTATACCAATATACCGTAATTGTATATACCTACTCAGTAACAGTTTGTCGTTCATGCTCGTAAGTAACGTCGCGTCAATCTGTACACCGTGTTATACGTTTATTTTAAAAGTAAATGTTAATTTTAAAATAATTTAATAAAATAAAATGTCCTCAAGAAAGTATCTTTCTAGTGCAGAGAAACGAAAATTAAAACAACAAAAAGATGACGAAGTAAAGAATCATCCAACTATTTTTAAATTTTTCAAACCACAAAACGATACAAAAAGTAATGAAACAATTAATTCTTCTTTTAATAGTAATACTATAGTTAAAGATCTTGAAGTAGAAATTAATTTAAATAATTTAGAGGAAATCTCATCAGAATCAATATTAATTAATAACAGTAGTGCTTCCATAAATAATCTATCTATATTGCATTCCAATTAAATAAAAATATCAAAAGATCCTGGTCTTTGGCCTGAAACAATAGATACTAATTTTAGAGAAGAATGCATAACATTATAGGATCTGTGTATTTTCAAAACAGAAATAAAGAATATCCGGCTTCGAAACGTTTATTTTACACTCAAAATCGTTTTTTGTCCGATAAATTATTCGATCGAAAAATACATAATGGGGATATAATAACTAGGCATTGGTTAATATATTCTGAATCAATTGGAGCAGTTTTCTGTTTTCCATGTAAATTATTTCCATTTGATAGTAAATTAAGATCATCATTTTCAAAATCAGGTTTTCATGATTGGAAACATGCAGATGAATTAATACTTAGTCATGAGAACAGTATAGAACATAGAAATGCTGTAAGTTCGTGGTTAACTTGTCAAAATAATAAATTTCGTGTTGATAAAAGTTTACTAAATCATATGAGAACTGAAACAAATTATTGGATTGATGTTTTAAAACGAGTTGTGGCTGTTGTGAAATTTTTATGTGAACGAAGCTTAAGTTTTAGAGGTGATAACGAAGCTTTTGGAGTTTCTAATAATGGTAATTACTTAGGTATATTAGAACTAATATCACAATTTGACCCATTTTTAAAAGAACACATATTAAAATATAAATAATTATATTGAAGAAAAAATAGATGTAAGGAGAGAAGCAAAGTCGTTAATGAAAAAATTTCTTAAATTTGAGGCGGCTTTTATGTGTGTCTTGTGGCAAACTATTTTAGAACGTTTTAATAAAGTTAGTGAAAAATTACAGAAACCTGGGTTAGATTTACTGTCTGGTTGTGATTTGATTCGTTCTTTACAACAATTTATATTTCACGAAAGAAAAAAATTTGATGAATATGAGAATTTGGCACAAAATTTAAGTGAAAAAATTATGGACAATTATGAAGACTTTGGTAAAAGAAAACAAAAAAGAAGTGAAAATCAAACTATTTTAAGCGGGAGAAAAAAGCTTGAAGTTGATACATTCTTTATTATTATAGATAAATTGATTTATGAACTTGATAGAAGACTTAATGCTTATAGTCTGTTTTACTCTCAATTTAAATTTTTGGTGAACTTTAAAACTGACATTGAACCAGATATTGAATCATTAAATAATTGTATTAAGTTTTATAATGTCGACCTTGATGATAACTTAAAAACAGAAATAAATCATTTTTATCAATACATCAAAACGATTTCCTCAGATATTGATAATTGTAGTGCTATAGCGAAACTTCTCTATGAGCGAAATCTTATTGATGATTTTCCTAATGTATATATTGCATTGAGGTTATATTTGACAATACCTTTAACAAATTATGAGGCAGAACGATCATTTTCAAAATTAGCTCTAATTAAAAATCGACTTAGGTCCACTCAAGTGGAAAAGAGGTTAAATGTATTAACCATAATGTCAATTGAAAATGACATATGCAAAAACCTTTCCTTTGATGATGTTTTGAACACCTTCGCAACTAGCAAATCCAGAAAAATGAATTTTACATAATCTTCTAATTGTATAGTTATTTGTAATTTTTGTATTATTACCTTTTTATATATTAACATTTTAATTAAATTATATTTTTAATAAATAAATAATTTAATATAAATTTACTTTTTAAGGGAAAATGTTTTTTTGTTGTTGTTGAATTACTAAATATTAATAAGTATATGAGTATAAAAATGTATTTTTAAAATTAGGGCCCCTAAAAATATGTTAGTCCAGGACCACTCATTTTATTAATCCGGTTCTGCGTCTCACATACCATCTACACAACTACCACCAACTGTTCGCGCACAATATCAACATTTAATATTGGCCGATCCTCAATTTGACACTCCGTCTCGAATCGACATGTTGCTTGGAGGTGATTTATATCTGTTTCTGATCCGTTCTGAGTCAAAAGTAAAACACGTGATCGGTTTTCCATCCGCCATGGATAGTCATTTGGGTTGGATTATAATGGGATTAGTGAACCCTCTCAGAGGTGTTTCCGTCCCACGTATATCGTTGTTGCTCACATCTAATCCGTCGATAGACACTTTACTTCATCGTTTCTGGTCTATTGAAGAACCCGTTGCACCCACCGTTCCTACCACAGAAGATGAACTATGTGAGCGGTGGTTTACCAAAACTACGTCACGAGACGCGAATGGTCGTTTTTGTGTCACATTACCGTTTAGACACCACGTTCTCACTAAAGATAATGGTACTCAGATATCCATGTCAACGTCCAGGTTTAATTCGTCATCATATCAACTCGGAGAATCTCGATCCTTAGCTTTGAAACGTCTACTCAATTAAGAATATCGCCTGCAAAAGGACGATCAATTGTACGAGTCGTATCGTTCCTTCATGAATGATTATCTGTCGTTAGGTCACATGAAACTTGAAACCCGCCCTGGTAAGTATTATATACCACACCACGCGGTAGTGAAACGGGATGGCGACACATCAAAATTACGGGTCGTCTTCGACGCCTCGGCGAAGTCATCGTCGGGTGTTTCCCTTAACGATATTCTTTGCGTCGGTCCTAAGTTACAAAATGACATTAGTGAACTCCTACTTACATGCCGGTTATACAAATATATTTTCATCGTCGACATTGTTAAAATGTACCGTCAGATCAAGGTCCGAGACGAAGACTGCGTGTTTCAGCATATCCTATGGCGACATTCTGATTAGGAAATCCAGGAGTACGAATTATTGACGGTCACCTATGGGTTGAGTTCTGCCCCGTTCCTGGCAATACGTGTCTTACACGCTTTGGACGCCTACGCGGAACCACTCTTTTTTGCTGCCAAGGGCGTCTTAACTAATCATACCTACGTCGACGACATTGTGGTAGGACGGAATACGGAAGCGGAATTAAGTCAGGTGCAGAATCACATATTAGGACTACTTCGATCAGCAGGTTGTAGGCTAAAGAAGTGGTGCAGCAACAGCGCGAAGATCTTGGAGTGTATCCCGCCTGATGACCGAGTTAATTGTCCTTCCTTTGAACCTAAAGATGAGCCAACATTGAAGGTACTCGGCCTACATTGGGACCCCGCTACCGACGCCTTCGGATACCACACACACGTTAAAGACACGCCTAATACAAAACGAGGAGTATTGTCTGCCATTGCTAGATTGTTCGAGCCCATTGGTGCTCTCGGTCCGATGTTGTTGTGGGCAAAATCATTCATGCAACAACTTTGGCAGACGCAGTTAGAGTGGGACACTCCACTTCCCCCCACATCTACGTATTGCGTGGCGTCAATTTTTATCAGAGCTTCCATCATTATCTAACCTTACCATCACTCGCCATATTGTCACTAAACAATATCAGGACGTTCAACTTCTAGGATTCGCCGACGCCTCCCAACGGGGTTATGCTGAAAAAAATCATTATTGTATTAATACTTATTACTAATTTGTTGATTAAACCATACTCTGTTAATCATAAGAATTTCTACACGGCATGCACACCATTTTATTTGTGATATGCATTAATTTCTTAATTCACTTAATACTTTATTATTATTCATCGTGAATTTCTAACTGATGTCACACATGCATATAATATATATAAATTCAAATTGATTAAATAACTAATTTAGAAAAATTTTTACAACCATCTAGCCCCCCATCAACCAAGCAGCCTCCCGGCAGCTAATTCTAATGGATTCTACTCAAAAATCGACGAAATAAAACTAATAATCAACAGGTTCTCTCTAGTAGCTCTATGTATACAAGAAACCAACTTCATCGACTCCAAATCAGGGTCTTTAAAAAATTATGTAAACTTTTTCAAAAACAGAACCAACCATTTTAGGGCTAGTGGGGGAGTGGCCACCTTTATCAATACACAATATCCCTCCGAAGAATTCACCCTTGTCACAAACCTAGAAGCAGTAGCAGTAAGAATTTCTGTCAAATATAAACTAACTATTTGCAATTTGTACATACCCAACTCGCAGATCCTCAATTACACTGATATCCAAAACATTATCGACCAACTACCTACGCCTTTTATAATTCTAGGTGTCTTCAACAGTCACAATATCTTGTGGGGCTGTAATGACACCGATCAAAGAGGAAGAATTATAGAAAAAATACTCGATAACAACAACAGCATTAATATCCTCAACAATGGTCAAGCAACAAGAATAAGCACTAGTACAGGAAACCTCTCGGCAATTGATCTCTCTCTTTTTTCGTCAACTATTACACCACATTTTGAATGGAACACAATGCCTGAGCTCTCTAGTAGTGACCATTTTCCAATTAAACTAACCTTAAAGTATACCAACCCTGATGAAAAACACTCTCGTAGTCTTAAATGGAAACTGAAAAAAGCCAACTGGGACACCTATCAAGCAGAAATAGAAAAAAATATAATAAATCATTCCCTTTCCTTTTCAAATAATAATGACGTGGAGGATACTATGGAGGAACTCAGCAATTTAATTTATAACACGGCATCCAATATTTTTGAACAAAATAGTTATTCTGGGAAACGACAACCAGTACCATGGTGGAACAAAACCATCAAACATGCTATAAGGAACAAAAAAACTACCTTCAATAAATTCAAACGCACAAATGATTTCAATGATTTTATCGAATTCAAAAAATACAAAGCATTAGTCCGGTATTTAATAAAAAACGAAAAAAAAAAATCTTGGATAAAATTTACGACAGACCTTAATAGCAAAGAGTCGACTACCAATATTTAGAAGAAAATTAAAGTCATTAAAGGCATTCCCACGTCCCAAATTAAAATCATTTTATCGGAAAATTCTATACTTACTGAACCTCAAGAAATAGCCCAATCAATCGGCCAATATTTTTATACTAACAGCAGCGACTCCTCATTAACCCACGATTTTCTCAAGTTTAAACAAGAAAAAGAAAATGAAACTGATACTACAACAAATCTATTACCCAATATTGGCCAAGGTGACATATTAAATGAACCAATCACCATGCTTGAAATTGAATTATGTCTTCGGGGAAATAAAAGCAAAAGTTGCGGATCCGATAAAATTCCATTCATATTCTTACAAAACCTTCCTTCTAGTGGCAAGTTTCTTCTACTACGTCTCTACAACCTAATTTGGAAAACAGCCTTAATCCCGATCAAATGGAAAAATGCAATCATCACACCCATACCAAAAAATAATCAAAACAGCTTCAAACCTACAGGATATCGACCAATATCGGTACTCTGCAGCATGAGCAAGTTATTAGAAAAAATCATCTACAACCGACTAAGTTGGTACGCAACTCATCATAAACTCCTCTCACCATGTCAACATGGTTTTAGAAAACACCACTCGACCACCGACTGCCACGTAAAAATTGAAACCGAAGTCATAGAAACCTTTGCCAATAAACAATCAATGATACTAATAAGTCTCGATTTACAAAAGGCATACGACACTGTTTGGCGACATAGAGTAATCAATTTACTTAAGAATTGGAACATACATGGAAACATGCTAATCTTTCTAACCAACTTCCTAAACCAACGATCCTTCCAATTCAAAATTAGAGATCAAACTTCCAATACATTTATGTTAGAAAACGGAGTGCAATTATTTTTGCAGACGACACTTACATTTATATTCGAGGTACGCAAATTTCTGCAATGACCGGAACACTCCAAAAATGTCTCAATGACCTGTTTGAATGGTGCTTCAAAGCCGGGTTCATTTTTTCGCCTCAAAAGACGAAATGTATTTTATTTTCAAAGAAAAGGAAATTAACTAAACCAAAACTCTTTCTAGGTACATCCCGTTTACCCTTTGTCGAAGATATTTCAATACTTGGTCTCACTTTCGACAAAAAGCTTTCTTGGAAATCCCATATTATGTCACTTAAAAAAATTCATACAAAAGCCTTAATGTCATCAAATCATAAAGTCATTGTGAATGGGGCGCTGAAGGAACCATATTATTAAATGTATATAGATCGTTCGTAAGATCCAAACTTGATTATGGTTCTATTTGTTATGGAAACTCAGAATCAAAGCTCTTAAATATTGTAGATAAGATCCACAATGCCGGACTGAGATTTTCAATTGGAGCATTCAAAAACAGCCCGATTGTTAGTTTGTTATCCTTGACTGGTGAACCCCCACTTCAGTACCGAAGAACTAAATTATCACTTAATTATATAGCTCGCATCTTATCTTCACAGGAAAATTCAACTACTCACTTTTTAAACAAAAAACGCTTTTCAAATATATATGAACACAATTCTAAACTAAGAAGACCATTAGGATTGAGGCTACAAAAAGAGATGATAGATATCAACATTGAATATAACGAAGTATGTCAACGCGAAACCAGTCTGATTCCCACCTGGCAACAACCAAATTACCTAGTTGATACAAGCTTAACAGAACACCTTAAAAAAGAAACACCAAATACTATTTATAATAACCTATTTGATGAACTAATACACACTTCAAATACCAGCACTCAGATCTATACGGATGCATCCAAAACCGATTTGGGCATTGGACTTGCAGTAGTACACCTCAATACAACCAAACAGTACAAACTCAATAAATTATGCAGTATTTATTCAGCTGAATACCTAGCACTATTGAAAGGAGTTCAATTAGCCCTCGATATCAATAATACTAAAATCGATATATGTTCTGACTCACTCAGTGCCTTAACAAATCTACAATCCAAAACCCTATCAGAACCATTGGCTCTTTCAATTAGCAACCTTCTTTCCAAATCAAACAAAGAAATAAGATTTATATGGACCCCAGGTCACTGCAACATAAAGGGAAACGAGAAGGCAGACGAAGCGGCTAGAAATGCAGTCAACAGTCCTGATGGTGAAATCATTCCTTTTTCCTCACTTGTAGATATAAGAAGAAACATAAACAAATACTGTATTGAATTGTGGAACTCACAGTGGCACACGACCACGGAAAATAAACTAAGAGAAATAAAACACTCTGTCGTACTCTGGCCGAAATACACTGACATAAACAGAAAAAATGAAGACATATACTATATATTATATAGAATATAGTAATGTAGTATTGATAATAATATAATATATTTAAGTGACAGTCACTTAGAGGTATCTCATATTCTGCAAGCTTTGAAATCAACAAATTTGAAAGACTTAATCACCCAGAAAAAAATGTTTTAATATTAATGAAAAACGACTATGAATTTAATGGAAAATGGGTATGACTTGGAGCCTATGAAATTTACTCATTAATTTATGAATATAGAATCTTTTAAATTAATGAAATCGACTACACATTAATTATATGAGGTTTATCATAATTTTTAAACAGTTTTATTTTGATACAATGATATAGCTCCCTTAAAATTAAGACATACAAGTACTGTAATCTATTATATTCATCTTCAACTTAATAATATTTTAGTCTTAATTATATGGTATAAACATGTATTTACTCTTAAAAATAATTAACCAATATAGTTAATACTATGATACACAGTATCATTTTAAAGCAATATTTTTCTTAAAATTAACGGTGTCATATGATTAATAATAAAATGAAGCCTATAAAGTAAACTCAATACAATGATCGACTAGCATCATTTTAATGGAATTATTTTCTTTGTTTTCATTGCCAAAATTGAATTATTTTAAGAAATTATTAAATTATATACAACAGGTAACAATAAAATAATGGAGAGGAAAAATTAAATTTAAATAAAAAATCTATACACACATAATTATTATAAAAAAAAAACTAAGTATATATTTATTATCAAAACAGTCATATCAATATTTACAAGCATTTAAAATAATAAATTACAATCAAAAGAACATTTAGTTCAGACAATGTTTATTGAATATAGTATTATAAAAGTGTAAAATTATAAATACAATAAATACAACATATTTTAGACGAAAAGAATAATACACATTTTAATATACCTACTTACAAATTAGTAATTTTTACAATTTTAATAATTAAAATCCAATGTTATCTTTTTTGTTTTAATCTTATTATAAACTCATTAGGGAACATAGGAGTTTCATACAAATTAATAGGGGTGTCATTAAAATAATTTATTGGCTTGAAAACATAATCATCACTCATAGTTTTACTTATTTTATAGCTTGCTAAATGATTTTCATAACCGATAACATTCATTTTGTGACAAAAGAAATATACTGTGTTTTTATTTAAACATACAATTTTACGTAATATATAAACAATCAATTCATCACTTGAATCATAATTGGTTAATATAAAATTAATTTTATACACAGTATTACAATATGAAATTGTATCAAAGCATAATGAGTTACCCAGTAAAACTGTATCACCTAAGTACAACTTACTAAATATATCAAAATATGTACATGTATTAGCTTTAGTTCCTTCACTAATTGGAGTATATGAATTATAAAAATTAATATCAAAATTACACATTAATTCAGAAAATTGAATGGAAAATTTTGTAGCAAGAGATAGTGGAACATTTAATCTAGAACTAATATTTTTAGTATAAGATTTTAGTTGTCTATGTTTAGATTCAAAAGTGTATGTCCAAAGATATTTTAAAGGTCCTGATTTTTTAATTATTGTACAGTAGTGAGTCAAAAAATGGTGTTTGGGTTTCAGTGTGTCATTGAACAGCTCTACATACTTTTTATTATGATTTACAATAACATTTTCTAGTTTTAAAATAGCTTCATTATCATAACTAGGCAATAAGAGAAGATCTATCATTTCTATAAAACATATTAAAAATATCCATGTTGGGTCATTTTGATTAACTAAATCACCTACAAGTAACGGAAAAAAATGAATAAAACATTGCATTTCTCTGGCCAACATTTTCATATTAAAATTTTTTAAATTTATTAGTTTCAATGGTGGAGACAAATTACCAATTTCTGTTTCATTATAATTGAAGGATTGTTTGCGATTATTCAAAGTTAATAAATCAAAATAATTCTGCTTTAAAAGAGTTAAAATAATATGACACATATTATATACTCCCACGCCTTCAAAAATATCATGCATCAAATCGACAGCATAATTCTCAACAACATGGTAAGAATTAACAGTATTAAATATTGAATTTTCAAGTATTCCTGTTTGTTTTGAATCATATTTTAATGCATCTTCCTCATAATTTTGTTTATTACGTAAATAATCAACATTTTCATTAGCAAGAAAATTAGTCTCATTTTTACTGCAGAGACAAAATCGGCAAAAATGGTTAGAAGTAAAAGATCTTGAAAATCCTAAAACGGTGTTGAGCCCCAAATTATCCCCCAAAATTAAAACTAATGAAAAATATACATTTACTTTTTTACCGTTTATATTTAATTCTAGTTCACTATTGTCCAATTCGTTAATATTTTTGATTAATTGATAAAATGTTCTTTCGTTTCCAATAAATTTTACATCTTTAGTATTAAAAATAGCAGCAATAAAAATATTGTTTAAATTTGAACGCAAATAATGGGGGGCTGTAGGAAATGAATAATATACTCCTAAAATTGATGAGGAATGAGAACCCAAAGCATTGTTGACCTCAAAATCATCAAAATAAAGAAAATATGGTATAACGAGTTTATTACCATGTGATAATGTTTTTTGTTTCCATAAATTAGAGTTGATAAAATTAGAATTACTTAAGTTTGTAGTAATGTGATTGTGATTGTTTAAAAACGCATCAAATACACCAGGCAATTCAAAATATTTTCTGAATTGAAATTTTAATGGTAGTATGGCGCCTTTTATTTTTTTTTGCATCAATAGTATTTGTAAAGTTTAAAATAATATTTTCAACAGTGTTGTATAAGGTTATTGCTTTAGGTTGTTCATAAAAATCATTTGTTTCTAAATGTTTTAAAAATTTATACTCTGTATCAATATTCTGAAAAGGGTTTTTACAAAATTCAGAAATTGTTGTAAGTGATTCTTTTATTTTAGGTAAAGTGCAATTATTTAAACTAATATTTTCAATTTCAGAAGCAATAACATAAGTTATGAAATTAACTATATCTTTTTGTAATTCAGTAGCTTCTTTTCTTGAAAAGTTCACTTTACTGTAATAGCGTAATGAGAATTTAAGCGCAGAATCTTTTAATAAATTAAAATGTACTGCAGATTGCTTATTAATATTTTTATCATATTCAGAAACGTTAATTTTGTCAAACGAATTGTAATTCATATGTACTTCATCACTATCGTTTGTATTTGTAAATACTTTAGAATAAACTAGAAGAATATTTTGACTTTCGGTCTTCATATGTTTTGAAAAAGATCGAAAGGCAGAAAATTGTTGTTTACAATTAGGGAAACAGCATTGATAAATACTATTAGATTTTAGTGAATGTACAGCTTTTAAGTGAACAAATAATTGTTCTAATTCACTAACTGCACATTGGCAAACAAAACGAAAATAATTCATATTTTATTTAATGTTATTAGGTAGGTAGCTATATTATTATATTATTATACATATATACACTTTAAATTTTAAATTTATAATTTTTAGTTAATCTCTCATATCTGAAATTAAAGACATTAAAGAAGCATTTTTTATATCAGAGTTTAAGTCAATTTTATAGATATATTTCTGAATAAATGTCCACACTAACTCGCACTGCAATGGGTACTTTAAATTAAACACATGTATAATTTTGAAACATGTATCTATGGCTTTGACAATATTAGTAAATTTGTAATAAGTGTTAAAATAATATACATAAAATTCTTTTATGCTTACATAATCAGTTCCTACAATACAAACTATTGGTTGCAAGGTTTGCTTTAAACTGTAGCAGTTCTCAATTTCTTTTTGAACTTGATTTTATAAGTCATTGATATTGTGTGAATGTAACAAGAATGATTTTTGAGCATCCACTATTGACGTTTTGGAAAGACGTCTTCTTCCTGTTATCTTGTCAATTTGGTAAGACTTTGAAGTTGGAACAAGAAGGGCATTTAGAAGAACTAATATAAGAACATTTTTAGAATCTGAAACATATTATTTAACTATTTAAATAATATTAAGACTTAAGTAGGTATAAGAAATTAACTAATAATTAATTAATCCAATAATTCATAATTATTTCAACATTTTTAAAATATATGTTTAGTTACCTAAGTCAACATCATTTTCAGATAACAACTGTAGTAATTGTTTGCTGTAGCTATCTTTAATATTGTTCTTCATTAAAGGCTCTATTTTAACCAAAAAGTCTGTCCATCCATCAAAAAGAATATTACATTTTCCAGGGTACATATATTCAAAATCAATATCAATCTGAAAAATTATTATGCAAATAATTAATAGGATTAAATTAATGTTAGTGATTAGTGTATTACCAATTTATGTCCAAACGACTGTTTATATAAAGGCCACTGTTCTAAAATATCAGTTAAAGTAATTTCAGTTGAACTTAGGAATGTTCTACGATATTCTACGGTTTCTAGCCATTTTTCAGAAACTTCATTAAAGGGTTCGACATTGAAATGCAGCCAATTTTTTATTGTTGACAAAGCTGGTTCTGTTTGAAAAAAAAATGGTTCAACTTAATAATACAAATTGTAGTATACTATTCATATATAAGACGTTTAAATAATATTGATGGGAATGAACTCAAACTTTTCATCCCTACTACGAGCATTATGCTTATAAGGGAGTTTGAATTTATTTATATTTCATACTAATTAGTATTTAGTTTTATAATAATATGTACATTGATATTTTTGCATTAAACACAAATATATTATTTTTATTATTTTATACAAGACTGGAAGACGGAAGTATTGAGATATTTGCATAGCAACCTAAATACATTTGGACAAATAAATTATATAGGTACTTACCAATTTCCTTTGGTGGTGCAGACAATAGAGCAGTTTGTAACGTCACAGCATTTTTTGCGCTAATATTATTATTACAACAAACATACCTGTACCCATATTGCCACTAATGAGCGTACCTTATCTATATAATATTATTATGAGTATCGCGCGCTAAATGCTAATGCAGAAATGACCGCAGTATTATGTAATCATTGTCCCCTGGCCCCCACGAACCCGCGGTGTCCGGTGCCCATACGTCGCCACACACGGCCGTCGTTGCCGTCGGCGCTTTCGTCGCGTCCGGCGACACCGCACCGGCGGAGCAACACTGGAATCTCCCCGAATATTCTGTTATTCCCACAAGACGACGACACTGATCTGCCCCACCAACATCAAAAAGCTCCGCCGCCGGCACCAGGCCACCGCCGTCGCCGGGTCTCCGACGAAACTAAATCACTTTTTACACTACACTGTACCTGGCCGGTACTTCTTCTCCGACGTCTCTGAACTTGTTCCGACCGACGTCTCTGCACCAGTTTCAACGACGACACAGAGTACGCGGTCAACAAATTTTGGCACACCCACCGGCTCGGTGAACAGATGCTGATTGCCGTTGTCATTTTGCCACATCTGCCGCAGATCACAATGATGGGCTAAGTTCACCCACGAGGGCCCGGGCGGTGGCCACAACTGCTCCAGCCACAACAGTCATGCAGCCACGTCGGAAGTTGTAATCTGTTTTTGTTTTCCCTGTCCCCCCCTTGTACCAGCACGTATAACCTGTGCGCCCAGGAGGCGTCGCAAGACGCGGGTCCCTCACAAAAATTAATTCCCCCCTTTACTGTCGGCTGTAGTAAGCCCGGCATACTTTCCCGGTAACCCTGCGAGGGCACGCCATGAGTAATATGGTGTGTTGCCTCCCGTGGGCCAGGAAAGCATGCGACAAATTATTATGTTCTGTAATTGCCATGTGCCACTTTAAATTATTATATTTTTTTAATAACCAAAATTATTATTCTTATTCTTTTTTTTTTAATATTATCGTTTTCCCCCTTTAAATAAATAAATCCTCGGCATTCATTTGCCGTTGCGTGTTTAAAGCCTATGAGCTCCACCGACTTGGCCCTCGGGTCATCACGCGGTGCGGCTCGTAGGTCACGGCAAAAGTGTTCCCCTTTTGTCGTGGGTGGTTTACGGAGCCCTAAAAAGCTCCGTAATCTCACAAGTTTTATCATTATGGGTTGATGTTAATTGAGATGATGATGCAGTAGAATGATCCAAAAGATTATATTTACGTAATTTGGAGATGGTATTGTGGTATTTTTGGTATAAAATACCTTTGGGTTTATGTTTTGAAATACTAATAAAATATGTTTCCTAAATAAAATATCATACAATAAGTAATTAATTGATTTTTACATTGACAAATAGATATTTTTCCTTGAACATTATCTCACAGAAAAGTAATAATAATACATGTAGTGATACATATAATATCATCGATTATAAATACTAGGTACTAAAAAGTATTAATTGTATTAATTAATTGGTAATTGGATATTAAAAAAAGTTTTCACACCTTCACTTCACTCTTAAAAAAATTAACAATGTTTTCTGCTATATGTTCAATACATTTTGGTGAAGCATGAAGTTTATACTGAATTAAATATTCAGTTATAATATTTGCTATACTTTTCCTACATTCACTTGACAACTTTTTGTTCTTCCTATAGTACTCTAAAATCATCAATCCTTTTCCTGATTTTTTTTAAAATTTCTTCAATATTAAACTAAAGTATAGACAGACAAACATATTTATCAAATGAGTTTTGAAATAACTAAAATAGGTATGTAAATAGGCAACGGCCATTGGCCAATGGATATTACATGATCATTATCCTGGAGTTTTATGTTATTGGAATTAATTAATGATTCAGAATCTTCCTCAGAACTTGTAAGGCTATAATCTGATGAGCAACTTACAGATGTATTTGTTTCCTGTGGTATATATATATATATATATATATATATATATATATATATATATATATATATATATATATATATATATATATATATATATATATATTATATTATAATATGTATGTAAATTCATTATTAATTTAAAATTGGAATATTTTATATAAGTGCTACCTAAGTAAATTAATTACTCACAATAATATTATACTTGGCCTGCCAATTAATCAAGTTTTGTTCAAAAATTATTCTCTGACCGTATTTATTTTTTGGACACAATTCATCCAAATGCTTACTCTTCGTGTATTTTAGGCTCTCAACAGTCATACCAAAATCTTAAAAGTTATTAAGTACTGATAAATTACATATCTATATTTTCCTAAAAATTAATAGTATACAAAATATTCAACTTAGGTGAACAGACCAGTTATTGAACACCCTCCAGTAATTGAACAACGTCAACAAATGCTTTAAAATTAAGAAAACTAGATATCTTATTTAATAAATAATTTTTGTTTTCAATATTAGACATAGTGGTCATACTGTATAACCAAGATTTAATAGTTAAGATGTGATAACAAAAAAATGATAAATATACAAAATCACTGTAATCAAAATTGCGTGTGTTAGGGCCAAATTTGTTTAAGTAAGTACTCTAAATTACTTTCTGTGGGAACTGAATAACTAATAGAATATTCATTGTATATGGTTATTATTTGTTTGGATATGTTAAATACCTAAATTTGTATCATTTTCTTGCTTAAAAATTTAAAAAAAGTCCTTATCTTGACTAGTTATGTATGTGTTCAATTACTAGTTACTAAAATTTAACAAAACCTAGTAATTGAACACATGTTCAATTATTGGTATTGCTTAAATATAATTTAATCCAGTGATTGAACAGGTATATTAATATTAAAAAAAATTATAGTACACATTTTTTATTGCATTAGTTACCTCGATACCTACCTAATAATAATATATATAATATATATTAATATATTCTACAAAATATATTGTCAATATTTAAGTGTGGACTTACAAAAATATTATACAGCATTAAATAGAGTATATTAAAATATTACCAATGATAGTCAAATTTATAATTATGGTTTATAAATATGTTTGAAACTGTGAATGAGACTGATATGTTTGAAACTGATGAGACTGAAAATAATATGAATGAAACTGTATTATGTGATATTGAAATAGAACCTAAAAATATAATAGATTGTAGTGTTAAAAAGACTGATAATGTAATAAGTGAGGGAGTTATAGAAGTTAATATAGTTGATAAGTGTCCAAATGAAACCATTCAAAAAGCAGTAAGTGTAAATAAATCTAATTTAAGTCCTGCAACAATTGAAGAATCATGGAGCAAACATTTGTTTTGGCCAAAGCCTGACACAAAAAAGAAACAAAATAGAAGTCATGTAAAATTACCATTTGCTGTTACAGCAATTAAGTGGAGGGAATATCATGCCAGTAAAGAACAAGAAAAACTTAAAAAAGAAGAAGAATTAACTCAAAAACGAAAACGTAGAGAGGAAATAAAAAAAGAAAAAGGTCTTAAAGATGTCAAAAAAACAGGAACCAAAAAAATCAAATAGTGCAAAAAAAATTAAACCAGGATTGAATATAATTATGGGGTCTGAAGATGATGCCACATGTTTGTACTGTAAGGAACCTTACACTTTGTCAAAAAGTGGTGAGCCATGGATCAGATGTTGTGGATGTGCTGAATGGGCCCATGAACTCTGTGCTGGTTCTGAAAATACAGTTGCTTATATTTGTGAATACTGCCGTTAAGTTTTTTTTTTTTACTTACAATTGTTAATTTTTAAATGCTTAATATACAACTGTTATATATAGTTGTAACATTGTTACATTCCTACCTACACAGATATTTATTTTAATAGTTACCAAGTTGATTTTCACTAATACATTTATTTAAGTCATAAGTTATGTTTGTTTAAAATTGTTTTACTTTACTTACAATTGTTAATTTTTAAATACTTAATATACAACTGTTATATATAGTTGTAACATTGTTACTTTCCTACCTACACAGATATTTATTTTAATAGTTACCAAGCTGGTTGTCACTAATACATTTACTTGAATCATAAGTTATGTTTGTTTTAAAATTGTTATTATAATCCTGTTACTATGTTTGTAATTAGGTATAAATGTTTTTAAATTATGTGTTATTTTTTAATAAAGGAACAACATTTTATTCATGAATTATATTATTAATTATATATATGAATTATATGTAAGTATTTATTAAATACAAATTATTTAATAAAATATTTGTAGGTGTTCCACAGAGTAATAATATGGTGTTCATACACTGGGTTTGAAGTGTTCATAGACTAGTATAGTATGTTCAATCACTAGGATTTCACTTATTTTTTCAATTAAACTAATATGCTTAATAGTAAATTGATCTTATATGGTTTTATCAATGTTAGCTTTATAATAAACAGTTGTACCAATCTTAAAATCTAAAATGTGTAAATGTGATGCTAAAAACCTAATTATGAATGCATTTTTATTGCAAACAAATCCTTAACTGTTCAATAACTGGTCTGTTCACCTGTAAATTCTTGATAGAAACAATCACCTTTTAGTTGAATTAATAAATTTATTAAATCGTTATTCAATAACAAGTCGTTCATTTCTGAATCCGTCGGCGCATTTTCATCAAATACAAATTAATCAGAACTATTTAATAAATTAGTGAAATTTTCCATGACACAGGTCGTAGGTAGCGATTTAATTGTAATATAATAATATTTTTATAAATTATTATATTATAAAACGAGGAACAGACAACTAGACAAGACATAAAACACTGTCAAATGTCGTAACTCGTAGTCGCAAGAAAAATGATTAGGATTGGGAATAGCAAAAAAAACCCGCTGGCCGCAGTCGCACTCGTGCAGGGCTGTGATAGGCGTTCTTATCTGACGGTTTATACAACACATACTATTAATAGCACATAAATTCCATTATAATTATTACATTATCATTGTTATGAAGGATATCTAACTTGAAATAATTATAGTTTTGGTTTATAAATTAAACACTCACTATGTTTTAATTCAAGTATATATTGTGATAATATTAAATAAACCAACTATTTGTATCTATTTTGATTTCCGTCTTATTAATGACACTAACAAATTAAAATGAAACTATGATTTCATAAATTTAAAGTATTTTATATTTCGTTATATCAACGAAGTTAGGCATTAATTTAAATTCATATACAATCATTTTATCGTAAATTTAAGTACTTTTGTTTACTTACTTTAAATAATATTTATTTATCAATTTAATGCAATTCAATTGATTCAAATTTTTTTTTTTTCATTAATTTGAAATAATTGTTATGTAATTGATTATAAACTAATGGTTTTAATGAAATTCATAATTAGTTGAAGCAAACTCGTATATTAATAAATCAATGTAACAAAAATTTAGATTTTAAGAAATGTTTTTTTCTGAGTGATCCTGAAGTTGAATGAATATTCATGAAGTTCATAAACAATTCTTGAATGCTTGGTTCTGTGGATTCGTTTTGATTCGATTGATGCATGTTCACAATTCTAAATACTAAAGAAACTTGTTCTTGGTGGCTAATATCTGGAGTGCAATCAATGATCACGGAATAATACCTATGCTTTTTAATTAAATTTATAATTGATTTTCGAACTTCGTTTGCCATTATTTCTATCAACTCATCTTGAATTCTGTATCCTAAGTAATGTACACGCGTTTCTTTATCTTTAATTCGTTTTACGTGTTTTCAGGGGCGTTCCGAACGGGGGGGGGGTAAGGGGGTGCCTACCTCCCCAAGATATTTTTGTCAGTCGGCAAATTGTAAATTTGGTGAAAAACTTTACACAGTCGGCAAAATTTCATTATATAGTATCGTCGTCACTGATTGTGTTAAAATTGTAGATATAGCGTTCATAGTATTATTATTTATTATTATAAATTATATAGACCGTAGACACTATAGAGTATAATATAGCTTATTACTAATGAGTTGTTTATGGTTTATACTGAATAGCGACTGTACATTTAATTTCTGGTAATACCACTGGACGGACTACGGACTGTACTGTTTAGATTGATTAGAATGATCGGAAATATTCTCAAAATACTCGTGATATACAATATAGTATATACTGTTATCGTGAGTCACGATACAAACAATCGACAAAAGCATAACGCGCTAACGCTGTAGACCCTCGGCAGCCTGCTGGTATATGTCTGTGTGTGTGTGTTTAGATTTGTGTAATTGCTGATTATTTAATATTCTACGTTGGCGATCGCCGGTACAACATAAGTTCCATGCTTATTCTTTTTCTAGGAAGATTTCTTGAATGTAAGTATTTATAATAATCATTATTTATTATTAAACGTGTTTACTATTTTAAGGCAAAAAATGTAGGGATACAGTAATTACTAATTTCTTTACCTTATATTATATAATTGTATATTTGTATTACATTAGTGACTAATTATTCAAGGAAGATTTTGAAAAAAAGTTTCTTCCTAGAAATCTTTAACTACCAACCAATAAATAATTACAATAATAATAATAACTAATAAGTAATATAGAAATGTTTTTTATGAATTTCAAAGTATGAACAATATTTCGTGTTTTATATTATGGCACACAAGTCACAAACACATAATGTATAAAATGTTAGGTATTTACAATTTTAAGGGGCCTGCGCGCGACCTGTTTTTTGCTCTAAAACATGCGTTACAGGAAAAACTCTCACGTCTCGTAGAGTGATCAGATTTTGATAATTTTTTTTTCGTTAAAAAGAGGAAAACTTTTTACAGTGCGCATTGATCTTTGATATTCAATATTCAATTTATTAGTCCTATAATAAGAGTTTGAATATTACACATTTTTATATGTTTTTAATTCTTATATTATTATTTTTTTTAGCAATGTAATCAAAAATCGAAGTTCAATGCGCCCTGTAAAAGATTGTCCTCTTTCTAACAAAAAAAAATTATCAAAATCTGATCACTCTACGAGACGTGAGAGTTTTTCCTACAAACCGTGTTTTGAGCAAGAAATTAGGCTTGTAATTTTTCTGCCTACCATTACGTTGACATGTGCATGCGCGTGCGTAGATAGGCCCGCATATTACCGATGTCCCACCGCACTCACACTAATGATCAGTTACAACTAACACAAAGGTATCGGGCGGCGGTTCCAAGTATACAAATTTCCTAAATGTTACTCCTTATTTAATAGCCGCGAGCAGACCCCTTAAAACAATTTTTATCATACGTTTCAGTAGCATAATTTTTTTTTGCCAGTTCGTTACACCTTGTATATATTTATATTTATATATCGTTTTTAAATTAGGATGTTTATGACTTTTTCATATTTTTCTTTTAGTCGTGCTCATTGGCCATTGCGCAGCAATTAATTTTTTTCATTTCGAATGGCATGGAATTTGTTACATTAAATTTTATTTTGCATATTTTTGCATACTTAGGGATTCTTTATAAAGAAATGCATATTTATAAAAAAAAAAAAAAAAAAATAGTAACATGAAAATTCATTGTGTTTTTTAACAGTTAACAATTAAAATTATAATAATGAATAAGAGAAAACGTATCAAATTGGAATGTGAAGAATGTGGTAGTCGGTTCGATGATGACTATAAAGCTCGTCACGAGAAAGCGATGCATGGTGGTAAAAAGGTCAAAACTAAATATGTGGGGGCTCCATTAAATCCATTTGAAGCCTCTAAGAAAAAAGCTACAGTTTCTGTTCCGGATGTTCCTTCTACAAGCGTTTCTTCTACCATGATAGCTACACAATCTTCATTTTTGTCTATCACAACTGAATCTTCTCCTAGTATTGAATCGACTTCCATGACTGAATCGTCTTCCATAACTGTTGATAAAGTGACTAACGAGTTGTTAGATGTGAAAGTTGATGAAAATGTTTATATAGAAAGACCTGCAGAGACTGAAACTAGTGAAACTATACCTGAAGATGAATCATTTTCCTGGATGAGTTGTGCTGGACAAGTTACCGCATTCCTCGCTAATTTCGAAAGGGCTAGTGATATTTTAAAAAATATAAAGACTGTTGCGGTTCCAAATCCAAGAATATTTCTCATCGAAATAATTGATTGTTTGTCAAAAATCCACAAAGAATGTGAGGAGTTACTTCAGTATGCTAGAAAAGGAGAAAAAGAAATCTTGGAAGAAAATGAAAAAATTGTTCCCAATAAATATTTTGTAATTTTAAACATTAAATGTTTCATTTAAATACATTAATAATTAAATATTTAAATATTAATGTTTTAATTAATATTTAATAAAGGTTAAAAATAACAATATATTAATATAAAGCTAATTTAACATTTCTTTGAATGTTTAAAAATGAAATATTTAAAATTCAACATTTAACTAAATCTTGTATTAGATTTCTATTTTAAAGTTTGAAATTAATCATTAAATATAATATTTAAAAGTTAATGTTTAAATAACCATTATCATTTTGTTCACGTTTAAATGTTTAGCTATCTTAAATACTAAATATTTATTTTTCATGGCTTAATAAACATTAAAATATGTTTTACATAAATTATGATATAAACATTTAAATACTGTTGTTTAAGTAATAATTTGTATTTAATTTCTCTTTAAACTTTAATATTTTACTAATAAATTGTAGGTTTATAAATCAATGTTAAATTTAACATTATTTTTTTGTTCATGTTTCAACGTTTAGGAACCTTAAATACTAAATATCTAAATATTTTTTTTGTTGTGGCTTATTAATATAAACATTAATTGAAGTTTACATAATCAAAAAATATATTGTAGCCAAACTTCTATGCTTTTTTTCTAAATATTGAAGTTCAACTTAAATTCACAATGACAATATTTCCATATTGTTCATGTTTAAATGTAGGTAATACTTATATTTTACTTCTGCATAATATAATATACAAAATATTATATAATAAAAGCATTTTATAGGTATAATAATATTATATATATATATTAAGATGTATAATATTTTATATATATTTATAATGTATTAATATATATACATATAATGTTTATTCAGTAAACATTTTAGATAAAGAATAAAACAATAGGTCATTTCAAAAGAACTAAATACATTTATTATAATATGTAAATATGTTATAGCTATATAGTATATTATATACATTAAATTAATTATTAATACAATTATAATACAGGATATAAATAAAAAATATATACACAATATACAAGTAATTGATATGAAACATAATATAATTATATTAAAGAACTTAATTTTAAATAAGATATTATATTGAAACGTATACAGGTACATTAGGACATATATATATATATATATAGGATATCTTATCTCATTTAAAGAAAATGTTTGGTATTTTTATTTTAAATACCTACTATTGTAATTATAATTTAAGTCATAATAAATGTTTTTATATCAAAAGTACTTAAATTTGTTTTTAATAGCTATTATAAAAAACTAGGTAAATGGATTTATTGGTACCTATAGCTATACCAAAGTAATTAATTAATTAATTATACTTTCATAATAGTAATATAATTTAAAAAAAAAATAAAAAAAAAATATGTATTTATTCATGTTCTACAACATAAGTATGATTTATAGGTAATGCAATGGACATCTTTAATTTTTAACACCATATATTTTACTTTAATACTATTAATATTATACATTTCATACTGTAAATCTAAATTACTAACAATATATATTCCTATCATAGAGCTATCGATTGGTTTTAGATAAAAGGGAACTTTGGTTAAATAACGTAGACCCAAAATAACATGGTCATTTGATGTATTTGTACATATATTTACAACTTTGACAATATCACCAAGAAAAGTTCCAATAAAACAATCTGCATTATTATTAGTATTTATTATAATTTTATTAAAAATCATTTTTTTATATTGAGGTTCAGAACAGTTATTTATCATAGGTCCAGAAGTATGCTGTTGTTTAAATTGATATTTTTCAGAATTTTTGATATTTAAAATTATTGGGGTGTTAAATATGATACTTTCAGTATAACGTTTTACAGTTTGTTGTAGTGGTTGTCCTGATTTTCTAACAAATTTTTTTAAAACCTTCATATAATTCTCAAAGGGAAACGCTGAACAATTATCTAATGAATCAAAATTAATAAAATCTTCATGAATATGCTGTAAGCAATGCATATTGTGGGACATCCATTCTTTTCCATAAATAATGATAAATTGTTCAATAAAGTAATTAATAAGTGATTTAGTATAGTTTGTAAGTTGGCTAGTATACTGTTTATGTTTACCTAATAAAATAAATATTGACACATTCAGGCATAAAAAGTTGAAATAACATTTGTCATCCAAAATAAATTTTAAGACTATGGGACCAGTATAAATCAGAAAAAGTCTAAACTCTGTAGCTTTCCATCTATTGAGTTCATTTAATCCACGTGGTTTACGTTGAAAATCACAGGGTACCATATTCTTAAGTGAAATTAAATATTCACTCATCATATTAATTTTAAAGCCTGGTATATGAACAGTTAATGGACCTTTATTTAGCCACAAATGTAATAATTGTCTTTGTATACCTAACCACAAATTGTGCATGTAATCAATTGAAAATACTTTGATTATGTCTATATTTGGCAAGTCAAGAAAAATTGACATTGAATCGCCTACATGATATTCTTCTTGGTCTTTGTTTTTAAAGTTATCATGTGTTCTTTTTGTGCAATTCAATTCAGGAAAACATACTTTATGTTTATAGTATATACCTTCAGTGTGGCAACGGGGACAAGAAAAATATCCACTATGATATTTAGTTTTCAAAACAAAAGCTTTAGCTGGAGTATCACAGCAGAATACGTCTAGTACAATCTCCTTTTTAATTAATTTATTATTTGTAGTCTTTATAAATATACCATTTAAAATAAGTTGCTTCATTTCTTTGAAAAATTCAGCCAAGAATATATTGGAGTCGTGTGGTTTATTATTTCCCCAGAAAATACCAATAGGAAATACAATGTTATTATTTGGCCTTATGTAGCATAAGATTGGCCAAAACACACTATTTGAACTTTTAGTTAATTGCAAACCGTCGATACCAAAGACTAACTTTATGACTGGATCTGGATTCTGGAATCTTGCTTTTCAAAATTATTTTCTGTGTCTGGAATAGAACTATGCCAGTTATCACTTACATCAGACTCATCAGAGCACTCTGAACTACTTTCGTCTCCATCAGATTCATTGGTTTCAAAAATATCATTTTGATATTCAGAAAATGTGTTGACATCTAAATAAAATATTTAATTTAATTTTAAAATCAATCATTTTACAACTACCTTTTGTAATTCTACTTTCTATGTAAAATGTAAATTTTAGTTTGCATTATATGATGTATATAAATATAGGTGTATATTATGTAGTATAGTGTGATCACTTACCTATTTCTTGATTTGTTGATGAAAATTGTTGTTTGAAATTAGAATGTACACTTTCTGTATCATCCGATAGTTCTGATTCTATACTCTGTGATTCATTTTCATATAGAGCAGTTTCTTCAATAATATTATCTAATACAGTAAAACCTCGTTAAGACGCTCCCGTTTAATACGCCATCCCGCTTAACACGCGGATTTTTCCCGGTCCCAGGTAATTGTACACTTTTAACATTGAAAAAAAGACGCTTAATACGCCAACGCATATTACGTAATCCCGCATAATACGCTCTAATTGCTGGCTTCTCAAACATTTTAAAATAGAAAAAAACCCAATTAATACAATCAGCGATAAGAATTTCGTTGAAACGTTTATCTATTATCGACCGAGTAATTGATATTTATTATTAACATCTTGATGTGGTTTATACTCTTACTATATGTATTTCGTTAGTACGTACGTACGTTAGTTATATGATCGGACGTTGAAGTGTACACTCAAATCACACGCAGATTTATAATTTGTATGTTTTGTTTATTGTTATTCGTGTGTTTTTTTATTATTAATTTTAAATACAACTTATGTTACTGTGTAATACATAACAAGTCACACTATGAACATTTTTCTAATTTATTCTATCTATGTACATACATATTATCACATTTAAAACGCTTTTAATATGCGGGTATCGCCTATAGCGCTTTAAGAGCGTAATAGGCGGGATATCGCCTATAACGCTATCCCGCATATTGCGCGGTTTTACGATTTCCCCTTCGAGAGCGTCTTAACGAGGTTTTACTGTAGTTCTCCCTCAAAGTTTTGTAATTCTGCTTCTAGTTTTCTACGCTTGGTTGACTTACTGGATGTCATATTGTCAATTGTAATAATATCAGTATATGTACAAAATAACACTATACTATATTAACAATTGTAGCGTTAGTGTTATTATTACGATAAAATGCAATACATAATACACATATACGAACAATTACGTATCTACTTAGTATTATTTTGTTATGTTATATTATTTTATATTATATTTATTATTATGCGGGTTGCTACTACTGCCACGATGATGTACTACCACGATAACATAATACCACGAACATATTACTCCGAATATAAAATGTTACGAATGCAACTAGTCCGATATTATACTATCACGATAACATAATGCTCCGAACAATTATTACTCCGAATATTATAAAAATTTACAGATAACAATACTAGTCCGATATTATACCATAGAATATTCTATGATTATACATTTATACTATTACGATAAAATAATGCTCCGAATTAATGCTCCTAATGTACAATGTTACGACTACAACTTACAACTAGTCCGATATTATACTACAACTACAATATTATAATGTTCTGCATATAAAATGTTATGAATACAACTACCAAGACCACGACCCAGCTAGTTTGGCGTCCATGTATTTTTCAATTTTTTTTCCGTACCTATGTAGTTAAACATGCTGAAAACAGTGGGGAAGTGTTAATTTGGCGGACAGCCTTAGACCTTAGTTTAAAGTTATAGCTAGGTAATTGAAATTTTGGTATTGTCATATACACCCCGGCGTGGTCCCTCGCTCGCTCGGACAATTAACATCTAAAACATTCCTCAGACTTGTTATGTAAATAAACTACTATGATTATTGCACCATAATATTTAAAACGTTGATTTACCAATTAAAAAAAAATAGAAATTTAAAATTCGTTATACCTTAGTGCTGTAAACTATAAGCGTTGTGTACTGTCTTGTACGTGCGCGCAAGACACCGAAAATAGAGAACTTATAGAGGCTATACCATAAAAAATAATGATTTTTGGCAATTCATTTTCGCACCATCGTTCTTAACTTGTTGTAATACATTGGTGTCCGACAAAAAAATTTACCTAACACTATATTTAACAAACATTCTATTTGAAAAAAAATGTCCAAGCCATAATCCCCACCTCAATCCAAAATAATCCTCAATACAAACCTCGATAATTAGATTTTATACTATAAAATAAATATATCACCTAATAATTTGTTTATGTAAATTTGTATTTTAATTTTAATTGTTGGAAGTTTGCTTTGAAACTGTAGATACTCCCCCCAAAAATATTAAAAATATTTAAGTTGTTAATGAGAAATAAATATCATCCAATTTAAATTATGATAACTTTTTGTTAAATAACTATAAGTATAAAAGTGTACAACCAGTGCTTGAATTGGAAAAAAAAATAGTAAGGGGATGCAAAAGTATAAAAAATATGTGTGTCCCCGAACATTAAAATGTCTTATTGCAATGAATTGGAAATTAGAAGGGGGACGCTAAAATATTTTTAAAATAGAAGTAGGACTCCATCCCCCCGCATCCTCCCCCAATTCAACCACCGTGTACAACTTTAACCTTCCCATCAAAATTTAAAAATAAAATAATATTATTTTGTGTACGTGCCTGTCTACTACCTACTGCAATAATCAATAGTCAATACTGCATAGTTATGATAAAAATACAAATTAAAAATTGTACCAGGGCGACTCAACTATTTCTTATCTGGGGGAACGTCCAGCAACTAGAAAGCCATGGTTATGGGGCTGGGAAATATAGCCAGGTGTGGTAAGGAAAATGTCCAAAAATGGCGGTGAGGTGGGGAGAGGTCAAGCGTACTGGACCGGTGGATCCCTCCCCCGTAACCTGACCGTAGACAAATATAATTTTTATGTTAGCATTTTATATAGGTACCTACACCATACAATTTTCAAAATATTTTGTTTCTTTTTGAGCTATTATACTTATAGGCATACCAAAATACACCAAAAATATCGAAAATGTGCACATTATTTTTTTATTAAAAAGTATAGGCCACAACTATAGGGTAAGTACAGGTCACGGGGTATAGCTTATCGCAACATCGCCTATATGTACCTGTGATATGCAATTTGCTGATATCTCTATTAATTAGTCTATTATTGTACCTATAACTTAGTCATAATTACCTACACTCAAGTATTGTCACGATTTGTTTTATCTACTTCTTGAAATGTATAGTGGATAAAATAAAGTTGTGTCAAAGCCATTTTTTAAAATTCTTATACTAGGTATCAGTAGATTGATGACTTTTCTAGACAGAAAAAATATGTTAATATTTAATGTATATTATTTGTATTTTCAGTATAATTGACAAATGGCAGACTGATACATCATCAATAAAATATGGGTCTACTATACACTCAACACCAAAATTCAATGGACTATTAAAGTTATATCTTTGTGGAAGACTTGCAGTATCTAATGCTGTATTAGTGTATTATATTTATACTATATTTCTGTATTATACAAACTAAAAAATATATGAATAATTATTTAACTAATAAATTAACATTTAACCTAATTATACCTAATTACATTTATAAAATATAAATATGACGTAAGTAGTAAGAAATCAAATAAAGTACATAGAAAAAAGCAAAAAATAATTAGAATTAAGTATATCCAGTATAGGTATAGGTATATTAAAATATTTGATAATATATGTTAGTATAATGGCATTGCTTATTATTGTTACTTTTTGCCTTTCGGTGTGGCCATCTGGAAATAAGGAAATAAAAACTAAAAACCATGTAAAAATGAGTCTATTAGCCCAAGTAACACCGAATATTCATCTAATAGTAGATCATCCTTATTTTTCGTATATTATTGTAATATTACATTTTAACTGGATATAATTATTCATTGAATAATCTATATAAGCATCTTTCTATTCATAATAATTTATTCATAATAAATGAATATTTTATAAAGAATATTGATTCTATAATATTATATACATAATTATGTTTTCATAATTTAATTTAGAACATTCAATGAATAACCTCGAATGAACATTTATAAGAAATGTCCTGTCATGAATGTTCTAAGCATAAAGAGATACGGTGGATATTATGAATATTCATTCTATAATATTATATACATAATTATATTTTCATAATTTTATTTAGAACATTCAATGAATAACCTAAAATGAACATTTCTAAGGAATGTCCTGTCATGAATGTTCTAAGCATAAGGAGATACAGTGGATATTATGAATATTCTTTCTATAATATTATATACATAATTATGTTTTTATAATTTTATTTAGAACACTCTATGAACAATCTAGAAAGAACATTCATAAGGAATGATATGTCCTGTTATATGATGAATGTTATGCAGAAAATATATTATATATAATATATATAAATATAAAGATATAAAGTTGATATTATGAATATTCATTTTATAAGACGATAATATTATATACGTTTAAGTTATAATGATTTTTTCAAAATTTGATTATGAACATCCTATGAATAATCTGAAATGAAGATAGAAACAACTTACTGATAAAATAAACGTCCTGGAATTCCCCATGCGTTAATATCTATAATAATATGTATAATTATATGTGTACTATTGCGTAATGCGTATACATGGTGGTGTGTGTGTGTATCAATGTCATAACCACTCATCACTTTTAACTTTTTAAGTTTTATTAGCACTATTTATTATTATATATGCATGGTGCGCGACGTTTAGCGATTTTGTTATTTTCAAGTTGTATACAACATTTTGTATTAAATATTAAGTAGTCATGTGTTAATTTCAATTGGCATTCGAAAGTTGTTTAATTTGTTGTTTATTTGAATCTATTGGTATCATAACCACTCATCACTTAACTTTTTAAATTTTATTTGCACAATTTATAATTATTATATGATGGTGCGCGACGTTTAGCGATTTTGTTATTTCCATATTTTCAAGTTGTATACAATATTTTGTATTTTAATATATAGTAAGTGATGCTCGAAGTCATGTGTTAATTTCAATTGGCATTCAAAAGTCGTTTAATTAATTGTTTATTTGAATCTATTGATATTCGTCAACGTGAAATACCTAGGTATAGGTATTCCTAATACTGGTAAGTTTTTATTTTTAATATTTTAGATCTATGCGACTATACCTATTTATTATACTGCAGTAATCATAAAAATATAAAATAGTATTTTGCTTTGGTTTACAGCTATATTTATTAATTGACTTACTAAAAAAAAAATATCATGTTATGTTTTGTATAATCTCTACTAGGTATGTTATTGTTTTAGTCAAAATTACATAGTGAACATTAATAACAATATATTAACTTTATATTTTAATATGTTGTCTGTAAAAATTAATTATAAGTATATAATAGGTATAGTCCCATTATAAGTTACATTTAATAGTAGATACGGTTTACACCTTATACACTTAACATATTTTATCTGACTCATAATCCATGGTTTTAATAAGTTTTTATTAAAATACTAAATAGTTATATACTCGTATCAATAAGTGACTTCAAATTATATTTATATTTAAATTTTGGTTAGTAACTACTTTATAAGATCAGAAACATGCACATGTGATATAAAATTAGATGTCTAACACAAATTGTGTAATTTTATAATTTATCATAGATTTGTATTTCTAACTTCTTTTTATCTTATTATATAGATATACAGTATAAAGTCTTTCTATCTTATCTACATAGACTTTATCCTCGTAGACTGGCCCTAAGAATTCAAATTCAGTAACATAGGTAGGTATTTTATTAGCATTTTTTTGGTAGCATTAAACTGGATTACAATAAAAAGATACGTTTGACATCAAAATCTCAATTTAATAAAAATGTGAGGCATGAACTTCAAAATTTGGATAATTTGAGAAAGAATAATGCAACATCAACAGTTACTTTCAAGAATCCTAGTTCAGTTGTCCAGTGTGAGCCTAATTCTGCTACTGAAATATCAAATGCGTTATGCAATAATAATGTCACAAGTATACCTTGTCCACAATTATATGAAACAGAAAATGATTCTTTAATATTACCAACAATTTCATCTGTTCAAACCTCCAGTTTACCCTCAAGTTTACCTGACAATGTTGTAAATAAGGACAGCAGTGAGTTAGAGAACTCAACAATTATTTCTATTCCTGATCAATTACGAGCATGGGCAATTAAGAATAAAATTACTCATGTTGCTTTGGGTGAACTTCTATTAATTCAAAGACAAATACCTAGCTTACAAAATTTACCCAAATGCCCAAGGTCATTTTTAAATACACAAAGAAAAACTGTTTTGAGAGACATAAATCCAGGAAAATACTACCATTTTGGTTTAGAAAATGGTATTATCAGTATGCTTGAAAAAATTGATTTGTCCAATATGAGTGTTATTAACGTTGGAATTAATATTGATGGTTTACCCCTAAGTGACTCATCATTAAGTCAAGTTTATCCAATTTTATGTTTGATAACTAATACCAATAACTTATTATTTTCTTCAAATATTTTTTGTGTAGGCATCTACCATGGCTACGATAAACCATCTGATTTTAATAACTTTTTAGAAGAGTTTGTTAATGAAGCTGTTAATTTAACATTAAATGGTATACATATAGGCACTAGACATTTTAATTTTAAAATTGTCATGTTATTGTTTGATGCTGTTGCTAAAGCAAGTGTTTTAAAAATCAAAGGACATAGTGGGTACTCGTCATGTTCCAAATGTACTCAAGAAGGAGAATACCTGGATCATGTTATTTTCCCTGATATTGATTTTATTAAAAGAACTGATGAAGATTTTTTAAATCAATCAGATCAAGAACACCATACTGGTCATACTATCCTTCAGCGAATTCCTAATTTAGGTTTAGTTACTGAAGTCCCACTAGATTATATGCACTTAATATGTCTAGGAGTGGTTAAGAAATTGCTAGTTAACACTTGGTGTTTTGGGCGCCCCCCTCATAAATTACCATCAAGGATTGTGGGGATCATATCTGATTCGTTGTTACAATTAGTTAAATATATTCCTCTCGAATTCGCAAGAAAACCAAGACCAATTAAAGAGGCTAAACGGTATAAAGCCACAGAATTTAGACAATTCCTGTTGTATACTGGTATAATTGTTTTAAAAAACAATTTAAATGAACAGAAATATGATCATTTCTTAACATTACATGCTGCAATCCGTATATTGTTGTCTGATACCTTATTGCCAACTATGACTGACTATGCTGAAGAGTTACTAAGGCATTTTGTTGTTTCTTCTAAATTAATTTATGGTCCTCAAATTTTATCTCACAATTTTCATAATTTACTACATTTGACTGACGATGCCAGAAAGTACGGAAATTTAAACTTATTTAGTAATTTTTCTTCTGAAAATTACCTACAGAAAATAAAAAAACTTTTAAGAGCACACAACAATGTTTTATCACAAATAGTACGACGGTTTTCAGAAGAAAGATCTTTACTACAGATATCACCTACAGTTAAAATTCAGCCTAATAGTTTTAAATTAGAAAAAATATATAATAATGGCATTTTAATTAATGATACTACTGACCCTCAGTACAAACAAGTAACTTTTTCTAACTTTAAACTTTGTTTAAAATTGCAAGATTCGTGTTGCAAACTAAAATGTGGCACTATTATTGAAATTAAAAACTTTGCCTATTGCCGGACATCGAATGAAGTGGTTATTATTGGTTTGAAATATAATAATATATCTGACTTTTACACAAAACCTTGTTCTTCATCAATATTTGGAATTCATGTTGTTAATGAGTTAAGCAAAAGTTATTCACATTGGCCATTATCAGATGTCTATCAAAAATTAATACGTTTGCCCTATGACAGAAGTTTTGTAGTTATACCATTACTACATATTGAAAATTGATATTATTTAAAATCTTATTTA
Organism: Diuraphis noxia; assembly: GCF_037042655.1. Taxonomy (NCBI): domain Eukaryota; kingdom Metazoa; phylum Arthropoda; class Insecta; order Hemiptera; family Aphididae; genus Diuraphis; species Diuraphis noxia. The sequence continues at coordinate 63,215,017 of NW_028301711.1, forward strand.
ATTTTCTCTTTCACATTTTTAGTTTTTACTTAACAATTTTATTTGTAAATATACCTATTGAACTGTTCAATATCTGTTCGATAATTATCATACTATATTTTATTTATTTTCATTACTATATTATTATGCAAGCTGTCTACAAATATGTGTTTAGTTATTTAATACATTATAAAAGCATTCACTTTATATATATATATATATATATATATATAATATAAATTTTATATTGATTATAGATCATGTCTGCAGTTTGTGGGTGGTATGTCGTTAAATTTATTCATGAAAAAAATACTATCGAAGTTATTCCAAATAATTGGATGATAAATTTTGATACATGTCTATGGCCTTCACATATTGGCTTAATAAAGATGCAAGCAGCAATTAAAAATAGATTAACTCCAAATAATGATTGGTCTTCATATGCCATTAAAGTGATTTGTACAAGAATGTTTTCAAATTATAATGAAGCCTCTAAATTTGCTAACAAAACTCTTGCGGAAACTTCTTCAGAATCTGACACACCAAAATTCTCAACTATTTTCAAAAATCGTAAACGTACAAATGCAAACAATAACAATGTATTGAATAAAAAACATACACTGCAGGGTAATGATGAAAGTAGTGATGAAGAACAGCCTACATCTTATGATGTACCACCATATCCAAAATGTCCAAGTATGTTTTATATTGATATCTGAATGTAATGTTCTCCTAAACAATGTTTTTATTCTATTATCTGTTTATTTCATTTAGATTTAGAAACAATCGTAGAAGAAAAAAACAACACAGTTGAAATTAATTATTGTGATGAAGATGAAATTACTAATAATATATTACTAATTGATGATGACTATAATGTTTTTGAAGAAGGATTAAATAAGTCTGATTTACAACAATCCTTAGGTAAGTTTTGTGCTTTATATAATAATTTATACATTAAAATTCATTTTAAAATACACCTATTAATTATTATACATATTATATACCTATAATGGTTTGAAAGTAAATTAATTATTACATATTTTGGTTAAATCATATCAAAGGACACTGAATATTTTAAACTTTAAATTAACTACCTATGTATAAATTATTATACTTTTATTTAATTCATAACTAATTAAATAATTAAATGATATTCATTTATTTATGGTTTACAGAAAACAACTCTGCAGATTTGGAAAAATCTTCTAACTTACTTCTCGAATTACCGGCTGAAGTAAACAAAGAAGCTGCTCTAATCAATTCATCATTATCAACTACAAATAACTGTAGTGATTCAGGTACAAACAAAACATATAATTTATTTAAAAAAATTTAATACAAAGTTTTTGGACTTACGTATGAGAAATGTATATTTAGTTTAATTTCAATATAGGTAAAATACCTTTATTATCATATTATCAAGCTGATTAATAGTTTACTATTAATAAATAATGCTCATTTTATACAATTCTAGTTTTTAACAATCACTTGGATTTTTAATATTTTTCATTGTTCTATAGAATATTTATACATGTCTTACTTTTTCATTTCAAAATATGTTTATATTTCATAGTTTATTTTCCTAAGAAAATAACCACTATAATTGTCCTAATAATAAATTGTTCGGGAGACATTTGTTGATATTAATATATATTTATTATATAATTTATTAAATAGGTATAATAATACCTAACTTATATTTAACTATATATTATTGATATTAAAAAATTTTTTAATAATATTAAATCCTAACAGAATTCCAAAGGCAAGTCATGAGACAGCTTGTTACTCTGAATGCCAGATCTGAGGAACATACAAAGTATCTCAATATCATAATGGTTATGGTTAACGACCTCAAAGATAAGTTGAAACCTCTAGATGAAACATCAATAAATGGCCGCCCTGAAGTAGAAAATGTTTTTTCTAAATTTCCTGTATCTGATGAGAATTCACTAAATGAAATAACTAACGACTTGAATAATAATTCTTCACTCTATGATCAAATTGTAAGTTATGTTAATACATGACATATATATATATATTTGTTATACTTGTAAATCTTAATATTACAATATATTAAGTATCATATCAAATATGTCTTTAAAATATGATTCATTAAATGTTTAGGTTAAAACTTTAGCATTGATTGGAGGATCATCTTTCAAAGAGTCGGTCAGGCGCATCTTAAGAAAATTGATAACTGATAATTATGCTAAATCATTTAGTTATACTGGGCATAAGAACAATAAACTACCATTTAACAAAACTATTTTGGCATCATTACTCACAAGTAAATATGATCTTTTTAAATATAAATAACAAATTTATTATTTATTTACTTATTTTCAAAATACATAATTCAATTTAATCTGTCATTTTATTGATTGCTACTCAGCCCTTAAAATATCCAAATGTTCATTCCACACAAATAGTCTTAAATCAAATTAATCTAAATAAGAAATCAATGCTATAAAAACTAGCACCAATTATATTTCTTCAGCCAATAACACATAATATAAATTAAATAATAATATGTATAAATATATTATTTCATTACTGTGAACAAAATTAAATTATTATTAATTAATTTATATATTAATTTACTCAAATTAATAGTACAACATTAATAACTACAATTTCAATAATATGTTTATAAGAATTAGTTGAAGTTACTATAAAAAACCATATATAGCATGAATTATTAATTAAAATATAAATTTACAGTCAATTTCTTTAATGTTAATACCATACATCAATAAATGATTTTTAGATTGAATCCAAATTGCATTTTTTTTTAAATTAAAAAAAAATAGAACCTATTTAACAAACTTGAAGGTTCAATAAAATAAAATTGTGATATAGTAATTTAAACACACTTTCAAATTTCATACTTTGACACAATTTTAGGGATTGCGATTACTATTATTGGCATTAAAAATTCATGGTGATATTTTTTTCTTAATTTATTAAATAGTTATCATTAACATGTTTTAACATTATCAATTATTGGTAACGATGAATTTATAAAATGTATTTGTATCCTTAAACATTTGATTCACAGTTGCTAGTTTTTGATTAATAGACCAATAATAATTTTGCAATTAGTTGCATATATTTTATCCTAAAATTTTACTGTATAGTTTATTTTTTTTTTTTTGCATAATTCAAGAGTGCAGATTTTTACTTTTATATTACTGGGATATTTTTTACTTTACTTGAGGATATATTAGTGTTATATTAATATCAAATGATTTTTTGTTCACTGCAGCAGTGACAACAAGCTAATACCTTATAATTAATCAATAAATAATATGATAGTGTCCGCTATTTATATAATAAGTGGGTCCGATCCTCTTCTATTCTACGCCCCTTTTGTACATTTTCCAAGCCCCTCCTATAAATGAAAATAAATTGATCATCTTTTTTATTGATCATCTATACTATGCATATACACTATACAGTTTGGTATTCATTTAATATATATGTTCTAATTATATAGTATGTAATTGTTTTAGAAGCTGTTCATTCATCTCACAATAATTCAGAAAAAACAATTAAAGAAATTGAATCTGTAGCAAGTATTTGGCTAACCAAAGCAGGGGAAAGAGCAAATAAGACTATCGTTTTAAATGTTAATATTAATTAATTTAAACATAAAAATGTGTTCTTACTACTATTTAATATTAACTATTTTTTTTTCTTTTTACACAGAATATAAAATATATGAGTGTTTCAAAGTTGATTTTGGTTTATTTTTTTTTAGTAAGATAGTCTTAAATATTGCATTTAAATGCAAGATTTTTAAATAATAAGTTAGTCCATATATATATATTGTATGCAAATATCATAAAAAAAATATAAAAATATATGTATATATATTATATATCTCTATATAATCTAAAATCAATTAATATATTCACAACCAATGGATATGAGTTTTATTATTAATAGAATATGATATTCATCATCAAGTAGTATTTTGGTAATCATGTATAGGAATAATTATGAGTTATTCATATATTATTTAATTTTAAATACCCAAAGAATATTCTATAAATAATTCAAATTACTATATGAATATTCCTATAAGACTATTTATAGTTGATTCAATGAGACCGAATATTCATGGACTATCTATAGTAGACTCATTTTGCAATTTTTTCCTAATATATGCATATTCATAGAAGATCTTTATGTGAATGAAGAATATTCTTTACATATTGCATATATTCTTAGTGAATATTCTATTAATATTTTATTAACATCCACGTGTTACTTGGGAGTGTATGGACATTGTGATTTTTCACAATGATGGGTTTTTACCAATTTATTCACCATATATGTATTAAGATTTAAGAATAAAGATTTAGGTTCATACTTTTGAAATTTCAACCTAAACATTTGAAGCTTTGACCTTTGAGTAGGTACCCGTACCCCCCACTGGTCACCACCATGAAAATAAAAAGCAAAAAGTACATAAAATATTAACAACTCGTGAGGTACAACATGACAATTTATTATTAAACGGCTAGAGCTTTTTCAATTATTTATTCAATAAATATTTTATACGTCATTTACGTCTTAAACATAAACTTAGACAGGTGTGCTACCCTGGCACCTCATGGTTAAAATGTTGACTACTAGAAAACTGTTTGGTATCGTGTTATTTATTATGTACCAATTTTTAATCAAACCGGAGCCTCGGAAAATTGGAGTTTAATTAATTAAAATATCTTAAGTATTGTACCTACACAAATCAATTATTAGGAATGTTTTTATCGTTTGTTTTAATAAATTTGTTTTTTAAATTTAATACTTACCACATTAAATGTTAATTATACATTATACCTACATAAATATGTTATGTAAGTCTTTCAACAAAAATTTACTGGATTACCTACTTATGACCTTATGAGTTTAATATAATTGATTATGCTTCAATGAATAAGCGTATATGGTTCATAATCTCAGTTCGTCCCAGACTCAGAATTTAGAATTGTAGTTGAGTGCTTGAGTCCGAAACTATCTACACATACTAAGTACTATTAATTTATTGTAAGCATATAATTAATAATGTATAAATTTAATATAATATTATGTACCTATTGATTAATATAATATGTCATATATATTATATCTTTTCAATGGTATAATTTATTTATATGAATATACAATACATTGATAGCATCATAAGGATCATATTAAGTTTGAGCCTACACGTTAAGGTAGGAAGGTAGGTACCTCGTACCTAACTAGTTACCTAGTGATTTTTGAAATTCAATTTACAAGTAATTATTTAATCTAACCTAACTAGTTACCTAGTGATTTTTGAAATTCAATTTACAAGTAATTATTTATTTATTTAAGTTACAACAATACAATTTTAAGAAGGCTAAACCCCCTAAACCCCCACCTATTTGTGCCACTGGAAACTATTACAGTTGTGTTTCGACAAAATTTTATAAATCAATAATTCAACTCTAAATTTATTTATAATGTAATTTTTATACAAATTCTCTATTTAGTTATTTGTTACACAATTTTAGATTCTGAGTGGAACGATTTATTTTTGCGTCTGTGTACCCGATAAGTAGTCGAAATAATGCTTCGATTTTCAACTTCAGTAGTTTGTTCGATTGGAAAGTGAATATCTTTGGTGCGTTGGGGAGGACAAAATTAAATTTGGTATTTGGTGTAACTTTAAAACAAATAACCGTAGAAACATGACATTTTCACTGGTTGTTTATATTCGCATTTTCTATAGACGATAATATTTTCAAAATATTTTGATTTATTTTGAACTGTTTAGGAACATTTTCCATCTTTTTTTAGTTTTTTTTTTCATATCAATCATATCAATATAATTGTATTTGTTGGTTAAAAAAGCTTGAAAATTTAATAGAAGGCTCCTAGTATATTGTTTCAAAGGCAGATGAAAAATATTAAAAATCCTTAGTCACAGTTTTTTTTTTATAAGCATTTAAAGTTAAAAAATTGACAAAATATGGAAAAATCACGAAAATTAGCAAATTATTTTGAGTTAAGACTTCGTAAAAATTTTTCTTTTTAAATCTAAGATTTGAAAATGTAATACAAGAGTACTCATAAGTTTTTCTACCTTTAACAAAAAAAAAATTCTCTACCGGAAAGTCAAATTAATTTTTTATGAGCGTTTGAAATTCAAATTTTTACAACATTATATATTCACTCGATTTCTCATGTAGCGATTTCCTTATTTTGTTGTAATTCAAAAACGAACAACTATAGATGCATCAAAATTTCACTGAATGTTTATATTAGCATTTCCTATACATCATACAATTTTGAAAATGTTTTGACTCTTTTTGAGCTGTTTACGGACATTTACAGTTTTCAATTTTTTTAGTTTTTTTTTTCTATAAATATCAATAGGGTTTACAAGGTTTTATCTGTTGGGCCAAAAAGTGTAAAAATTTAATGCAAGGCTCCTGATATATTGTTACAATATCAGTTGCAAAATATTAAAAATACATGGGCACAATTTTTTTTTATAAGCATTTAAAGATCGAATTTTGACAAAATTTATCAAATTTAAAATTGAATAATTATTTTGTAGTTAAAAATTTATAAAATTTTCAGCTTTTATATCTTAGGATTGACAATTTAAAACAAGATTCCGCGTAAAGTAATTAATTCTGTTAACAAAAAATCTAATAAATACATAAGCAAATTTTATTTTTATAGTCATTTTAAGTTCAAATTTGGACGAAATTACACAATAAAAACCTAGAATAACTATTTTAGTTATTTTGTTGTGATTGTATAATATTATTCGTGGGTACTTGAAACTTCTAAAGTACACCGTCTCCGCTCAGAATCGTTTTTCTTATACAGTGATATTCTAACAACATTCTTACGAAATTATGTAATCCATTACTTTCAAATAATCAACATGGTTTTAGACAAAACAGATCAACAGTTACAAACTTAAGCATATTCGATATTCAAACAATCGATCTTACAGTCGTTTAGTAGGTACTCAATCACAAACTGATGTTATTTATACGGATATAGAGAAAGCATTTGATAGAATAAATCACAAACTATTAATAAATAAACTTGAATCTTATGGTTTTGCTGAACCACTTATTTCATAGTTTCATTCGTTTATCTCTGGCCGTACTCAGGTTATCAAATATGGCAACCATCTGTCTGAAAAAATTAACGTTACCTCAGGAGTTCCTCAAGGATACCGCACTTATCTCCGATATTATTCTGTCTTTTTATTAACGATAGGTATATCAGAAGTAGTTACATATTCAAAAATCTTACTGTTTGCCTATGATGCAAAAATATTTAGAGGAATTAGGACCATGGATGATGCTATTAAACTCCAGTTTGATTTAGATAATATCTTTAGGTGGTGTCAAAAAAATGATTTATATTTAAACTTAAAAAATGTTCCACGATTACTTTTTCTTTGAAAAAGACGAAAATTATATTTAATTATTCTGTAGCAGATATTAGTTTACAAAGAGTATCTATAGTAAATGACCTTGGAGTTTGGTTTGATGTTAACCTCTCTTTTAATGACCATATACATTTCATTAGAAACAAAGCGTTTGCCAAATTAGGTTTTTTATAACGCACATGTGCTCATTTTAGAGATCAATTGGCATTAAAAACTTTATACCAGTCTATTGTCCGTTCTCATTTTGATTATGCATTACTTATCTGGCATCCATATTTTAAAATCTAGCATACAGAGTCTAGAGAAAGTTCAAAATAATTTTATTCGTTTCTTATGTTTTCAATGTTTTGTATTTAGAACTCCACATTCAAAGTGGAATCAAATATTTTTAACATATTTACGTTTGAAAACCGTTTTCTTCAAATAAAACTAAAATTTTTATACAAAATAATAAATAATATGATTGATTGCCCTGAAATACTACAAAACTTACAGTTTAAAATAAATTCAAAAAATTGTCGCGAAAAAAACTTATTTTATATAAAAAATGTAAACACGTCATACATGTTAAATTCACCTTCAAATATTCTAATGTTGGCTGGGAATTATGTTGAAGATATTGATTTTTTTAATACATCTTTGTCAACATTTTCTGTTCAAATATTATATAAAATAAAATAAATTATGGAGTCTTGTTTTTTTTTATTTTTTCATGTAGGTATTACTTTGACGCTTTGTATTTTGTGTATAACTTTTGATTTAATTTTAAAATTTTTTGTAAATTATAATTTTTTTTTTTTTAATATCCTTATAGACTGATAACTATAAATATTTTGTATTATATTATATAAAATAAAAAAAAATGTAAATTGGAATTATATTTCAGTTAATAAAGAATTATTATTATTATATTATATCATTGAATTCAAATTTAGTACCATCCATTATACAGTGACCCACTTGTAACCTACTGTACAGGAGACCACCTTTTTACTAGGTATTCAGTTTTGCCATTATTTTCTTGTGCCCTATAAGGGGTTAAGGTAGGTAAAAAAATAATATATACATAGGTACCTACATAGACAGTCAGACAAGGTCACCGGGGTAAGTAAGGGTTAGGAAATTAGGTATATAAATAGATTATTAACGATTGCAAATCATGATGTGGCCACAATAGTGAGAATGGTAATAAATAATAATAAATCACAAAAAGGTTTCATCAACATATAAATTGATATGATGCCAATAATTTTCTTTACATGTTTTTGGTAATAGATTATAGCTTTACCACATTTACCAGCTGAGCGTGTCCCTGAATTGCCAGAAGACTTCAATATTCCCGGAGCATTTCTGGCAATTACAAATCTTGCCACACGAATGGGCATATTAAACCATGTGACAGAATTTTTGAATTACATTCGTAATTATTGGATCAACATCATCCGTCCAGCAGGCTTTACAGTTTACGGATTGAACATCCGTACAAACAATTACGTCGAGAGCTTCCACAGCATGCTAAGATCAGCTATTGGTCGCCACCCGCCTGTGTGGACTTTCTACGGTAAAATATCTTATTTAAATAACAGATATTATATGTGTGAACATTAAATTATTATGTATCAATAATTTGTAGATCGATTGCGTTCTGTTGAAGCCAGAGTAAGGAGAGAAACTTGGCAAATAATTAGCGGACAAAGGGTAAGATAATTTAATATACTGTTCAGTACATTTTGATAATCCTTTTATGATGTACCTATTTATAATTATAGGTTCGTCGATCTATTGTGACATCCAGAGATACTAACAACCACATTTTGGCTGATGCTTTGGACAGCATACGGAATGGGCGTTACGATACAATGGCATACTTGAGACGAGTAGCCTACTCAGCAAGAGGCTATTTGGATCGACAAATAGGCCAATTACCTAATGGTAACACAACAAATTACATTTATGTCTACAAACTAAATTATACAATGATTGTTTTACCTACAGAAATCATCAGAGATCTGGATATTCAAAATCCGATAAGGGTCAACATTCAACCACAACCACCAGCTCCACCAGTGCATGTTTGTGGGATTAGAAGGCCTAGAGGTCGTGGACGTCAATCGGTTGAAAGGCCAGATCCGGTTCCTGCTGATCCTCCTGTTGTCGGCAATCTTGATGCACTGGGTAATAATCATAATTTAAAGTATAAAAGTTAAGTTTGTCCTTGGGGGTATGTATTCTGTTTAGAAAAGACATTGGGTTGTTTAGCACTAGATGAAATTATATTTTCTAAAAATATAGCATTATAAGAAATAATGATTTGTATTTACTATTTTGTTCAAGAAATTTTTGAAGACGTGGTTGAAGAAGCTGTAGTACCAGGAATTGAAGGTACAAATAACTTTTACAAATTAATACTTAACAACTTATGAAAAATTAAAATTAATATTATGTTATTGTTTGTATTTAAGTTGATCAATCGAGCGATGTTGAAATAGTCTTGTTAGGACCTCATGATTTTCTTCTCGATGGTAAGTAAATAACATTACAATTCTATAATAACACATAAAATATCCTTAAACAATAAATACAAGTTACTTCATAAAAACAGAAAAAAAAATAAACAAAAGATTAGTAATTAAATTATAATAATAATTCATGTTAATGTAAATAATAGGTAATGCTTTGGAATTCGAGAAATAATATTAGATTTAAAATTAGGTATACAAATTAAGTCTAAATTACTATGAGTATGTTTACGGGTGATTGGGACAGCAATTAAAAATAAAATTTCTGAGCAGATGGCAAAGCCATTTATGACATCAAAGACAAACATAATACTATATTCTGTTAAATTATGTCTAATAAACTCCTTATCTATGTAGTCTTGTACCAAATTAAAAAAGAATCTCTAGGTATAGGACAATGAGAAATATAGGCTAGTTCTTTAAAAAAACTTGTATTGAACAGTATCAAGATCATTTCTATACACATTACGCATCATAATATATTAGAATTATTAGAATTCCAAATTCTAGATTTGATGTAACTGGGGAACTGTACAAGTATTTTTAAACATAATATACAGTACTCAACCTATCAATAGGACATTAATTAGATAATTAAAAAAAAAAAAACTACATGAGAAGGTTATATATCTTACACTTTGTCATACACTTGACACGGTACGCAGCAGCAGCCAGTACAAAGTACAGGCACTGCCGCGACCGATCTACGACTTTATCAACCACCACTACGGGTGACAACGACGCGACACCGTCGACTCCCCCTCCACGCTGAACAGGCTAGGCGGGACAGGAAGACAAGTCGCGCCGGACGAGTACCGGCCGTCGGCCATCGGCGACTTTTGCACCAACCATACAACGGACACGTTGTCGCGACGAGGAACCGAGCACTTTGCTTTTCTGTTTTTTATATGTACAATTTTGATTTTCTTTGTTACCCTTTACATTGATATTCATTACTATCGTGCTAACCAGTGTGTTGTGTGCAATAAAACATTATATCAAACTTAAAATCTTAAACTGTGTTCACCTTCATACACCACACCTCAATCACCAAACCTTGACAGGCCGACGCTCAGCCACATCAACACCAAGCATCGCCGTGTCACACTAAACACTAGTTTCATTTTGAATAAACATTTCTTTTGAATTCCATAACATAAGCCTATTATTTAGATTGAATACACCTTGTATCATCTATTCTGTGCTCTAGGTTTAGAGTGATAGTTAAATAAATAATGACACACTTTAAAATCGAAGGAGGAATATCAATTGAACTAGCACTAGATGGGTAACAACGAAATAAACAAATATACAGTGATCAATGGTAATAATGCATAAAAATGCATAATAATGCCAATTAAGTTATTATGCCTAGTTGTCCCAGTGCATTATATTTTTTGACTACTCAAATTTTACTCCTGTTCCTATTTACACCAAATAATGATATATTTCAGTTTTGAAAATATTTATGATTATATGCCAGATATATTATTATTATTTTATATCATGAAATATAACAAAAAATATAATATTATTAATATGATATTCATAATATATATTAATTAATTTTAAAATTGTTTGCTTACTTTATCTCAAGGTGAGGTTTCCGATAGGTGCCAAATATGTCTCGAGAATAATGGGGATAGTGAAGGAACCAATATTTTTCTGCCGTGTGGACATGGATGGTGTTGTGACACTTGTGAAGGTAATTGGACAAGAGGTTGCCCCATTTGTCAGAACCAGCTAACAACAACACAACCAATCCATATAATGTGTCCTAGAATAGGAGAAGGTGAATATAATTAGGAGTTAGGAAGTTTAATAATTTGTATGTATACCTATACAGTATATATATAATATGTACCTATGCATCTTTTACTTTAGGTACTTGGATGAAAAGTGCATTACTGTTGGACCCCACAGTACCTGGGTGTCTAGGATGTATGCGTGTTCCTCAGTATGTACCGGATATGGCACAATACATCTTGCTAAATTGTGGCCATGGTTGGTATTGTTCGAATTGTATTGAACCTCAACCAGAAACATGTGACGTTTGTGGTGATTCAGTTGATGGTATCATCCGCATGTTTTTGAGTTAAACTATATTTATAGTAACTTTATGTATATAATTTAAAGTTATAAATGCAATATAATAAAAGCTCAAATTATTATTTGGTGCATAATTTATGTTGTAAGATACAGGTATATTCATGAAATTTTATCCTCCGCCAAAGATATACCAGTAGTAGATAGTCCATTGGTCTAGAGATATTATAGCTAAGAGGTATTATAGCTATAAGCAGTGGTCACTGATATATAAAGTAATATTACTTTATATATCTGTGGCAGTGGTGTATTTAGGATTTTGCTGCCCTGGGTCATTGATTAAATATATTAAATATATTTAATCAATGCCTGGGTACATCTTTTTGTTATCCCCTCACCAGTTTTTTTATAGTTTTAAAAACCTATTTGTAAAACACGTTATTGTAAAATCATTGCCTTCGTCGCTCCGCTCAGAATCTAATAATATTGTGTATGAAATACAATAATAATATTATTATTATCATCAGTAATTAATAATAATTATTATTACTATATTATTAGAAAAGTATGTTAATATTAATAGGTATTAAATAGTTTGTCCGTAAGTTCATAACACTATTTAAGATATATTTAAAATCAATAAGATTATCGATGCAATAAGGTCTTATCTCAAAATATTTATATTTTTTATAAATTAAATACTATTTCTGGTAAATTTAAGTTTTTAAAAAGTACATCATCAAACTTACAAGACATTTTCAAATACAATTTGTAATACTTATATGTGACCAAAGGTAACTTACAAATTACTGTATTTTTGATATAGGTATGGCGCTCTTGTACTGACAATATATTAGATGAATTAGATGATACTAATACCATTGCCCACAAGAAATGTTTAGTTTAGGCACAGAAAAATTGTTTAAGGTATTCAATGACAAACATGTATTATTTGACGTGGAGATTGATTGCACAGAATAGCTTTATATTAAGATATTAATAGAACGTTTTGTTGCCTAAATCATTGTAAATTTATTTTCGAAAAAAAAGCTCCCACAAAAATTTGATTCCTGCCATAAATGGCCCCCTTGGTCTCCTCCTAAATACACCACTGGCTATAAGTCTCATAAAATATATGAAAATAACTCAGTCTATACATTATAGAACCATTTTTGGTCAAATATTTACTACCTATATTTTCTTTAAAGTAAATTTTAAGTTAAAAATCAAAGTTACGAAACACAAACTATTTTCACATTATAAATGACAGCATTTGGACTCTAGTGGTTTTCTAATTTCTCACTGTTTCTGTTTGAGATAGAACTAAGTATTAACCTAATTAAAATGTATAAGTTTATAACACACTTACATGATGCATTGATTAATGGTAGGCAATTGTAAATTGTTTAGCAAAATATACCAAATGAATATCATGTTGTCGTCACTAAAAGTCACAATTAATAATACTTTATACGTGACATGTGTAATGTAGAATACAATATAAATTATTGTTAAACTAAAATTATTAATTAATATTAATTAATTGCATAATAATTATTAATAATAATAAATTAATTAATATTATCGCATCATACCACGATTCACGATCACGAATTATTTCTTATTGATAGTACGCATAAATATTTCACACAGAACCGCGGTTATACCACATAATAGATACTAGAATATCGAAGTAGTAATATAATTTGTTTTAATATCGTAGTTATTGATAATCGGAGCAATGTATGTCGAAGCAGTAGCATAGGCGTCCATTTTAATTTATAAATCGAAGTAGTAAATAGTCGGAGTAGTAAATAGTCGTGGCATTGGTACAAGCCCTTATTATACTATGATAGTATGATTTATTTATAAATTATCTTATCTTATATATTAATCACAGATTAGGAGTAATACTGATAAGTGATAGTTAACTATTTATAGTATAATAACTATAAATAGTTATAAAAATAGAGCCGTTGCTGTTAACACAATTATTGTACCGTGGTACGGTTATATTATGTTCGTTATTTCATTGTTTTATAGGTTATTATAAGTTGTTCTTTTTTGGTTGTTAGTTTGTTACACTATTTCGACATTTCGTTAATCAAATTCGTTTTCGTTAATTGTTATTCGTTATTATTACAATAGATTTAATAATATTAAATCGTTGTCCGTTAATTCAATATGTGGGCCGTCGTTCATTTTTTTAAAGATAATTCCGTGGAAGTGGTACCAAATAATTGGTTTAACTCAAAATGTGGAGTTTGTGCATGGCCCAAAGCCAATAATAATCTTGCTAAGAAGTTTGTAAGGAAAAAAGTTGTACCCAATGATCGCGATTTTATGTTTTTACCAGCTCGCTGTTTTAATGGATGTAATAATATTGGTAAGCCTTTAAACGAATATACCTTCTTAGTTAATAATCACTTATTTAAATTTTAAGGATAACTAACTAAAAACGACCAGTATATTTACTCTATAGAGAGTTTGTTGGAAGCCCGCAATAGGTTAAAAAAAGCAGAAGATGTTTCTGACTTTTCAGATATAGAAAAAACAAAAAATGTATATCAAAGAAAAGAAAAAAATGTACCATTGTCCCCAGAAAATAAGCGCGTTTTCGCGAAAGGTACCGAGAGCAAACAGTTTACTAAAATCCGTTTTGGCGATAATTTTATGTCAAAACTGTTTACTGTTTACTAAAATGTTTGGTCCTATCACTAAACGACTATTTCAAGTAGTTTAGTGTTTCTGGTACCTTTGATAATACATTCGATCATTTGATAAAAGAGATTATTATTAAATATTTAAATAAGTACAATAATAAATTTGCATTTTCCGACGTGTTTAGTTGTTAACTTGAAACGTCTTGTAGAATTGTTGTTATACAGTATACTTGTATAGTTGTATAGTTGTATTTTATATTACGTTTTTAATACAAAAATATATATAAAAAGTGTTTACAAAAATGTCGGATTGTAATGCACTAAAATTTGTAAGACTGGTTTTGAATGAAGACAACATTCCAATTTATCATGAAAACAACGCAAATGAAGTATTGTGTGAAGTATTAACACCAGGTACATATTATGAATAATAATTATATTTACAGTAGTGTTGTAAAGCTAAGTAAAAAAAAATTAAGGTAGCAGTACGGCCATGTATATACTAACTATATACGTATACCTACTGGAAACCAAATATTCCTATTTAAAGGGTATAAATACTTTGGTGATATTGATTTAAACCTACAGGCCTAATAATTGAACCAAATTGTTAGAATGAGGTATCGACAAATTGAGAATCAATTTCATTGGCTACCTATGTGCTTTTGTAATTTTCAGTCATTATAGTTATTAGAAATTAGTCTATCAGTTATGCTCAAAAAAATATACATTTTATTTTATTGGTAATTTTATATTATTCTGACTGCTGCAGTCCATGTGATAGACTCACTCCCTATATTAAAAATAGGCAAACTATTAAATTGATTTCAACTAATAGAAATTATCAGACTATTTAGAAAAATGTCTTTTGGGTTGAAGCTGTTAGCATACGTTAAATTAAAGAATTAAGAAAGATACTATTAATGTCCTTAATATATCTTAGTAACTAAAACCAATAATTTAAAATAATGAAGTAATGGACCTTCAGTCCCCCCCCCCCCCTTGGCTATGTCACTGTTATTTGTACCTATTTAAACTAATAAAATATAAAATTTTTAATGAATTTAATATACCAATTGATAATACACATTTTACAGAAGGAAGTCATGACTGGGCATATGTTGATGTTAAAGTTTTAAGTTCGCATGGAGTGGTTATTCCTAGTGTTGAATGTCAAAAAAACCAAAATGAAATTATTGAAAAAATTAAGATTCAAAAATTTATTTGATAATTTAGATGACAGCGATGATGAAATAGGTAAATATCAATATATGAATAATATAAATTGTGACAGAATTATGAATGAGTCAATGACTGCATAAAACTGTAAGCATGTATTATATTACTTAATCAGAAGTACATTCTAATTTTTATCCAGCCTGGACTATAGGTAATCTATAAATGCAAATTTAGTTAAAAGCTGAAATTATTTTGAATTTATTTAGAACATTATATATAAGTCATAAATAGGGCCCAGATTTATATACACTTGCATGTTTTTTTGATCTGGTATACATTGTTTTATTTAGCATGTTTTGTTTCAAAAATATGAATAAAATTGTGTAATATTCATATAATACTACTATTCCAACTACATACCTACACGTATTTCTGTGGCTCTTAATGTAATTTAGAAAATGCATTTTTTTTAACATATTTGAATGATAATCAGTGTATAAATGCATGCATATTTCGTACGTTTTTAGTACATATAATTCCAGGCCCTAGTCATAAATCATAATATTGAATAAAAGGTGGAACTTCTTAAATATAAGTTTCTTAACAAATGGTTTTTTTTTAATAATTTTAGGAAAGTGTGGGAACCTTAACACCAGTCATGACGATAATGATGATGATTGCAATACTCAAGTTGATACAGGTAAATAGCAAGATACTGTATTTCTGGCTGTATGTCTAAATTCCTTTTTTATGTAATAAAAAAAAAATTAAGGTATTTGATACAGAACAGACCTTAAATATTGTATAGAAATGTACGCTCTTCCAGTGTCTGCTGTCATTATACGAATAGTGTCACTCAACAATATTAGTTAGATTTGTTAAATATTGTATTAGATGTGAGATGAGCATTTAAAGTATAAATCACTGTGACTATTAAACAGAAAATTAAAAGGATCCGTGGCTCTTATTATTTCATAGAAAACTTAATAACAGATAATTATTTAATAATAAATATAAACAAAGAATTTAATACACTGACAACATTAGGAAATACCTTACAAGAAATATAAAATTTCAAATTTTAGTTAAATAACTTAAATATTTAATATTATTAAAATTTAAAAGTTACGAGCATAAAAAATGTATTAATAATTGTTTTATTTATATTTTGACCATAATTTTATTTTATTATGGTGATACCAGTTACCATTTACCACTTACCAGTGAACTTATCACTTTTAATATTAAAATCGACAAAATAGCGTTTTGGCGATGAACAAATTTGATATGCCATATCACTAAACAATCGGCAAAGTTGACCAAACTGTTTGCTCTCGGTACCTCCGCGAAAACGCGCTTAATGACTCAAATGAAATTGGCAATGGTTGTCCTACAATTTCTAATATGATTAGTAAGTTATTAAATATTTTAATGTTATAATTTTAAATAATGTTGAATGTGTGTTGTTCAATATCTTACAAACATATAACATAACCAGTACATTAAACACTGAACATAACAAATGTTAATTACTTTAACGCTAGTGCCTATATTTATTTGCATTACAATCAGGGGTTAAAGTGGGGGGACGCAAGGGGACTCAGTCCCCCTACCTCTAACGGTGGTTAAAAAGCGTCCCCTTTAACGACTTTAACAAATTATGCGTATGGTAAGTGTTTGTGCCAATATTGAAATTAATAACTATTACTAGTCGTCGTTCGGTCATGTTGCCTTCATCCTACTGTGAATTCTCTCCATGTTTTTGTGTCACCTACACTGTGGTTAGTCTTGGTAATTTCTTATTTTTTTTTGTATTGTTGTGCAGGTGACACTGTTAGTCTTCTCAAGTAGGCAACGATCTTTCCATATGTTTTGTGTGTGTTCTGTTCTTCTCTTGGCTTGCTCGTTGTTCTTGTTACTTGTTTTTTCTGCCGTTCTGTATTCCTTATACTCCGTTTGTTGCAGCCAAATAACCACGTTTTTCTTTATTCTAAAGTTGTTTTTCTTGTTCTGCCAAAATAGCTACGTTTTCTGTATTAAAGTTGTTTTCTTGCTCTGGGTGTACATGCTCGCCATAGTTCCTGTCTGCGTTGTCTGCTTCTGGTTAGCGTGGTTATGTTTGCGCATATGCAAATATTGTTTTTTAGTATATTGTGTTGTACGTCTTTGTGGTACGGCTAAATGGTCGCACGTGCGCGGGTTGTAGTTATTTCTTGTATATTTATTATTACGTCCCCGGCACGAGTCGTGTGGGATTAAATCCGCCATTTAACGTACCACGGGTAAGTTTATTATATTGGTCGACGGGCCTTAAAGGTTTATTTATACTACTATTATTATTATAGTCATATTATTAATTGTAAGATTCCGCCAAAGAGGCACATTGTATTATTCTGCCATATCGGCCTAAATTGTATTTTATATTGTATTAGTTAGCCATATAGGCTGTGTTGTTTTATTTTATATTCTGTTATAATTCCATAATTATCATCATTTTTCCTCATTATACATTGCAATAAAAATTAATTGTTGTTAACGCAAGTGTTTGTTATTAAATAATATTAATACTAAATTAATGAACAGCAATCAATATGCCGTGTTAATTGCCTATTCCCTGAGCCGTGAAAGTCGTCCCTATTAAAATTATAGGGAGCTGATAGCGAGCCAACAGTAAGGCCGGGCGCACATTGAGACGCAGGCGACGCAGCGCAGCGTAGGGCAGTGCAGCGTAGTTTTCTGTAATCTATTAGTTAGAACTTATTAGCGCATATTGGGAGGCAGGGCAGGGCAGAGCAGTGCTGTGCCTATGTTGGCCTGCGTCACGTAGTGTTCGCGACACAGATTACTGCACACGTGCCACGAGCTTTGGCTATTACGATATTTATTTAACTAATTAAACTTGTTAATTAAGTCATCATTTTTTAAAAATTACGATGGAAGAAACTTTAATTGAAGCCGTCAGACATTACAGTGTCTTATTTGACACTAGTCATGCCGACTATATGAAGGGCAAGTTGGAAAACGAAATATGGGAAAAGATTGCCAGTGAACTTAAATTAAGTAATGGTAAGTACCTAGTATTCAATTGATTTAGATTACCTAAAATAATATTTATATTACTATTATAATTAATATTTTTTCATTACTAATATCACTAAAATCAAACAAATTTACTGATATATATTAATCAGTCAATATTTTTTATGAAAACTCGTAGGTATTTTTTTTATTCATTTAACATGCTATAATGTTCGACGTATAAATTGTAATATAGATATGAAATATGAATATTTGTCTAGACGATGAAAAGTGTTCGGTGTACTATTGAAATCTATAAATGTCGACAAACTTATCAAGTACAGATAAGATATTTTACAAAAACTCACTTATGTGATTTGATTTTATCTAATTTTAAACATTATCTTGGTTTAATTATAATTTGATTAGCAGGCGCACACAATTTAAAATAGGAAATTCACTTTCGTCGCATGGTTATACATTATAGTATTATACATACTTATGTCCTATATACATCATATTATACATCAACAATATTTGTCACAAATTTCTGTATGACTATACTACATTTCTTTTTTTTTTTTTGATTGTGAATGATGATTTTAATTTATTTTACAACTGATTTGTGAATACCAAATTATTATATATTAGGTAATAACTAATAATAATGAACTTAATAAACAGTAATTACAAGTAAAGATTTACGTATTTATTTTTCATAGAAATGTAAAGTTTATAATATTGTGGAAAATTAATTTATACCTAGTAGAACATTATAATAATAAAAAAAAAAAATTACAAACAAATAAAATAGTTTTTATAGAGTGTATATTATATCAACATTTTTACAAATAAAAGTAGTTAGTATTTACCCCTAGAAACACTATCCGATTGCCATGGTACGCTTCCCACTGTGTTAAAATAATCTGTGTACTTTTGTCTTACACAAAAAGCATTTGATCCACTTCTAGTGTTGTTGTTGGTTAATGGCAGTAATTGATTTTCCGGCATTTCATTTTCACTACTATCGCCTTGCATATTATTTAAAATTATTGTTTCATTTCTTAAGAAATTGTGTAATACACAAGCTGCTTTTACAACATTATCAACACTTTCAATTTTAGTTTCAAAAGGTCTTCTAAACACTCGGAATCGTGATGCCAAGATTCCAAAAGTGCATTCAACAGTTTGCCGTGCTCGAGAAAGTCTATAATTAAAAACTTTATTTTGAAAATTGTTTGTTACACTTCTATTTGGATAAGGTCGCATAATATTTTCACTTAGTGGAAACGCTTCATCTGCTACAAAAGCATAGGGTAATATTTGGTCATAATCGGTTAAAGCTGCTGGTGGTGGAAGTCTTAAAGTTTGTTTATTAAGTTTTTTTGCTAACGCACCACTCGAAAATATATTTGCATCACTGAATCTTCCCATAGAACCTATATCAATACTAATAAATTTGTAGTGAGCGTCAACTATTGCCATTAAAACCACGGAAAATGTTTGTTTATAATTATAAAATGAAGTTCCGCTTTTGGGTGGTTTTTTAATCACAATGTGTTTGCCATCTAGAGATGCTCTACGAAGGCAAAAAAAAATGTTTAAAAGTGGAGCTGGAGCTGAGACAGTTAAACAGTGGAAATTCCAGAAACAAATGGAGTTTTTGTTGCCATACATGGAGAACAGAAAGCGAGTGCCAATATAGTTGACAGTGATGATGAACAATCTGACAATGCAGACACTGAAGTTAGTCAAATTTTAGAGACACAGCAGACGCCAATCTTGGAGAATAATTATGAACTGGAAGAAGATAATGAAGTGCGCAGCAACAAGGAACGAGAAGATTCTGTTGAAAAATTAAAAGATACTCCTTCGTCAGCTGGAAGGAAATTTACTTTCAAAGAACCACAGAAAAAAATGAAAAAAAATGATATAGGCACCTTAATTCAACAGTCTATAGCGAATCGCGAACAACGAGCCAAAGAAAGATCTATTGAACGCCAAAAATTGGTAGACCTCAAAACTCCAAATGATCCGCTTTACCATTTCTTTATGTCCATGTACCAAACTACTTATAAAATGCCACCAGCGTCTCAACTTACTATAAAAAATAAATTATTTGAAGTTGTTTCGCAAGTAGAGTCTGATCTTTTGAATTCTCAACAAAATAATGCTTTTCAAGAACTTCACTCACAACAGATACAACAAAATATCTACAGTCAACCTCAGTCTTTTTCTACGTGGTCATACGGAGAAAGTTCATGTGCAAGTACTTCTCGCGACAGTTCAGTTTCTGAAAATGTTGAGAACCAAGATGATATTGTTCATTATATAAATACTTATACAGAATAATTTTTTTTAATTTTATTACATCAAGTTATTATTTCTAGTTATCTAATATTATAATATTAAGTATTGACTTATACAGAATAATTTTTTTAATTTACTTCAGAAGATTAATAAATATGATTTACCATATTAATATAACATAAAATCATTAACTAAAGGATCGTGTTTTTATTTTGGGTTCTTTACTTTGTTGTTAAAATAAAATTTACAAAATTGCAATGCTTAGGCCTTATTGTATAGTAATAATGTAATTATTGTTTATTATAATTTTATTGTTAAAACTTCAAATTCATTTTAAAAAACTTACCTTAAAAAGACTGCCAGTTTTTCTTCGGGTTCAATCGGCTTTTGAGCATTACATCCAAATGAATAAATAGTATCTCGTATTAAATGAAGAACTTCATTAAATTGATTTCGGTCCAGGCGAAAGTAGTTCAAAAATTGTTTGTCAGAAAATTCCGACGACAAATTGAATTCACCGTGACTTTGTCTTTTTTTCATAAAATTACTTTTCCACGTTTTTTTTTGTTTAGTTAACGAATATAACAAAATAAGTTCATCAAATTCGTCATCAGAATCTGATTCAGAACTTAAATTTATTAAATTTTCGGCCATCATACTATCGCTCACGCTCATGCTCGTGACTGATATTAGGCGGTGAAACGTCAGAACTGCATAGTAATATGCGCTCACTTAGGTAGCGCAGTTTTTCCTACCCTGCGTCGCCCTACACTGTGCTGCGTCGCCTGCGTCTCAATGTGCGCCCGGCCTAAGTCGGAACGCTTCAAATTCTTCAATAATCAATTATATCCAAACATTATATAATCAATATAATTCAGAATTCCGATAATTCCGTTGAGATTACAAGTTACAACCGTGATTAGTGATTACCTATTAAGAAATTGTTATCACTTATTCGAAAAACACAAAAACGTTTACTAATATGATGTTAGGGCCAACCCGATGAAAACGTTTATAGCAATTTATAGCCACGTACGTGAGGTGAGGTACGCGTTCGGATTGTTTACTGTTCTGACCAATGCATACACTGTATAATTTATAAGTTTATTTATAACTATACATAAAAATATTCGAAAATCAAAAGATCATTATAATAATAATTATATTGTTGTACTAACAAAATATTATTATTGACAGCATTTAATGTAGTGTGTTGTAGTATGTACCTACTTAACCTTTATCGTTTTAAGTAGTTTTATTGAAAAAGTTTTTAATGTTAACTATATTTTAATTATCTATTTAAATAATTTGTTATAAAAAGAACTAAGAAGTTACGGCTAACAGGTAAATTTAATCTTATTTAAGTTAAATTATTTTTAAAGAATATTTATTTTTTAATTTTCATATATTGTTTTGTGTAGACATTATGAGTCTTTTGAAGTATAACTTCTCCAAAATTCCAAAGAATGATTTACCTACACATAAAGTTCCTACTAGCAAAGAACAAACTGCTACCAGTACATTTAAATCAAATATTGACTTATCAACCTCATCCACAATTCTTGTTACTAAATCTACTAATTATATAGATAATAATTCTTATCCTGATTGCTGGGACACCAAACAAATTCATTATTTTACTGAAACTTATCCTTGGATGTATTTTAAAGAAAAAAAAATTGGTTGTACATTTTGTAGAGATGTAACTCTAAATTTGCTTAAGCAAACAGGTTCACATATAGCAACTGAGTGGTCAAATGCAGAAATTTCTCCAACTGGTTTAAATTTAAAAAATAAACAGACTGATTTAAGAAAAAAAATATCAAAACACAAGCTTTCAATTTCACATTTAAATGCTCAAAAGATTGTTGATGAAAGTAAAAAAAATATAATGGATGAAAAATTATCTGAAATGGTATTATCTGAATCAGACCAAACACAAAAAATATTTAGAACAGCCTATTTAATTTCTAAAAATCAACGCCCATATACTGATATGCCAAAATTAGTTGACTTACAAGTTATTAATGGAGTTGATCTTGGTAGAATTCTTCAAACTAATGTATCATGTACACAAATAATTGATAATATTGCCTTTGAGATGAGAAAAAAATTAGCTAAATGCATTACAGAAAATGAAACAAAATTATGTATTTTAGTTGATGAATCAACAACTTTAAGCAAGAAGTCGATGTTGGTTGTTTGTTTGCGCTGTGCTATTGGTGAATTAGGTGAAATAAATACATTCTTTTTTGATATTGTTGAACTGAATAATACCTCAGCTATATCTGTAAAAGGTTCAATGTTGCAAGCACTTGAAAAGTATGGGATTAATTTTGAGTTTTTAAAAAAAAACTTAATTGCTTTTGTTAGTGATGGAGCATCTAATATGTTGGGACGGAAATCTGGTGTCGGTACTCTATTAAAAAATGATTTTCCAAATATAATAACTTGGCACTGTTGTAACCACCGCCTAGAGTTGGCAGTTAACGATACTTTAAAAGAAGTAAGTGGACTAAATCAATTTCAGAGTTTTATTGAAAAACTTTATGCAACATACCATATGTCTCCTAAGAATACAAGTGAATTACGTGAATGTGCTGCTTCATTGGAGAAACAACTATTAACGATCGGTAAGATTTTCACTATTCGATGGGTTGCTTCAAGTCAGAGTACAGTGAAAGCTGTTTGGAATAATTATGAAGCTTTATTCAAACATTTTTCTTATGCATCTACTGACACATGTAGAGACTCAAGAGAAAGAGCAAAATATAATGGGTTAAAAAATATACTCACTTCGAATAATTTTGTACATAATCTTGGTGTGTTATATGATGCATTAATTGAACTATCAGACTTATCAATACAATTACAAAAAAGAGATATGACATTACCTGCTGCTCATAAATCTATTCAGCGTACAATTCGAGTTTTAGAGTCCATGGCTAGTATACCAGGTCCAAAAAGTCAAGAAGCAATTTCTGCTTGTGAAAACAAAGAATTCAAAAACATTCAAATTCTATATAATAATAATATTCTAAAACATCAGTTATAAAAGTACAAATGGGACAATTTTTTACAAGTTTAAGTAATAATATGAAACAAAGACTTATGACAACACAAGCTAGTAATGTGTCATCGAGGGAAGTTAATAATGAATATCAAGTTAATTTCAAAAATTTAATTGAAGATTTAGAAGTCTTTTCCCCAGAAAATTGGCCAGATAATATGGATATTTCAGTATGGCGATGAAAATATTCGACGTTTATCACAGGTGTTTCAAATTGATCAAGTTTTATCTGTTCGAGGTTTTCGTGAGTTCAAAGAAAATAAAAAAGTTAATATTGATATTAAACCTTTAATGACTGTAATTAACTCTATTGCAATATCTTCTTCGGAGTGTGAACGTACCTTTAGCTCAATGAATGTAATTGTAAGTCCTATAAGGAGTACATTAACATCAAGTCATTTGTCTTCACTAATTTTCATTCATTGTGTTGGGCCACCTCTAGAAAAATTTGATCCTAAATCATTTGTGAAGTCATGGATTATGAGAGGAAAACGTTCTGCTACAGAAACAAATTGTTTAAAAAGAGCCAAAAAAGATGAAAATGAATCTAATCCTTATAACTCAATATGGAATTGTTTAAATGTTTAATTAAAAAACTTACTTGATTATTATTATGTTTGTTAGTTTTTATTTTTATTATTTAATGTTAAAGCAACCAAGTGCAAAAGAAAATTTAATTTATGTTCTTACATTACCTTACTATATATATTAATAGTTATTATAACTTATTTTACTCTTAAATGCATAAGTATAATAATATAGTTAATATGTATATTTTCTATGTTGGTATGTTACATTTATAATTTTTATGAATTCATGTTAAAGAAAATATAATTTATGTTCCTATTTAAATATTTATAATTGTTTTATTTTAAAATAGCTCTTTATTAAATAATGTAAAATTGAAATTCATACTTTCTTATTAATATATATAATATATATAGATATATAGGTAAAGTGTGATTTTATAAGCATACTTATCCCACCATGTATAGAATTTAAATTTTATTTTGTATAATTTAAAGCACTAAAAACCCAACATTTTATGATATAAATATTTTTGGTCAGGTTGATTTCTTTAGTTTTCTTAAAAAAACCACTTCTTACAACTTAATATCATGAGAAACAATATTAAATTTGTGTAAAACATTAATTATTTTTAAAAATGTAGTATTATTTGTGATTTAAATTGTTCATAAAATAAATTACAAATTTTATCATTATTCAAGGTTTAAACTTAAAAGTGGGAATGTTGGATGAGTATGTTACACAATCACTGTTTAAAAATTACATGTATCTACTATAATATGTCTATGTGCATTAGACATTATACATAAAACAATATATGGAACGCTTAAAACTATATGGAGACGTTAGTCCCCCCTGGAATTTTTTCCCACTTTAAGCCCTGATTACAATCTAGTGTCTACGACACACTTTGTGCACT
The DNA here is from genome assembly GCF_037042655.1 of Diuraphis noxia. Taxonomy (NCBI): domain Eukaryota; kingdom Metazoa; phylum Arthropoda; class Insecta; order Hemiptera; family Aphididae; genus Diuraphis; species Diuraphis noxia. The sequence goes on from NW_028301711.1 coordinate 63,240,701, forward strand.
CTGGAATCTCAAATGTCTACCTGAATTGTCATCGAACAATATTAACTATAGACAATACGCAATTATGATGTATTATTTATCTCTTAATATATTCTAATTTAATAAAATAGTTTTTGTAATTTATATTTATATTATATCTAGGCACTATTCTGAATTCACCTAAATTTTTAGTAAATATATTTATTATTAAAACATAAAATACTCAAAATTGCTAACATTCCACATTCATACTTTCCACTAACTTTCTTTAATAATATTTTATATTTATACTTTTGTTAATATGAAATACTCACTAAAGTTTCCCTTATAAATATGCAAAATATTACATTTTAAAATTTTGTAATTGATTTAAATACTGATCTATAAAAAATTGTATGTATTATAATTGTAATTTGTATATTTCCCATTATTTTTGTTAGGCGACTCAATCAATTCTGAAAAAGACACTGGTACACCATTATTGAATACTAATAATTGTAATTATATTGAAAATATTGATGAACCAATGATATCACCTGATATATTCTGTGAGTATTTTATTATATGTTTTATTATTTGGTAGTATTTGAATACCTTTAAATGGTACATATTTACCATATGTGTGTGTGAATTGTGAAATGTGTTAAAATTGTATAATATAATATTTATTACAATTATAGTACCTATTAAAATAACCAAACTGTGGGTATTGTGTATATTAAATATTGTTTATTTTTAAAGTAAAAATTTTTTTTCAGCTAATAATGCTTTATGTATGACTCCTGTTCGTTTGACTTCAGCAAAATCTTCAAAATTAAATCAAAATAACTCTCCCTTCAAAAAAATCAAAAGTCAGGCATTATTCAAGAAAAAAGTTCATTCAACAGCTTTAAATGGTACCTAATATTATTATTAATATTAAATTATTATAGTTCCTACTTTTACACATTTTAAATTTCTTTAATAATATTATAGTATATTATATTTTATTATTATGTAAGTAGGTATTATAGTAGTTATATATATATTATATTCAACTAGAAATTGATCTTATTTTACAGATGATATTCTTAAAACAATAATGAGAAAACAGCTAATTTTCAAATTCATACTACGAACAATTGAAGAAAAACAAGATGTTATCATCAAAATGCTTGAAGATCAAGCAAGTAAACAAATTTTTTCAAATGGAGATAGTACTATTATTGATTACAATCCTATGGCTGATTTGTTCCCCATAGGAAATCTAGATGATCTTAATAAAATAGAAGATCAAATTTTATTAGACAGTGAATACCGCAAAAAAATAGTGAGTGATAATATATTATATTGTTGTTCTTAATAATATTATGTTAATATTTTATTTAAATTATATTTTTAAAACTATTTTATTATAATGTATGAACTACATTTTATAAATTAATTTAGGTACGAGATCTATCTAACAATATTGGTGGGGAAAATGTTGGTTCATCAGTAAAGAAAATGATGTTACAACTTTTTGATGACAAATTGTTGCAACAATTCTCATTTGCTGGAAGAAAATTAACATCAAGAAAATGTTTTCAGTCTTTGGGTTTCTATAAATTAATTGATGGTAAACTTTAGATTTTAAATTTATTAAATAATAGTATAATAATAATTTTAATGTTATTCATTTTAGAAGCCACCAAAAAAATGTCAAAGTTCAAAGGTATTGTAAGGCAAGAGGAGATTGACGATGCTATTAAGTATATGCTTATTCAAGCACCATTTCGCTTAAAACGAAAATTAGAAAATGCAGCAATAGTGTAGTGCCATTAAAAAAACAATTACCTATATACCTATCTGTATTAAATATTTTACTTTTAATTTTGAATAAAGCGCCTTTTCTGTTATTAAAATGTGTATGTATTTTATTTAAAAAATATGTATAAGTAAAATCACAGATTTAAACTAATATTGGTATTTAACCTAAAAATGCAATGTTGTTTATAGCTTGATGAATTTATTAATGTTGAATTCAACATAGAAATGCAATATTCCTTAAAACATTTTGGTGTGATGTTGGATTTAACATGTATAATATAATGTTGAACTAAGCATAGGAATGCAATGTTTTTGATAAAATTGTGGTGTAATGTTGAATTAAACCTTGCAGTTTAACGTATTATTAAATCTTAAAAATTGGTTCAAATGATGTTTGGTGTAAGGTTTATAAATGTTTATTAAAATACAATTTAATGAGTATTAAATGGTTAGTTCAATGTTTAATGTTGTTTTTTTTAGTTTTAATTAATGTTCTATTTAAAGTTTATATGTTTATTGGGTTGTTACCGAAAATGAATTTATTCACCATGACCCAGGGAAACGAAAAAAAGACGTCCTTTCGCAGCAAGACCGACTATACTTGATATCTCTCGGACCCTTTCAGCCAAAAGAGCCTGTTTTCCCAGCAAATGAATCTATAGCTTTGAATAAACAACGACGTTTCAATCCTACATGGTATAGAGATTTTCCTATGTTGGAATACAGCATTGAGAAGGATGCAGCATTTTGCTTTTCAAAAGTCGTGGAACCAAAAAAAAAGGAAAACTTATTGAACATTTTACCTCACAATCGCATCAAGCAGCAATGTTTGATTACTGTCATTTTTTGGATAAAAAAAGTCACGTGAATGTTCTTCTTGACAAAAACCTTTGAAACCAGAATATAAGAGAAGAAGAACTAAAAGAGTATCATAAAATAGTATTAGAAATACTAATTGATGTTGCCCGGACTTTAGCTAGGCAATGATTAGCCTTTAGAGGTCATGGGAGTGATTTAGATAACGATAATGGTAATTTTTGTCAAATGGTAAATTTATTAGCTCGGCATTCCCCAATTATGGCCAAATGGTTAGAAGAAACTGAAAAACGACTTCATCGAGTAACTTATTTGGGGGTGCATTCTCAAAATGAATTTATCAACCTACTTGGTACAAAAACACGTGATATGTTGATCAAAGAAATTAAAAATGCTGAATTCTACTCAGTAATTGCAGATACAACACCTGACTTAACGCACCATGATCGTCTCACAATCAACATACGTTATATTAGCGAAAAAAATGGTATGCTTGTACCAAACGAACGTCTTTTAAAAATGGATGTTGTTCTTACTAAAAAAAATGGGCGTAGCATTAGCGGAAAAAATTTTTAGTGTGTTTAACTCATTAGGATTACCAGTCGATAAAATTATTTTCCAAAGTTATGATTTCGCAAGTAATATGTCCGGTAAGTATAACGGAACGCAACGAAAATTGTCAGAAATGTGTCAAAAAAATATTCCGTATATTCCTTGCCAAGCTCACAGAATTAATATTTTTATAGAATCAGCCTGCAATGCAAGTACATTAATAAAAGAATTTTTCGGTACGCTTGAAAGTTTATATGTGTTTTTTTCGGGAAGTACATCTAGACACCAACGTTTAGAGGAGGATCTAAAGAGTGTTGAGAATTCGCTACAGTTAAAAAATTTGTCTAAAACCCGGTGGACAGCACGGGCAGAATCTATCAAAGCGGTTTCCGTTAGCTATGAGAATGTGGTACATGTTTTGGAAGATATGAAGTCATCAAAAGATTTTGATTCTAATACCAAGGGTTCTGCGATGGCACTGCATAAAAAAATGTTAGATTTCGATTTTATTTGTACCTTATATTTTTTTTTAAATATTATGTTTAAAGTAAAAAATATTACTAAGTTACTGGAAGCAGAAAAATTAAATATAATTGACGCTATGCAATTAATTGAAAGTACAGTAAAATCTTTTGAAGAAATAAATGACGAAAAAAAGATTGATGCATTAGTGGAAAGTGCTGCAACCTTTGCAAAGAATTGTAATGTAGAGCCTGAAAAAGATTTTAATAAACATCATCGACGTCGACTCAAACCAAAGAAAATAGACGAAAATCCTGAGACTGCTGCCGTGATTGACTTTTCTCAATTTTATCGCAAAGAATTCAAAATTCTTTTGGATGTTTTTACATCGACTGTCAACAAGCACCTTCAAAGTATGGTTACATTATTACAACCTTTTCAAGAACCCTTCCGTATACCGACAGACAGGAAAAACTGCACAATAGATATGATTGAGGCTATGATAAAATTATGTCCGGAAATACTTTTGGATGAGCCAGAATGTTTACACTCTGAAATTCAAATCTTATTAGATGCTTCCAAGGAGTGTAAAACATTTGATGATATTTTAAAAAAAGCATGCGTGTTAAGAAATGTTATACCACGAGCATTTCGCATTGTAAAGCTAGTACTAACATCACCAGTGTCATCTGCATCCAGTGAACGTTCTTTTAGTCATTTGAAATTAGTTTACAACCACTTACGCACGACAATGAGTGACGAGAGACTTGATTCTTTATTGGTACTATTTTCAGCTCGAGATATTGTAGATAAAATAAATATTCGGGAAATCGTTGACAAATGGTCTCTCCTCAAACACCGGCGTGTGAAAATATGAGCTACAGACTAGTGTTTAGTATTAATAAATAATAATTAGAAATTGTGTGACTACTGACTATGTATAATAATATTAATATAAATTGTATACTAAATATATATGTTTTTGTTTTTTATATAAATTATAATGATGATAACTATATACAAATTTAATAAAGTATTTGAATACGTACATTTGTTTTGTATTAGCATTTTACTCATACATAAAAACATAAGTATTACTACATTTTTTTCTCGTGATATTATTGTAGTTGGCAATTTTTCAAACTGATAACCCCCCAAATAGGGAAGCCTCGGAACGCCCCTGCGTGTTTTTGTATAACAGGATTAAAATTGGCATTTCAATAGCACTAAGAACATTTCCATTACTATTTTGATATAAAACATCATTAGAACCCCTGAATGCAATACAGTTTTTTGCCAAAAAATGGATTACTGCTAGTATTCGTGTAATAACATCATGCCAATGTTTATCCGCGTTTAGTTTAGTTAGATGAAGTTTATCTATAGTATTTACTTGTGATATTCTTTGTTTTAATTCAATCCAAGACTTTAAGGAAGTTAGAATCGTGGTTTCGTGAGATTTAAGTCTCTCCCCAATATGTCGCCAATCGTTTATACCGCCCTTGCTTAAATTACCAGTAGAATTAGAGTCAAAAAGTTTACAACAAAAACAGAAAGCTCTATCCTTATATTTTGAATATACTAGCCAGTTTCGTTTACTAACATCACCGTTGTCTAAACGTTTGTCATATAATGTTGGATTAAAACGTCTTAGCTCACCATTTATTTCAGATTGAGGAAAATTATAGCTTTTAACTTGTATTGGTCCAAGTTGTACAAAATCTTTTCTAAAATCATTATTTATTATTTCGGGCCAACAACCAATATCTGTCATATCGTAGTCATTTATTGTATTTTTAATAAAAGCATTACCGCTACTTTTACTTTCGGTTTGTAATTTATTAATTTCAACTTCGTTGTCTATTTCTATAATTAAAAATCAAATTCATGATTTTCATTTATTTTTTCAGAAACATCTACTTCTAAAGCTGGATGATTATCATTAATACTGCTTTGACTATACTCTGTCGATGCATTTTGAAGCGATTGGGTAGAATTTAAAGATGATGTAACGATTTTGTTTAAAGATCCACGTAGTTTATTTAAACTTTTTTCCCTTAAGTTTTTTTCTGCCTTTTTGCACTTCCTGACGGATAACTTCTAAACCTATCCCGATCTCTAGACGACATGATACAGAAATATACGAAGCGTAAATAATATAAATGCCTGTGAAAAAAATATTACCTATCAATCATGTTTTTAAAATTCAGATAAGAATGATTTTGATAAGTAATTCTAACATGGGAAAAAATTTGTATATAATCCATGGATAATTAAGATTGATAAAGATGGCAACATTTTGAATTCTACTAGGTGTATGTATTGTATACATTGAGAGTTACATATTGTATAAATGTAAATAAAAGTAAAAAAAAAAAATACTTTTAAAATTAATAAATATATCTTATTATTTCAATATTTGCTTATGATTTTTTTACATTATGCATATTTTAAGCGCATAATTAAAAAATGTTAGAGTATATTTTAATGCATATTTTTCCAATTTTTAGGGCATGAATTTACGAGCCCTGGTAATGTGTATTTGTACGTTATACCATGTGTGTCGCGTGTATCCAGAGGGGGTAACTCAATGCGGTAGATCTGATGCTAAGTTTGAGACCCGCGGCATACCAACATAACTAAACATCTAATATTCCCTTTCTATTGCGACACTATCTATGCGTACATGTATACGTCATCTAATAAATTTTTTGTTTTTTAAATGTACACGTTTGTGTTTGGCTGTTTTGTCAAGTGAAAAACACCGTCTGTGCAACACGCGATTTTTTTGACTTTTTTTCTCTGATCCGTTCAATCATATTGTTTCGCTATTTGTGTGTTTTACAATTTTACATTGTTCCGTGATCGTTTGTTTATTTATTAGTAGTTTTTTTTTAAATAATAATAAGTAGATATGCCTTCCAACAATTGTGTCGTAATTGGATGTGATACAAAATACACCGATAAACACGTCATACGACATCATTTTCCTAAGGACGAGGAGACTTGTAGTGTATGGGTACAAAAGTCAGGAAACAATAATTTATTAAACAAATCGGCATTACAGATATTCAATTCTTACATAGTTTGTGAGAAACACTTTGACGCCAGCTGTAGCACCCCAGGTTTAAAAAAACTTATTCATGGTTCTATTCCTACTCTTAATCTTCCAGGTAAAACATTATTCTCATATTCTAATATTCCAAGTATTTAAATATTTTGTACAAGATTAATTTTTATTGTAATTCATATAGTGTTTAATGCTCAATGAATAACAGTAAAATAAGCATAGATGTTTTGGAACTTCCGGGTTATGTTGATTACCAAAATATTTTCAAGACTATCTAATATTTGATATATCATTAAAAAAAACTAATAAAGTCAAAACACCAAACTAATATTATATTATACCTACTGTCGTTAGTCTATAGTATATTATAAAAGTATAAATACCTACTTTAAATAAAATATGTTTTTGTGACAATTATATATAATTTATTATCAATACATAATAAATGTAAATAGTTAACTTAATTTTTTAATCAAAAAATAAGATAGTCAAGATAACCTGGGAGTACCGATTTTTTATATTATTATAGGTATCTAATTGTTTTTTTTCAATAGAAATAATTACTGTTGATTATAAGAATGTAACTGAAGATTCCTTAAATTGTTGTTAACACATCAATTATTTTGAGCTGTCTTCGCCTTATAATCTTTTTAAACTGGGTATTAGCAATTAGCTATTTAAAATGTTCTTTTCTAAACAAGTTAGAAGAGATTATTTGTCTACAGCTAATTGTGTTATCCTAACCAAAATCTATTAATTAAATGAGTAAATGTAATCCTAATTAATGTATAGCTATTTAGCATGATTGAATGTTACTAATCAGGGTTTGATTATAGCACATAGTTTATGATATTGTTGAGTTATATGTGGAAGATGTATTATAACTCAATTATAGGCTTAATTGCATGATATAGTATTTTGAGTTTAAGGATATTAATTTATATTGATATGTTAGTTTTTAACTTGAAATTGAAATAATGTGCATGCAATAATTGTTGCTTACTAGTTAAATATTTAGTAAAATATTAATTTATTGTTATGAAACACCAATTTTTAACGTAGTTTATAGGCTGTAAACATAAAATTGTATATTATAATATGTATTAACTAATAATTATTTGCTAATATTATATTATAATTGTTGAGCTATAATAGTGTAAACTGAAAGATAATAAAAAAAAAATAAAAAAATAAAACTAACAATTAATTTAATAAATATTTTTTAGTTGGTTGCAATATTTCTGACACTGAAGTTGAGGATCATCCTGAGTAATCTACTTCTATGAACATTTCTATCGATATGAATCGTTCAGATGGTAATAACTTAAACCTTTTATAATAATTTATCAGTGTATCGGTGGTACCTATTATTAATTTAATTCTGGACATACTGCATTATTTTAATATGCATATCATACTGTTACTTATGAATTGTGTTAAGAATAAATTAATAGTTAGGTTTGACTGGTTTGAGTAGTATTATTCAACTATAACTAATATTTTATTTTTATTTTTTTTTCAGTTTCTTGCAACGTCATTGACATGTCAATTGAACAGAGTTTAGAGCTGTTAAACTCAACAATTGACATGAACTAATTACTCCGACTGATGACATAAATTTTAAAACACCTAATCTTCTTCAAGAATCACTCAATCTAAATGAGTTTTTAAATGAAGCAAAAGGTACATTGGCAGAAATAAGCATCTCCAGAGTTAAACATTTAACTCCTAGAAAAAATTTATTGTATCATGTTGCTAAAAGATACAACAACGCACTTTGGTACTAAATAACCGTTGTCTAACTACAAAACAGCGCATCTTGAAAGCTGAACGTCACATCCAAGCCTACGGGAAATCAATGAGTAGATTAAATCAATCCACTCAAAACTTTATACAATCTCAAATTCGGATGCAACCTCAAAAACCTCGTGGTCGCCGATTTACAATTGAAGATAAAGTATTTGCTTTATCATTATACAAGCAAAGTGGTAAAGCACATAGAGTACTAGCAAAAACGTTTGCATTACCTTCTCGAAAGTCTATTTGATATACTAAAAAAAATTCCATTTGAGGCTGGTATTAACGACCATATTTTTGAACATCTTAAATTAGCTGTTAAAAAATTGAAAAAGTTTGATCGATATTGTTCTATTGTTTTTGATGAGATTGCTTTGTCTGCATCATTACAATACACTGATAGACATGCCAAGGTGATTGGATTCAAGGATTTGGGTGGATCACATCGTTCGTCGGATTTTGCAGACAAAGCTCTAATTTTTATGATAAGATGTTCTCGCAAAAAGTACAAACAACCAATTTCTTTTTATTTAACAAATGGTACCATGGATAGTACCAATTTGTCAATTATAATTAAAAATATTATAAAGGTTGTTCAATCAACTGGCCTTACTGTTGTATCAACAATTTGTGACCAAGCTCCAACTAATGTTGCTGCAATTAATCGGCTATTTAAAGAAACCAATGAAAAATATATTAAAGAAGGTAAAGAAAACAGAGCATTTGGTTTTAAAATTGAAAATCAAGAAATCATACCTCTATATGATGTGCCTCATTTGTTAAAAGGTCTAAGAAACAACCTTGTATCAAAAGACCTCCATTACGTCTATGAAAATAAAATAAAAATAGCATCCTGGCAGGACATAGTACAATTTTATGAGCTAGACAAACATATAAGTACCGGAAGTGATCGCTTAGCACCCAAACTTACTGACAACCATATATATCCTGATTGTTTATCGGACCATAAAACGGTTCAACGAGTTCAACACTATAGATGACAAGCCAAGAAGTGGACGTCCACGTGAAATAAGAACAAATGCAGCAGTCAAAGCTGTCGCACAGAGGATTCGCAGAAATCCACTTCGCAAGCAAAAAATCATGGCTAGAGAAATGAAAATTCCACCAAGAACCATGTCACGAATAATTAAAGAAGACCTTGGTCTTAGTGCTTATCGAAGAAGCACCGGTCAGCGGTTGACAGACGCTTTACGTCAAATTAGAACGACAAGAGCGAAGAAGTTACTTAAGCGGTACGCAAAAAATGGCCACAGACAGATACTGTTTACAGATGAAAAACTTTTTACTGTAGAAGAAAAATTTAACCGTCAAAATGATAGAGTTTATGCTCACAACTCTCGGGAAGCTGCTGAAAAAATTCAAAGAGTAGAAAGAGGACATCATCCAGCCTCGGTGATGGTTTGGTGGGGAGTGTCATATGAGGGTGTTACTCAACTGCATTTCTGTGAGCAGGGAGTCAAAACACGTGCGGTTAACTACCAAAATGATATTTTAGAAAAGGTAGTGAAGCCTTTAAGTGATACTTTGTTTGTAGGAAAGAACTGGACCTTTCAGCAGGATTCAGCGCCTGCACATAAAGCAAAAACCACACAACGCTGGTTAGACGTCAATTTACCTAAATTTATCGCCGCTCAAGATTGGCCCTCGGGAAGTCCAGACCTCAATCCTTCTGGACTACAGATTGTGGAATATTTTAGAGGAGAAGGCCTGCTATAAGCCCCATCGAAATATCGAATCATTAAAAGCCGATTTGGTAAAATCGGCTGCCTCAATACCGTTAGAAGTGGTGCGTGCTGTCATAGACGAGTGGCCAGATCGTTTGAAGAAGTGTATAAATGCAAATGGTGGACATTTTGAATAGTATTTATTTATTTTAGTTACTAAGTTAATAAAGAATAAATAACATCAGTTTTTTTATATTTGTTTTATTTCATTTATTAAGTATACACCTTTGTATAAGGGACAGAACTTATGGCACGACTAAGTATATCGTCAATCAACTCTAAGCGATTTCAAATCACCAGAAGATACCGGATATCTATGTTTGTTCATTGATAATCTGTTTGATAGCGCTAATGGAAACACTATCAAACCATCTGTTGGAAAAGACTTACGTAGTGCAGTGACGGCCAATTCTCAACTTTGGGAATTTTGGAAAAAAGCATTAATTGTACTAGAAAGTATGAAATATGAAACCAAAACCAAAAAACGAGTGCTATCTGTTATAAATTGGATAAGAACTATAGAAGGATTACAAATACTTTGTAAACGCCTCCTTAAAGATGGTTTCAAACTTACACTTTTGCGGAACTTCAACCAGGATCCAATAGAAAAAATTTTTGGTTCTATTAGAAGTCACGGTGTGCGCAATATAAAACCAACTTGCGCAAATTTTATCTCTTCCTTCAAGTCATTAGTTATTGATAACCTTACGTCGAGTCATTCAATTGGATCCAATTGTGAAAATGATGACTGCGATGGAGCATTGGACAATTTAAAGGAATTTTTATTTAATGATAACCTAACTGGTATTCATCCTCTAGAGGATACTGAAGTTACAATCATTAAATTAGAAACTCCAGTTCCTAATCAACCACTATATGATTCAATAAATTCAAATAGCAGAGCATATGTCACTGGCTGGGTTATGAAAAAAATCACCAAAAATTGCAATCATTGTATGACTACAGAAATCGGATGCAGTTTTGAAAGAACATATGGTTATTCAAGCCCGTATGTATGAAGACTGTAACTTACAATATCCTAATGAAGAAGCTATGAATATTTTTAGTTACATTATATAAATGTTTAATTTTAATTTCAATAAATTTGTGTTCAAGAGTAATCTTAAAAAATATCTTAATGAATCACTTGTTCAGTATTTACCACTTAACTATTTAACTTGTCCTTATCATGATTTAACTGAAATATTTATAAAGACAACAACTAATTTGCTAATTCATTCTTATATAAATCATATCAACCGAATACTAAGTAAAGGTGAAAAATGTAATACAACTGATCCAATAATAAAAAATGCTCTTGTATATCATGACAAATATAGCAAAAAAAAAAAATAATAATAATATTATGTAATAAGTAATAACTAAAAATAATTCATTAAAATAAAAATGGTTACAGAATACAGATATTTCTAATACAAAATAATCAAAAGTTAAAATAGGTACGTGAATTTTTATTGGTGTTTAAATAAAATTAATTTGGTGTACTTCGACCTTATTTTTAATTGTTCATTCCTTTTTTGATTTCGTGAAACATTTTAATGTCCAAGTATTTATATATTATTAAATTTGTTAATTGGTCTCTATGAGTATAACTGAATAATTTTCCTCGCAACTATCAGCATCAAATAGTATTCTATATTTAAATATACTATTTTTAATTTTATTCCATAGAAATGTAGAATGTTGTTTATAATTAGTGCTGACTGGATGACTTCTAAACGTAACCTAAACTAACCAGTATCTGTAACCGCATATAACCATTATGGTAACTAGTAGACTCTTTGCTCACACTATACCGTGTACAATAGGTATAGGGATGTCCTATCCATGTATATATTATCTATGGAGACAAACACGGGGAGCGCTAGTATAGAACCTTGTATCAAAACGTTGTGTGGGAGTTGCCTTTCTATTTAATCTTTTTTCTATGCGTGTCTCACTATCGGGGACATACGTTCGTATAATATCAAGGTAACATATTAAAATATTGTACAGATACTTATTCCGTAATCCGTATTCAAAAATATACGAGTAATTAAAATTTGAAATAGACAATAATAAATAGGTACCTGATTATTAACGAAGCGATGTCCCTATGTCGAACAAAATAATATTGGTAAATTGAGCCGTATTCGTCATTAACTTGTTGAGTGTCTCGTAGTAAATGACGCGCGTTGCCCGAGTACTGAGTAGACTTTTGTAGGTTGTATCAAGATTATCTTCGTAGTTCTCGTTAATAATAAATTACAAACTCAAAATATTATCATCATAATATGATGTAGGGCCTACATTGTAGGCTATAGCTATATTGTTTACTGTCATCGATCGCCGTTAACGATAAACAATTTCATAAGTAATACAGGTGCATGCGTGTAACTGTATAAGTATGTATAATAATAATTGGAACCGACTTGATTTTCGTCGATAACTACGGCCAAACATATCACAATTCGCGTAATACTAGGATAATAGTATTATGTTTATTTATAGAATAAAGTGATAATCGTATTACATAATTTGTGGGGCTCCGCACAAGCGCGAGGCCCGGTGCAGTCGCACCGCTTCCCCCACCCCCATAGGAACGGTACTGGTACGGGCGCCAATCGCCGCTTTTTATAATTGTTTGGGCGCGAATTGCCAACCGCTATATTACGTCGCGAATCGACAACTTTATATACATTGTATCATAAGTTGTCCAAGCTGCACCGGCATGCGCAAAAATATTATATATTTATTGTAAGGTGCGAATCGCCAGTGTATATTATTTTCTTATTATTATTTCAATACAGTGTGTGTACCTGTCGTATGTTGTAATTATTATTATTATCCATATATAGGACAGGTAGCAGCTGGCCAGCCGAGCACATATCTGTGAGTTTTTTGTATTATTATTATTATATTGTTGTCATATTTATCATTATTGTGCCATAAGAGTCAAGCTTTTAACTATACTTTACTCTGTTAGGCCAGAAGGGCCAAATTATTATATTTTTATACCAATGGTGTTGCTGTGATTTTTATATATTTGTAAAAATTATTATTATTGATATTGTGTATTATACAGTAACTCTGTTACCATTTTATTCCCTATTAGTTATTTGTCTACACACCACACTCCCACATCCACCACACACTAGCATTCTCTGGTCTTGCTCGGTGACCACGTCCACTTCCTTTGAGTCACTATACACATACACACCTTTAAACAGGACGGTCGGTGTGTGAGTAGTGAGTAACCTAACCTATATTAGCGTACGAAGTATATGCGGTGACGGGTGCACGTTCTATTATTGTTAACGTTACCGGCGCATTCATTTTGGTGACCCCGACGTGATCAATATATGCACGTAATATTATTACTATAATTATCATTATCTAATTGCGATATTTTGATCGAGTAAAATCGTGTACAACCGATTTCTGTAATAATACTATCATTATTTAATTACGACATTGCTGATCAATTTAATATTCCGTGACATATATTATAATTTTATTATAATAAGGATTTATATGTATTATTTAATTTTTCGTAAACCAAATGAAGTATCTCTGCAGTATTTGATTTGAATTTACATTATAATAATGGTTCTAGAAGAGAGTGATCAAAAATGTTTAGTTGACCTAAAGAGGGGTCATAAGAGCTTCTTTAACCAGAGCTCGGAACTTTGTTAGGAAGTTCAATCCGAGAAAGCAACCTATTACGTTAGTGGAGTTCAGGCAGGAAGAATTGCCACATATCAACAGGAAGTTTAATGAGATACAATGTCGATTAATACTGGACTAATACGATTATTAAACTGTTCGGTCGGAAATGCAAGAAATTATTAACTTAGAAAAGTCTCATACTCGTCCTTGAGTAACAATTCGTTAAATGTTAATGCTTCGCATTTGCAACGAGTGCGGCTAGCCCCTATTGCGCTACCGAAATTTGACGATAATATACAAGAGTGGGAATCTTTCTTTGACCTTTATAAGGCAATGGTTCATAATGATGACAGTTACCCGTTGGCTCAGAAATTCTCTTACCTTCGATCGGCATTAAATGGTCCAGCATTGGACATTATCAAGGAGATACCAATTACGGAAGCTAACTATGATGTAGCTATAAAGAGACTACAGCAGCGATACGATAAAAATTTGTTGATACAGTCGCATATTCGTGCTATTCTCGATGCACTACGAGAAGAAGTCGCTTCAGCGAGCAAACTACAGAAGCTACATTCCTGTGTTCCAACTCATATCGCTGCACTTGAGTCGTTGCGCCAGCCGATTGAACATTGGGATGCATGGCTCGTAACAATTATTCTACGAAAAATAGACCAGACTACGAGTCACGAATGGCAATTGCGTCGATAAATATAAATTTACCAACATATGTCGAGCTTGAAGATTTTATTTCAAGTCGTTGTATCGCATTTTAGAGCTCTGAAACAATGTATTCTAGTGCAAAACATCAGGGGTCGAAATATATAACGAGTGATTCAAATTTGAAGAAGTCTAATCATGGAGCCACCAAGAAAGGACTAGCAGCTTTAATCACCAAAGATGTTAAATGTATCTGTTGCTCCGAAATATATAAGCTATACGCATGTAGTAAATTTAAAAATCTAGCAGTAGGAGAACGTGTTACAATGATTCGAGATTCAAGAATATATATCAACTGTTTTGCTCCGAAGCATGAAGCAACTGTATGTAACTCTATTTATGGCTGTCGTATTTGCAAGCGTAGCCACAGCGCTTTGTTGTACTTTGACAGACCTATAGATCCTGCACCAGAAATTCAGGAAGAGCAAACAGCAATAAATACTCCAAAAGTTTCAGCAACTGCATCCACACTAAGTGAGTTAAAAAAAAAACTATACATTTTTAGCCACTGCAGTCATTCTAGCCACCGATAGGCAAGGGAATCAGGCATCCGGAGCTTTGGCGGCCGCAAGCCCCTTCTCCGGCCCCCAGCAGTAACTCCGAATCGAGTGGCGTTGCGGCAGAAAATGACGACATGCTGGGCAATGATCTGCCAAACCTCGACGCCGACTGTGCTGACATCGATGGCGAAGAGCAGATTCTCTCACCCAACGACACGACTCCTCTGCATGCGTTCAGACAACGCTTTATCGATCTTGTCAGGGAGACGTGTTCGGACGAGGTGTGGCTGAGGTTTGTCGCCCTCGTCACTTGTGGGATCTATATGAGATGCTGGACGAGGTATATATGTGCTGCGTCGGTTGTGGGTCCGTGTTGGGCCTAGGACCAGGCACCCACAAGTGCCAAGTACCCATTCTCGATGCCGAAGACGTCTTAGGGTGGTTCCCCTGCACCATTGATAGCTGTGGGGATAGCTTCCCCAGCAAACAAGGACGGGCCAACTATGTCTTTAACCACAAGAGGCTTGCAGCACTCGCTGCCGCGACTGTTCCATTCCCTGCTACGGTGAACCGACAGCGAGTACGGGCCAACCGTAGCCCACCACGCACGTGAGGCGGAGATCCTTGCGTTCCCACGACACGAGACGTAATGGATGACGTACCAGGGATACCGGTTGGTAACAGACCGCCGGACACGGGCGGTATGTTCCCTCCACCCACAACATTGGAGACTAATCCAAGGATACCAGTTGGTAACAGACCACCGGACATTGGCGGTTCAGCCTCATCCATGACAGAAAGTGCGCCAAGGACACAGACGGCCCATCCCTGTCAACGATGCCCAGCATGCAGCCGACGTATACGAGGCAGGCCATACCGATGAGACAGGGGACAGATTGTCTCTCCCGCTGCTACCTCTATCAGCGCCTCATCGTGAGTCACCGCGTAACGAAGGCTACGACATCGTCGTCGCACGCCCGTAGCTCTGGCGGCCGCGTGACCCCCCATCGGCCCCCGACAGTAGTTCTGTCTCAGTTGGCTTCGCAGCAAACCACGATGACATGCTGGGTGTCAACCTGCCTTACCTCGACGCCGGCAATGATGGCGTAGATGAAGACGGGCAGATTCTCTAACCCGACGACACGACTCTCCTACAATCGTTCAGACAACGCTTTATCGATCTCGGCAGGAGCAGTGTTCCGACGAAGTGTGGGCTAGATTTGTCACCCTCATTGACTAGATGACTGCTGAAACCTCCGTCGTCGTAAAGTTGCCCGTCAGGTCGGAGGGTCAAGCCTCCGGAAATAGAACTGCGATTGACACAACGGATGCCAAGGGGACCCGTCTCTGCACAGAACGAAATACCATTGGTAAAATTAACAAATTAATATACCATCAAAATTTGATCATGTAGTATGGACGTTTTTAACAATAATTATATTGATTTCACCAAACGTTAGTTGAATTAATAAGGTTTTAGGTTATTAGGTAAATGAAAAAAAATAAAAATCAATACCAATCAAAATATTGAATACAGTGTTGTAAATGTACAACCATACAATGTTCAAATTTAAAACTCATACTAAAACCTGTAAAAATGTGTTTAAAAATAGCTATCAACATTATTTTTATATTCTGAATAAATGTCAATTTTATATTGTAATACGAGATAAGATTTATCTTTAATTTAACAATGTGATTGTTGTTTTTGATTGTACTTGTACAGAAATTGTTATAAATTCTTACGTTGTAACTAGTAATTTTTATTGAACAGTAGCCTGTAACTCATCGCTCGTCTGTCATCAAAATACTTCAACATACGTTATAATTCATTTTAGATACGGTAGATTGGACAGTCTGATGAGTAATTAATTTAAATATTACAACTTACAAGCTTATTAGTTAGTCATTATTCTTAATTATATTCAATTATTATTTATAAATGAAGTCTGTGTGGAACACTGTTGGGTATTATGATTTTAAAAAATTATCTAAGGGTATACAAATACATCAATCATCAAAAGAACATATTCATAATCATTTAGGATTAAAAAACCTAGAAAAAATTGTTTTACTATACTAAACGTTGTTAATGAACATGGTAATTTGTTTAAAAAAAATTAAAATGAAAATTTGAGATTGAATCGTTTATTTATGCAGCACTTAATCGATTTGGTTTTATTTTTGGGAAAACAAGAGTTGGCATTTAGAGGTCATGATGAAAGCAGTGATTCATTAAATAAAGGGAATTTTAGAGAGCTGTTTAATATGCATATTATTAGGTGTTCTCAAGAAATAAAAATCATTATAATAATATAAAAAACATATTTTCATGTCCAAGTCCATACAAGATGATTTAATTTCATGTATTTCTGAATTTTTAATAAACCAAATAAAAAATGAAATCAGGCAATGTAAATTTTATTCCATTCGAATTCACTACAGATATCAGTCAAAAAACACAATGTTCAATAATAATTAGATATGTTACAGATAAATCTGAATTGGTTGAGCGTTTCTTGGATTTTTATAATGTTAGTGAAGACCGCACGGCTGAAGGTTTATTTAATTTGGTTAATTCTGTTTTACATGAGTTTGATATAGAAAATAAATTATTTAGATAATGTTATGATGGGATATGTGTTCTGGGCATTTAACAGGTTTACAGGCTAGAATTAAAGAAGTTGCACCTAATGCTTTATTTAAACACTAGCTCACAAATTAAATTTGGTATTGCGACATGGTTGTAGTATAAATGCTAAATGTCGTATATTTGTTGCTAACCTCACTGGTATCGCTGCTTATTTTCACAATTCCACTTTGCGTACTAATTTTGTAGATATTATTGTAGGGAAAAGAATTCCTCAATTTGTTCAAACAAGATGGTCCTCACGGTCAAAAATTTTATACACAATAGTTAATGAGTGGTCTGGGTTTATAAATGTTTTTGACTGAATTAGCAAAGATCCAAAATTCTTAATACTTTTCTAAATAATCGAGATAAACAAACTAAAAATTAAGGGAAAAACGGGAAATTTTACGCACACTCATTTTTCGACAAAATCGATTTTGATTTTTGATGTAACTTTAAAACAAATGACCATGAGATACATGAAATTTTCACCGAATGTTTATATAAATATATTCTATCCACTATGCAATTTTCAAAAATTTTCGATTTAAGTTGAAAAATAAAAGCAATATATATTCACAACTTTTTTTTATAAGCATTTAAAGTTCAAATTTTGACTAAATGCGAAAAAATTACGGCAATTTTCAAATTATCTTAGATAGAAATTCATAAAAGTTTTTCTTTTTAGACCTAAGATTTGAAAATTTAATACATGGCTCCTATCATATTTTTACAATAGGAGTTGAAAAATAAAAGAAATGCGTAGTCACAATTTTTTTTACAAGCATACAAAGTTTGAATTTTAGACATCATACGTAAAAATCACGAAAATCACGAAAATTCGCAAATTATTTTAAACTAGAAATTCATAAAAAAATTTCTTTTTAAATCTAAGATTTGAAAATTTTTAATAATCTATAATATATTCTAGACAGATAAACCGTCTTCGCTCAGAATCGTTTTTCGTATACAATGATATAATATCATTGGATTCAAATTTAATTCCATCCATTACAGTAACCCACTTGTAACCTACTGTACAGCAGAGCGACATCCACGACTTACCCGCCTTTTTAAAAGTAAAAATGATTATATTAATTTCATAACACTTTATTTATAACAATTTTGAAATTAATCCTTCACACTGTTACATTTGTAATAAATTATAATTACAGTTTAATTTAATTTAATACTTTCAATTTTTTATAATTTACAGTTGATTCTAAATAGTACAGTCAAAATGAGTGAAATAAAAATGTTTAAGTATAAATACATTTTTATAAATTTTGTACTTTTCTTGACTTTTTCTTACAAAGTCTTCTACAAATGATAAAAATCCAGTGCCTACATGGCTACATAACATTCATTCTTTTTTTTTTTATATATAGTATATCAGCATGACAGCATCTAGATAATCCCAAACATCTGCTGTCCAGGGAAATTGCCCTTAAAAGTTAAGATCCTTCGCCAAATCCAGCCCTGGTCCACTTTATTTATTAATAATAAAACGTAGCAAACAGTCACTATTTATATTAAAAGCTGTTGCAAATTATCTTTTAGTTGCTTTGCTCATTCTTAGTCAGTCACTTAGTTATTAATTGTATTTTTTTAAAGTTGTTTTTTGAAAACTGATGTGAAACATCATATTTTTCAATTCTCATATAGTTCTAATATTTAGTATTTACTAACTTTTAACTTTTCAGCATGTGCACTTTGGAATGATGAATCAATTAAAATTGTATAAAAAAGAAAGCTCCAGTAGTTCAAACAATGTGTCGACATCCAAGCAAACACAAATATGTCATTCTGTAGATAATTCTGGTTTTAGTAAAAAATTCTCTATAAACAAAAGGTATTTAATTATCATATACCTTGGGTTTAATACCTATGCATATTACTAACTAGTAATTATTAAATAGTGGTATTAAGTCAATTAAATTAATCAATAAATTATTTTATAATATATAAAGCAGTATTTTACTCAACAGAAATAAAATTCAAATTTACTTTTAATGAAAATTACCTGAATACTGCTCTCAGCTGCTAGTAGGTATTTAGAAATATCTTAAATCTTGGTTATTTGTTTTAAAACTAATGTTTTTTCAAAATCAAATACTTGACACATTACACTTATACGTGGTATACCATTGTCTTTTAATTTATTGTACCTACTTATCAACTATCAATCAAAATTACTCAATGATAAAAATAAAAATACCAAGATATTTTAAAATTATTTTATAGATAATCTAATAATTTAATTTATAATTCATCTGATAATAACTTTAGACATTTAGATTTTTTTATAAAGAGTGCAACAAATAAAATTAAATAAACAAATTTCAATAATAAAATAAGTATTAACTACTTAATCTAAGATTAATAATGAAAAGTATTATTATTTCCTTTACATAGTACAAAGAAGTAGTGTAGACAAAATTTAAGAATACAATTATATTTAAAAATATAACTTGATCATAAATGCTTGATAATTGTATGGTTATTTAAATATTTAATAGTTTTAATAATTATTTTAATATGGTAGAAAATCTAATCTCTAAACTTTTCTGATTTGTAAAAACTTATGACATATTATAATAATATTATCATAATTTTTTAATGGACAATGATGTGAAGCTATGTAGGTTAATCTAATATTAAATCATTTAACTTAATGTTTATACAAATATAATATTTAATAATATAAAATAATATTTGAAATATTACTACATATTTAAGATCCAAAATGAAAAAATACAATTTAATTTATAATATTGATAAATATATTAATGATATTATTTGTGGTAGAAAATATATAATTTAACATGCATTATTTACATTTCAAGTAACTGATTTTATATTCAATTATATAATAGAAGAAATGAAACCTATTCCAACTTGTGAACAACCATCATTCAAAAAATTAATTACTGGATTGACTAATGATAATTTTGTGCCAGATAGAAGAATAATAAACAGGGAAACAATGAATTAGTAAATAAGTATAATGATTATGTAAATGACTTAATAGTCAAAATTTCTATGCAAAAATATATTTGTTTAACAATGGACATTTGGAGTTCACTGAACAAGAGTTATTTTGGGATGATCATGCACTATAAAGAAGAAAATACGTATAAGCGTTTTTCATATGTTATAGCTTGTTGATGAATTGAAGGTAGCCATAATTACATGAATATTGCAAAATCCATTTTCCAATCTAACATTTTGACAAGTTATAAAATTTATGTTAAAAAAATATCTCACACAGTCACCGATAATGCGTCTAATTTTGGTTAGGCATTTCGCATTTATTCTCAACAATTTACTGCTGAACCGCCTAAACCCACTGTGTATAGTTAATTAACCTTAAATGACCGAAGCTTAATGAGCTAATAGATGATATTGATCAAAGTGCTGAAAACATTTCTGGACCAGATTCAGTTTATAAAAATTATATGGAAAATAAACCTGACGATACAGAAGTAATAAATGTATCTTATATTTATAGGTATTTTAAGAAATTTTGTTTTCTCTTTATAAAAATAAATATAGATAGGATAAATAATTTTATATGTGTTGGATCAAGGCAATCCTTATTTACGGTTGTTACCTTGACACTGTATAAAGATAAAATTATATATATAATTTTAACTACTTTGCTAAACGGAAAATGACTAGGTTAGGTTAGGTAGGACAGGACGCCGCTTGCACACGTTGACTTGATGCAACAACGCAGACCGGTGGTAATGGGCAAAATGGCGGCACGACAGACGACGCAGTACTTGATGGTGACGAGACACACCACGTGGCACACTGGACACAAAGAATCGCCGTAACCCAGACGGATACACGGGAAAGCAATAAAGGACCGCAATGGGACTTCTTTCCACACACGTCGACACGGTCACCGTGAACAATATGGCGACACGACGAACGATGCACACGGCGCAAAAAATGGCAAACGACGCCAAAATATATGGAATATAGATACCACAACAACGAGCTGACACACACACGGTCGCTTCGCCGAACAAAACAGAAGCGCTTATCAGGTCGGACGACAGCAATGATGTAGGGCTGCTAGTGCCGGTGTTCAGGGGTGCCAATGGCAACGCAGTGGCTGCAGCATGCTCGAACATACTCCCCCCTTGGAAGAGTCGTCTTACAAGAGTTGAAAAGCTGATGATACTTGTTCATGTGCGTTGACTCCAATTAGGGTAGACGTGTGGATGTCACCAGTGGTGACAAGTTTACAAAATTCAGTTAGAACCAAACCAACCGTTGACATATTTTTTTTTTTAACAAACAAATAACTAACATAACATATCATATAAACCTTAACATAACAAGTCATATAATAATGAACATAAAAATCATATACAAGTTAACAAATTAATTAGCATGAATCAAAAAACCTTCCTAGTACACTTGCCTAGTCACGGTCCTAATGAATTGGTTTAACCTTATAAATGTATTACCTTGTTCCCAAAGCTGGACGTGGTATAACAGAGATTACTGAGTTTGGGCACCCCAATTACTATTAAATTAGTACAAATAAAAAAAAAAAAAAAAGAAGAATAATAATATATGTTCGAGCAAGATTAAATTTAGCTTATAATACAATATGTTACAAAAAAAATAACACCCTTATGCAGAGGAATCCGTTTCAGTGGGTAATAATACCAATTTAACTACTGGACGAACCAACTCCCCCCCTGGAGTTTCCGTTCCCTACCTATGGCAGATTTAGTCTCATATGCATATTCAATTTATAGTATCGCTGAGACTACGTATGCCATTGCTTCTAGTTCATATGACGTTGCGCATTCCATCTATGAAAATCTGAAGAAATTACTCTATCAAACCCAAATTGATTTGGGATATATGTACTTTCCTACATCCGCGCGTTATATAGTAAATACCATACACATAATTAAATATACTCAAATAACAAGATTTGTCGCAACTATTCTCGTTCGTGACCCCAATACCATCTTTGGCTCCGCTGCTGTCGCTAACGACGTCCAGATTCTTTTGGACGCCTCTGTTACACTTAGGAACGGCAGGTTTCCTAGTGGAGAGCTTTATTTCAACGTCGATGACCAGGATTTTCGTTTGGCTCTTAATGACCTGCTAAGACTCCTAGGACGCTATTACGATCCCGATCAATATTCCCACGCTGTTGCGACGTTAATAAGGTTAACATCCCTCACACAGTTAAATACTCACGCGGGCGAGCGTATCTTCGACAGGACTAATTTCGAAAACCACTTTGACCTCAGTTGGCGATCCTACGACGATCAATCGTGTCAGATTGAAATTGACGATATTTAAACCGACATTATGACTCCATTGACTTGCGCTTTGTGTTTGCTCACCGTCCTCGTTGTGTCTATTGTCTTCTACTTAGTCACTGCGATGGTGTTATTCACTGGTGCGCTAAAAGTGGCAGTCAATCAGACCCTTAACACCAGACCTGGCATTGCACCCGAAGGCGCCAATTGTAACCCTACTTACTCTTATGCGACATCTGAGTTTCAAAACGACTGCGTCACGGGTTTTATGGACCATGATTATCTCAACGTCACTATTACCTGTATGTGCGATTGTACGAACAAGTGGGCTTATAAGTATGCGCATCAGTGTGAGGTTCCTCGGCTTCACAAGCTCGGGTGTCGCTTCGGCGGCCCGCGTTGGTACGCCAACTGCTGGAACGCTCACCCGTTGATTGAGAGACGTTTTACGTATCTCGAAGATTTCATGGCATCATCCCTCCCCGTCAGTTTCGTTTTTAACTTTACTGACTACGCCTACGACATCACACTGCTTGGGGACCGTACTAATGCCACCACCCGTTCTAACTCGTCCACGCTTAACTTTGACTTACCAGCTGGTGCTCTTGTACATATTAAGGGTGTTCTACGCATGTCGTATGATTCACTCTCGTTTGACTAAGCGATTCTTTGACTTATCATTATTATTACGTGATTATTTTATTCCATTTGTTTATCTCAACTATATTATCATGTTTAAAATATAATTATGTTTTGTTTGAATTTGCTCGAGTAGAGCCATTTATTTAATGCAATCATTTGCGTTTGCTAATGTTAAATTTTTATTTTATTTGTTTCCACATCCATAATGCCCATATGGCCCCCTTTTTTATGAATATTATTATTATCAATTTCATTTACTTTAATGATGCACGATAGTTTTGTATGTTTATTAATCTCATTAAATTTAAAAGTTACTTATACTACATCTTCCGTTTCCCGTCACCTATAATAACACATATGTCTGCGCACAGATTGTCTAGACCTATTCCTCGTGGTCGCGTGTCTCTTGTTAACTCACATCGCTCGATTAGCACAGCCCGTTTTCGTGGTTTGTGTCTCATAGTACAGCAACCGGCGTGTGAGCACAAAGACACGTCTACCACTTATTTCGACACTTTCCCACCGTTAAAACATACCGATAGTCAATCTTCCTCCATTGAGATCATCTCCTCCACGGAATTGTCTCCTCGACCTCGGCCCCATATCATCACCAGAGCTCTCTCTAAAGAACAGTTGCCCAAGCCTAGACCGTTGAAGAGCACAAAATAAGATGCCGTACGGGTGGACTACTCAGCTTCTGGATTTCGAGGCCCACGGTTGGGTGGAAATTAGGACCTTTAAAGCCACTCTGAGGTCTATGGCCTTTAAGAATATGGTGGTTCAGGCCAATCGTGACGCCGCGTTGACTTCGTTGGAGGACATGGTCTGTCCCCCACCTTTCGACGTTAATACACGCTTCCCTGATCAGGCTATCTTCGTGGACCTTGACCATTCGTACAATTCTACTAGACTACGCGCTTTGGTTTCAGCCCTTTCTTATAAAGACCGGCAGAATGAAATGAATCGTGGTATATCCACACCTATACCTACGGTCGAAACCAAACTTATCAACAACATGTCTGACGCTCTTTTGTCATTCTCTTACGCTTGTAACGAAATGCGTCAAGCGCATGGAGGCTATGACATCGAGGACCAACACATATTCGGTATATACACTCGTGCCTCCTTTGAGGCGTCCACTTCTCTTATCTGGACTAATCCATAAACCTATTATATTTTATTAATCAGTCGTCAGTTTTAAAAATTTATCTGGCGGTTAGACTTCCTGCAATGGGGGTCCAACAAGCTAAACTACCATAATCTCTTCAATTCTATCGTGTATCATCTAAAACAATCTTAATTCCAACTTAAATTCTCCTAAAGATACAAAAAAAAAAAAAAAAGAAAAAAAGAAGAATAATAATATATGTTCGAGCAAGATTAAATTTAGCTTATAATACAATATGTTACAAAAAAAATAACACCCTTATGCAGAGGAATCCGTTTCAGTGGGTAATAATACCAATTTAACTACTGGACGAACCAACTCCCCCCCTGGAGTTAAAAGACGGACTACTACACGGACAACCCCATCGTCTCCTGGTAAGAGTTCGACCACCCGCCCCAACTTCCATTGCAATGGTGGTGCCAAGTTGTCTTTGACAACAACCATGTCGTTGACGCACAACACTTTCGACGTGTTAGAGGTCCATTTGGGCCGTGCCTGCAGGAGATTGAGATACTCACTCGACCAACGACGCCAGAATAATTGGAAAAGCTGATGCAACATTTTCCACCTGGACAGACGAGAAATAGGGATGTTGATCACATCAAGAGTAGGAACAGCGCACAACGGCTGGCCAATCAGGAAGTGCCCAGGGGTAAGGCAATCTAAATCAGTTGGATCTGACGTTAGCGGTGTCAGCGGACGCGAATTTAAAACCGATTACACGCGCGTCAAAATAGTTAGGAATTCTTCCAAAGTCGTTACATGAGTCCCAATAGTGCGAATCAACAGAGATTTAGCGGACTTCACTGCAGCCTCCCAGATACCCCCGAAGTGAGGCGCACTGGGAGGGTTAAAATGCCAATTGCAACTAAACGACTTAATTAATCGGGGTTGCCCACTTTCGTGGTTGACCAGCGAACGTAATTGGCGAGCGGCGCCGACGAAATTAGTCCCACAATCAGAGTATACGTCCGAGGGCAACCCCCGCCTAGAAACAAATCTATCGAAGGCTGCAAGAAAAGCTTCGGTAGTCAAATCAAGTACGGGCTCCAAATGGACGCACTTAACAGACATACATATAAAAACTGCAATATAAACCTTGTATTGTCTAGGTTTACGAAGACTGACTTCTTTCATTGTTAACGGGCCAGCATAATCGATACCTACTTTTGTAAATGGACGACATTGCTGGACTCGACACGGGGGCAAATCAGCCATAACCGGATAAGGGTTTCGAGCTGAAAACCGGACGCAAATTACACACTTTACGATAACGTGCCTTATCAACCGGCGCACAGCCACGATCCAAAACTGTCGGGACACTACCGCAGTAATAACCCTTGGGCCTGCATGACATAGGACCTTATGCAAACGGTGCACAAGTAATAGGGACAAATGGGAATGACGAGACAAAAGTATCGGATGTTTCTGGTCGTCTGGGATGTTGGCGTTAGATAACCGACCACCGGCCCGTACCAGACCCTGTTCATCAACGAAAGGACAGAGATGTACCCACGGTTTCGAAATTTGGGATGACATAGCCAATTCACGACGCAACTGAGACAGATGGACGCATTGTGAGACTCGAGCGAGAACCATCAAAGACTCATTTAATTCAGATCGAGTAGGATAGGGACTCGTATATCTAGTAAAAAGCCGCGGCCGACATAGCTTAATAAATCGACGTATCCACGAAACAATGACTAACAAATGATCAAGAGACGAGTATCTATTAAACCATTCAGGCTCGGCGTTTGGCGCCCCGACCACGAGAACAGCCTGTCTAACCTCAGGTATACCATCGGACTCAAGAGATGGAATATGAGACACCCACGTCGTTGGTGGCTGCGTCAACATTTTAGGACCATACCAGTATAATTTCAAATCGATTAGCACCGACGGAGACACACCTCTAGAGGCGCAATCAGCGGGATTGTTTTGAGTGCTTATATGAGCCCAATGACAAAGAGGGATGAGTTGACGGATTTGATTAACGCGATTTGAAACGAATACCTTAAATTCGAGTTGAGTATTAATAATCCATGCTAACGCTACGGAGGAGAATCTGACCAAGCGAAAATGCCATCAATATTTAATCTGGAACTGAGAACACTGTAAACTCGATTCATCAAGCGGGCAAGCAACAATGCCCCACACAATTCTAATCGAGGAATTGATAGTGATTTAATAGGAGCCAGTTTGGTTTTTGCACACAACAGGAATACTTGGCTATTCGACATATGGTCCGACACCCGCAAATACACTAATGCTGCGTATCCCCTCGTTGAAGCATCACAGAAACCACATAACTGACATGATAGGCTTGGAAAAGTTTGACAAAATCTGGGGATCGAAATGGCAGACAATGAAGGTAACTCATCCAAGAATTTATTCCATTCCACTTCAATATCATTTGGCAACGGTTCATCCCAAGACACCTTAGATACCCAAATACGTTGCATTAAATGCTTAGCAAAAAAAATGACCGGGCATAAAAAACCAAGCGGATCAAACAATCGCGCAATTACAGACAGCACACTTCTCTTCGTTGAAACGGGCCGAGCCTTCAATTTGATGGTATAATTAAATACGTCTCCTCGTGGTTTCCATTGCATACCTAATACCTTGGGAATATTCTCATCGACAGAATCCATAGGGATTGATTCAACCAACCTATCTTCGGGAGAAATATTGGCCAGGACCCTATCGGAATTACTTAACCACTTTTTTAACTGGAAACCAGCCTGCCCTAAGATTTTCAATAATGACGATTGTGCCTGCAGCAACTCACCGACAGTGTCAGCACCCATAAAAATGTCATCTACATACGTCTGCAATTGTAGTGCATCTCTCACAACAAGATCGTCGTCGCAATCATTCTCGGCAATATATTTGATTACCCGTAAGGCTAAGAATGGTGCACAATTTACCCCATAAGTGACCGTATTTAGTTCATATTCCACTAATTCATCGGTATTGGAAGTTCGCCAAAAAATATGTTGATACGGTCGAAATTTGTCGTTTATCAAGATTTGGCGATACATTTTACACACGTCCGTGGTAAAAACAAAACGAAAGGTGCGAAAACGGAGCAAAATGTCAACAATGTCACGTTGTAATTTCACACCAGTATGCAAACAATCATTCAATGATCGACCAGAATAACACGAGGCCGATGCGTCAAATACTACTCGAACCTTAGATGTCTCCGCAGAATCCTTTAGGACGGCATGATGCGGTATGAAATACAATCCGGGACGAGTTGCTACGGACATGTGACCCAAGTTCAAGTATTCTTGCATAAAATTACGATAGGATTCATACAAAGCTGGGTTACTCCGCAATTTTGCTTCAAGGTTCAAAAATCGTTTTATCGCAAGTTGACGAGATCCCTCGAATACGTCGGGAGTCAACGGAAACCGAAAGGGCAAAGGTACGGAAAATCGGCCGTCTTCTAGACGCGACATCTGATCACGAAAAATTACCTCACACTGTCCTTGTTCTGTGAACTCGGTGGGGGCGGAATCGGGTTCTTCCACCTGCCAGAATTTAGCTAACGTGTTTTCCAACGAAACGGTCAATGAAACCAAACCACACAATGGATCGCGACCGGTTGAAGGAGAAACGGATCCTACGATTATCCATCCGAACACCGTGTTAAAAGCCGCTGGAAGTGCATCATCAATCACCACTTTGCCTCCTTCCATCACAGAGGGATATAAGTCAGCTCCTATCAAAAGGTCAATTGGCCCGGGCTGATCAAAGTTAGGGTCGGCCATGGCAAAATGGGAATAACGCTCCTTAATACTAGCAGACATAGGACGAGTTGGTATCGAATTGGTAATACTATTCAACACCCAAGCTGTCATGGGTATTTGTAGGGATTCATCATATCTGGGTGTCATCACACATCTAACCTGCCCAAGTACTCGTGGTACTTCAATACCTGAAATACCAGTGACAGCCGCGGTCCACTTATCAATTTTCAGCCCGAGGCGGGTCACACAACTAGAAGTCAGAGCCGAGATTTGGGAACCACCATCAATCAAAGCGCGCACGGAGCACATTGGACCTAAATGACTACGAATATGAACCAGTGCTGTCCCTAACATCACGTTCCTATCCGATACTACGCTGGTCATGGCGTTGGCACCATTACTCGGAGCCGGATAAACATTCTCGGTAGAATTTGACGTAAGAGCTGAAATATATAACAGAGAATGATGCTTATCGTCACACTTGGCGCATGGCTTAGTAACGGTACACTGTGACACGATATGACTTGCCGAAAAACAAGAAAAACACAAACGAAATTTACGCACTGCGTCGCGTCGATCTTTACCCGATAGACGTTTGAATTTAAAACACTTAGTGATAGTGTGGTTTGTACCCTGACAATACAGACATCTAAGCTTTTCTTTCGGCTGCGGTGCATCTACTCCAACTAATGCCACCCGAGAGGTTTTACTTGATTTGCCTCCCTGCTGATGACCGGACTTAACTGATACGCCCAAGGAAAATTCAGAATTTTCAAGAACCTGCACACGAGACTTGACAAAAGCCAAAAGTTGATATATGGTAGGGTATTCAGAATGATTGTCTGCCTCAAATAATTTCCTACAATAAAGTGGTAAGCACCGAGACGCCATGACGAATAAGATGAAAGCAGACAAATCGGGAATATTTAACGCAAACAGACTAGCACTAGCTTCATCAAACTTAACCAAAAAAGACGACAGCGTAGCTAATGTTTCCTTATCGGTGACTGGGGCACTTAATAATTGTTCAACCAATGCCGTTGCAAGCTGCCGTGGTTTATCAAATCTTTGAACTAACGTAGACCAGGCTAGACCATACATGTCACCTGAGACCGAAATACCCTTTATCGCTTCAGCCGCACTTCCCTGTATACAATTTAATAGATAATAATATTTCTCAATATCAGATAACCTAGTATTGTTGCCCACTAAAACAGAATAACGATCCCTGAATACTGGCCAATTGTGAATTGTTCCATCAAAGGAAGGTAACGGAATTTTAGGCAACCGAGCACCATAAGCATCTGGCATTAAGGGTGACGTGTCCGGAGTAGCAACAGAAATTGGGGCCTGCGGGGTCTGAACGTTCATACCGTCGACCGGTTGAGACTGTGAATTAACTGTGCATGGTACATTACAATCAGACATAGTGGCAGACTTTGAACTTAAAATCGTACGGTTATCACATTGATCGACCGCTACATGGATGGCGGCAATCATATCTCTAACTGACGGTTCAACGCTAGTGTCAAACTCACCTACTTTATCCAGGTCAATTAAAGCATCTAGCAGGGAATCATTTTCAACGTTAAATTGAGTCCATAAATTCTCTGTATCACGAGCAAGTCTTAAGAACTTAGGAACAAGGTCTGGAGAGGTAACAATAGTGCTAGAAATTTCAAATAAATTTTTAATATTAGTAACCACATTATTTCTTTTCATTTCGGCATGTATTCGGGCACGCTTAATGCGACTCGGGTCATCAACTTGATTGCCACCCGCCATAATTGATCAATAATTGAAAAAGAAAAAACCGGACCAAAATGGAAATCAAATTTCAACAAAGAAATAATTATATACTATTAAATGGTATACCCGTGTATACTCATCAACTATAATGTGATTACTAACAAACTTAACTCTTTTTGCAAATACCACAAAAACCTTAAGTACCTTACCTTAACAAAAAAAAATAACTATACCAAACAAAATGCAAAACAACAGCCATAAGGTAATAGTATCAACAGTACCAAGTACCGTACAATAATATTATAATATTTTATATTATAATATGATACAAAAATCATAAACATAGGCACAAGTAATCATATTATATTATATCACCATATATATATATATATAACAAAAAAATAAACAATTAATTATGACTAACAAGAGAAGCCCACAACCCAAATCTCCGTTTAACCACGCTCTGCTACCAAAATGTTGGATCAAGGCAATCCTTATTTACGGTTGTTACCTTGACACTGTATAAAGATAAAATTATATATATAATTTTAACTACTTTGCTAAACGGAAAATGACTAGGCTAGAGTGCTTGGATCATAAAGGATGATATTGTGTTGGGTTAACAATGAAAAGGAAAAAAAAACTGCCGATTGTATCGTAATTTGCAAATTATAATAATTAAAATACTTTGTTAAATTGAATATACAATATACGGCGATTAAAATATAACTATATATATACATTATAATATATGAATGCTAATATGCACGTAACAATGTGCAACAACTTATTGCCGGTTGATAAGGTTAGTTATTACTAATAATATAAAAGACCAAAACAATATTTACGACCTGCACCACCAGTTACAACCCACGAATCAGCCACTGACTTGGCTGTTCGGCACAACACACAGGACGCCGCTTGCACACGTTGACTTGATGCAACAACGCAGACCGGTGGTAATGGGCAAAATGGCGGCACGACAGACGACGCAGTACTTGATGGTGACGAGACACACCACGTGGCACACTGGACACAAAGAATCGCCGTAACCCAGACGGATACACGGGAAAGCAATAAAGGACCGCAATGGGACTTCTTTCCACACACGTCGACACGGTCACCGTGAACAATATGGCGACACGACGAACGATGCACACGGCGCAAAAAATGGCAAACGACGCCA
The DNA here is from genome assembly GCF_037042655.1 of Diuraphis noxia. Classification (NCBI taxonomy): domain Eukaryota; kingdom Metazoa; phylum Arthropoda; class Insecta; order Hemiptera; family Aphididae; genus Diuraphis; species Diuraphis noxia. The sequence goes on from NW_028301711.1 coordinate 63,272,231, forward strand.
AAATATATGGAATATAGATACCACAACAACGAGCTGACACACACACGGTCGCTTCGCCGAACAAAACAGAAGCGCTTATCAGGTCGGACGACAGCAATGATGTAGGGCTGCTAGTGCCGGTGTTCAGGGGTGCCAATGGCAACGCAGTGGCTGCAGCATGCTCGAACATACTCCCCCCTTGGAAGAGTCGTCTTACAAGAGTTGAAAAGCTGATGATACTTGTTCATGTGCGTTGACTCCAATTAGGGTAGACGTGTGGATGTCACCAGTGGTGACAAGTTTACAAAATTCAGTTAGAACCAAACCAACCGTTGACATATTTTTTTTTTTAACAAACAAATAACTAACATAACATATCATATAAACCTTAACATAACAAGTCATATAATAATGAACATAAAAATCATATACAAGTTAACAAATTAATTAGCATGAATCAAAAAACCTTCCTAGTACACTTGCCTAGTCACGGTCCTAATGAATTGGTTTAACCTTATAAATGTATTACCTTGTTCCCAAAGCTGGACGTGGTATAACAGAGATTACTGAGTTTGGGCACCCCAATTACTATTAAATTAGTACAAATAAAAAAAAAAAAAAAGAAGAATAATAATATATGTTCGAGCAAGATTAAATTTAGCTTATAATACAATATGTTACAAAAAAAATAACACCCTTATGCAGAGGAATCCGTTTCAGTGGGTAATAATACCAATTTAACTACTGGACGAACCAACTCCCCCCCTGGAGTTTCCGTTCCCTACCTATGGCAGATTTAGTCTCATATGCATATTCAATTTATAGTATCGCTGAGACTACGTATGCCATTGCTTCTAGTTCATATGACGTTGCGCATTCCATCTATGAAAATCTGAAGAAATTACTCTATCAAACCCAAATTGATTTGGGATATATGTACTTTCCTACATCCGCGCGTTATATAGTAAATACCATACACATAATTAAATATACTCAAATAACAAGATTTGTCGCAACTATTCTCGTTCGTGACCCCAATACCATCTTTGGCTCCGCTGCTGTCGCTAACGACGTCCAGATTCTTTTGGACGCCTCTGTTACACTTAGGAACGGCAGGTTTCCTAGTGGAGAGCTTTATTTCAACGTCGATGACCAGGATTTTCGTTTGGCTCTTAATGACCTGCTAAGACTCCTAGGACGCTATTACGATCCCGATCAATATTCCCACGCTGTTGCGACGTTAATAAGGTTAACATCCCTCACACAGTTAAATACTCACGCGGGCGAGCGTATCTTCGACAGGACTAATTTCGAAAACCACTTTGACCTCAGTTGGCGATCCTACGACGATCAATCGTGTCAGATTGAAATTGACGATATTTAAACCGACATTATGACTCCATTGACTTGCGCTTTGTGTTTGCTCACCGTCCTCGTTGTGTCTATTGTCTTCTACTTAGTCACTGCGATGGTGTTATTCACTGGTGCGCTAAAAGTGGCAGTCAATCAGACCCTTAACACCAGACCTGGCATTGCACCCGAAGGCGCCAATTGTAACCCTACTTACTCTTATGCGACATCTGAGTTTCAAAACGACTGCGTCACGGGTTTTATGGACCATGATTATCTCAACGTCACTATTACCTGTATGTGCGATTGTACGAACAAGTGGGCTTATAAGTATGCGCATCAGTGTGAGGTTCCTCGGCTTCACAAGCTCGGGTGTCGCTTCGGCGGCCCGCGTTGGTACGCCAACTGCTGGAACGCTCACCCGTTGATTGAGAGACGTTTTACGTATCTCGAAGATTTCATGGCATCATCCCTCCCCGTCAGTTTCGTTTTTAACTTTACTGACTACGCCTACGACATCACACTGCTTGGGGACCGTACTAATGCCACCACCCGTTCTAACTCGTCCACGCTTAACTTTGACTTACCAGCTGGTGCTCTTGTACATATTAAGGGTGTTCTACGCATGTCGTATGATTCACTCTCGTTTGACTAAGCGATTCTTTGACTTATCATTATTATTACGTGATTATTTTATTCCATTTGTTTATCTCAACTATATTATCATGTTTAAAATATAATTATGTTTTGTTTGAATTTGCTCGAGTAGAGCCATTTATTTAATGCAATCATTTGCGTTTGCTAATGTTAAATTTTTATTTTATTTGTTTCCACATCCATAATGCCCATATGGCCCCCTTTTTTATGAATATTATTATTATCAATTTCATTTACTTTAATGATGCACGATAGTTTTGTATGTTTATTAATCTCATTAAATTTAAAAGTTACTTAAACTACATCTTCCGTTTCCCGTCACCTATAATAACACATATGTCTGCGCACAGATTGTCTAGACCTATTCCTCGTGGTCGCGTGTCTCTTGTTAACTCACATCGCTCGATTAGCACAGCCCGTTTTCGTGGTTTGTGTCTCATAGTACAGCAACCGGCGTGTGAGCACAAAGACACGTCTACCACTTATTTCGACACTTTCCCACCGTTAAAACATACCGATAGTCAATCTTCCTCCATTGAGATCATCTCCTCCACGGAATTGTCTCCTCGACCTCGGCCCCATATCATCACCAGAGCTCTCTCTAAAGAACAGTTGCCCAAGCCTAGACCGTTGAAGAGCACAAAATAAGATGCCGTACGGGTGGACTACTCAGCTTCTGGATTTCGAGGCCCACGGTTGGGTGGAAATTAGGACCTTTAAAGCCACTCTGAGGTCTATGGCCTTTAAGAATATGGTGGTTCAGGCCAATCGTGACGCCGCGTTGACTTCGTTGGAGGACATGGTCTGTCCCCCACCTTTCGACGTTAATACACGCTTCCCTGATCAGGCTATCTTCGTGGACCTTGACCATTCGTACAATTCTACTAGACTACGCGCTTTGGTTTCAGCCCTTTCTTATAAAGACCGGCAGAATGAAATGAATCGTGGTATATCCACACCTATACCTACGGTCGAAACCAAACTTATCAACAACATGTCTGACGCTCTTTTGTCATTCTCTTACGCTTGTAACGAAATGCGTCAAGCGCATGGAGGCTATGACATCGAGGACCAACACATATTCGGTATATACACTCGTGCCTCCTTTGAGGCGTCCACTTCTCTTATCTGGACTAATCCATAAACCTATTATATTTTATTAATCAGTCGTCAGTTTTAAAAATTTATCTGGCGGTTAGACTTCCTGCAATGGGGGTCCAACAAGCTAAACTACCATAATCTCTTCAATTCTATCGTGTATCATCTAAAACAATCTTAATTCCAACTTAAATTCTCCTAAAGATACAAAAAAAAAAAAAAAAGAAAAAAAGAAGAATAATAATATATGTTCGAGCAAGATTAAATTTAGCTTATAATACAATATGTTACAAAAAAAATAACACCCTTATGCAGAGGAATCCGTTTCAGTGGGTAATAATACCAATTTAACTACTGGACGAACCAACTCCCCCCCTGGAGTTAAAAGACGGACTACTACACGGACAACCCCATCGTCTCCTGGTAAGAGTTCGACCACCCGCCCCAACTTCCATTGCAATGGTGGTGCCAAGTTGTCTTTGACAACAACCATGTCGTTGACGCACAACACTTTCGACGTGTTAGAGGTCCATTTGGGCCGTGCCTGCAGGAGATTGAGATACTCACTCGACCAACGACGCCAGAATAATTGGAAAAGCTGATGCAACATTTTCCACCTGGACAGACGAGAAATAGGGATGTTGATCACATCAAGAGTAGGAACAGCGCACAACGGCTGGCCAATCAGGAAGTGCCCAGGGGTAAGGCAATCTAAATCAGTTGGATCTGACGTTAGCGGTGTCAGCGGACGCGAATTTAAAACCGATTACACGCGCGTCAAAATAGTTAGGAATTCTTCCAAAGTCGTTACATGAGTCCCAATAGTGCGAATCAACAGAGATTTAGCGGACTTCACTGCAGCCTCCCAGATACCCCCGAAGTGAGGCGCACTGGGAGGGTTAAAATGCCAATTGCAACTAAACGACTTAATTAATCGGGGTTGCCCACTTTCGTGGTTGACCAGCGAACGTAATTGGCGAGCGGCGCCGACGAAATTAGTCCCACAATCAGAGTATACGTCCGAGGGCAACCCCCGCCTAGAAACAAATCTATCGAAGGCTGCAAGAAAAGCTTCGGTAGTCAAATCAAGTACGGGCTCCAAATGGACGCACTTAACAGACATACATATAAAAACTGCAATATAAACCTTGTATTGTCTAGGTTTACGAAGACTGACTTCTTTCATTGTTAACGGGCCAGCATAATCGATACCTACTTTTGTAAATGGACGACATTGCTGGACTCGACACGGGGGCAAATCAGCCATAACCGGATAAGGGTTTCGAGCTGAAAACCGGACGCAAATTACACACTTTACGATAACGTGCCTTATCAACCGGCGCACAGCCACGATCCAAAACTGTCGGGACACTACCGCAGTAATAACCCTTGGGCCTGCATGACATAGGACCTTATGCAAACGGTGCACAAGTAATAGGGACAAATGGGAATGACGAGACAAAAGTATCGGATGTTTCTGGTCGTCTGGGATGTTGGCGTTAGATAACCGACCACCGGCCCGTACCAGACCCTGTTCATCAACGAAAGGACAGAGATGTACCCACGGTTTCGAAATTTGGGATGACATAGCCAATTCACGACGCAACTGAGACAGATGGACGCATTGTGAGACTCGAGCGAGAACCATCAAAGACTCATTTAATTCAGATCGAGTAGGATAGGGACTCGTATATCTAGTAAAAAGCCGCGGCCGACATAGCTTAATAAATCGACGTATCCACGAAACAATGACTAACAAATGATCAAGAGACGAGTATCTATTAAACCATTCAGGCTCGGCGTTTGGCGCCCCGACCACGAGAACAGCCTGTCTAACCTCAGGTATACCATCGGACTCAAGAGATGGAATATGAGACACCCACGTCGTTGGTGGCTGCGTCAACATTTTAGGACCATACCAGTATAATTTCAAATCGATTAGCACCGACGGAGACACACCTCTAGAGGCGCAATCAGCGGGATTGTTTTGAGTGCTTATATGAGCCCAATGACAAAGAGGGATGAGTTGACGGATTTGATTAACGCGATTTGAAACGAATACCTTAAATTCGAGTTGAGTATTAATAATCCATGCTAACGCTACGGAGGAGAATCTGACCAAGCGAAAATGCCATCAATATTTAATCTGGAACTGAGAACACTGTAAACTCGATTCATCAAGCGGGCAAGCAACAATGCCCCACACAATTCTAATCGAGGAATTGATAGTGATTTAATAGGAGCCAGTTTGGTTTTTGCACACAACAGGAATACTTGGCTATTCGACATATGGTCCGACACCCGCAAATACACTAATGCTGCGTATCCCCTCGTTGAAGCATCACAGAAACCACATAACTGACATGATAGGCTTGGAAAAGTTTGACAAAATCTGGGGATCGAAATGGCAGACAATGAAGGTAACTCATCCAAGAATTTATTCCATTCCACTTCAATATCATTTGGCAACGGTTCATCCCAAGACACCTTAGATACCCAAATACGTTGCATTAAATGCTTAGCAAAAAAAATGACCGGGCATAAAAAACCAAGCGGATCAAACAATCGCGCAATTACAGACAGCACACTTCTCTTCGTTGAAACGGGCCGAGCCTTCAATTTGATGGTATAATTAAATACGTCTCCTCGTGGTTTCCATTGCATACCTAATACCTTGGGAATATTCTCATCGACAGAATCCATAGGGATTGATTCAACCAACCTATCTTCGGGAGAAATATTGGCCAGGACCCTATCGGAATTACTTAACCACTTTTTTAACTGGAAACCAGCCTGCCCTAAGATTTTCAATAATGACGATTGTGCCTGCAGCAACTCACCGACAGTGTCAGCACCCATAAAAATGTCATCTACATACGTCTGCAATTGTAGTGCATCTCTCACAACAAGATCGTCGTCGCAATCATTCTCGGCAATATATTTGATTACCCGTAAGGCTAAGAATGGTGCACAATTTACCCCATAAGTGACCGTATTTAGTTCATATTCCACTAATTCATCGGTATTGGAAGTTCGCCAAAAAATATGTTGATACGGTCGAAATTTGTCGTTTATCAAGATTTGGCGATACATTTTACACACGTCCGTGGTAAAAACAAAACGAAAGGTGCGAAAACGGAGCAAAATGTCAACAATGTCACGTTGTAATTTCACACCAGTATGCAAACAATCATTCAATGATCGACCAGAATAACACGAGGCCGATGCGTCAAATACTACTCGAACCTTAGATGTCTCCGCAGAATCCTTTAGGACGGCATGATGCGGTATGAAATACAATCCGGGACGAGTTGCTACGGACATGTGACCCAAGTTCAAGTATTCTTGCATAAAATTACGATAGGATTCATACAAAGCTGGGTTACTCCGCAATTTTGCTTCAAGGTTCAAAAATCGTTTTATCGCAAGTTGACGAGATCCCTCGAATACGTCGGGAGTCAACGGAAACCGAAAGGGCAAAGGTACGGAAAATCGGCCGTCTTCTAGACGCGACATCTGATCACGAAAAATTACCTCACACTGTCCTTGTTCTGTGAACTCGGTGGGGGCGGAATCGGGTTCTTCCACCTGCCAGAATTTAGCTAACGTGTTTTCCAACGAAACGGTCAATGAAACCAAACCACACAATGGATCGCGACCGGTTGAAGGAGAAACGGATCCTACGATTATCCATCCGAACACCGTGTTAAAAGCCGCTGGAAGTGCATCATCAATCACCACTTTGCCTCCTTCCATCACAGAGGGATATAAGTCAGCTCCTATCAAAAGGTCAATTGGCCCGGGCTGATCAAAGTTAGGGTCGGCCATGGCAAAATGGGAATAACGCTCCTTAATACTAGCAGACATAGGACGAGTTGGTATCGAATTGGTAATACTATTCAACACCCAAGCTGTCATGGGTATTTGTAGGGATTCATCATATCTGGGTGTCATCACACATCTAACCTGCCCAAGTACTCGTGGTACTTCAATACCTGAAATACCAGTGACAGCCGCGGTCCACTTATCAATTTTCAGCCCGAGGCGGGTCACACAACTAGAAGTCAGAGCCGAGATTTGGGAACCACCATCAATCAAAGCGCGCACGGAGCACATTGGACCTAAATGACTACGAATATGAACCAGTGCTGTCCCTAACATCACGTTCCTATCCGATACTACGCTGGTCATGGCGTTGGCACCATTACTCGGAGCCGGATAAACATTCTCGGTAGAATTTGACGTAAGAGCTGAAATATATAACAGAGAATGATGCTTATCGTCACACTTGGCGCATGGCTTAGTAACGGTACACTGTGACACGATATGACTTGCCGAAAAACAAGAAAAACACAAACGAAATTTACGCACTGCGTCGCGTCGATCTTTACCCGATAGACGTTTGAATTTAAAACACTTAGTGATAGTGTGGTTTGTACCCTGACAATACAGACATCTAAGCTTTTCTTTCGGCTGCGGTGCATCTACTCCAACTAATGCCACCCGAGAGGTTTTACTTGATTTGCCTCCCTGCTGATGACCGGACTTAACTGATACGCCCAAGGAAAATTCAGAATTTTCAAGAACCTGCACACGAGACTTGACAAAAGCCAAAAGTTGATATATGGTAGGGTATTCAGAATGATTGTCTGCCTCAAATAATTTCCTACAATAAAGTGGTAAGCACCGAGACGCCATGACGAATAAGATGAAAGCAGACAAATCGGGAATATTTAACGCAAACAGACTAGCACTAGCTTCATCAAACTTAACCAAAAAAGACGACAGCGTAGCTAATGTTTCCTTATCGGTGACTGGGGCACTTAATAATTGTTCAACCAATGCCGTTGCAAGCTGCCGTGGTTTATCAAATCTTTGAACTAACGTAGACCAGGCTAGACCATACATGTCACCTGAGACCGAAATACCCTTTATCGCTTCAGCCGCACTTCCCTGTATACAATTTAATAGATAATAATATTTCTCAATATCAGATAACCTAGTATTGTTGCCCACTAAAACAGAATAACGATCCCTGAATACTGGCCAATTGTGAATTGTTCCATCAAAGGAAGGTAACGGAATTTTAGGCAACCGAGCACCATAAGCATCTGGCATTAAGGGTGACGTGTCCGGAGTAGCAACAGAAATTGGGGCCTGCGGGGTCTGAACGTTCATACCGTCGACCGGTTGAGACTGTGAATTAACTGTGCATGGTACATTACAATCAGACATAGTGGCAGACTTTGAACTTAAAATCGTACGGTTATCACATTGATCGACCGCTACATGGATGGCGGCAATCATATCTCTAACTGACGGTTCAACGCTAGTGTCAAACTCACCTACTTTATCCAGGTCAATTAAAGCATCTAGCAGGGAATCATTTTCAACGTTAAATTGAGTCCATAAATTCTCTGTATCACGAGCAAGTCTTAAGAACTTAGGAACAAGGTCTGGAGAGGTAACAATAGTGCTAGAAATTTCAAATAAATTTTTAATATTAGTAACCACATTATTTCTTTTCATTTCGGCATGTATTCGGGCACGCTTAATGCGACTCGGGTCATCAACTTGATTGCCACCCGCCATAATTGATCAATAATTGAAAAAGAAAAAACCGGACCAAAATGGAAATCAAATTTCAACAAAGAAATAATTATATACTATTAAATGGTATACCCGTGTATACTCATCAACTATAATGTGATTACTAACAAACTTAACTCTTTTTGCAAATACCACAAAAACCTTAAGTACCTTACCTTAACAAAAAAAAATAACTATACCAAACAAAATGCAAAACAACAGCCATAAGGTAATAGTATCAACAGTACCAAGTACCGTACAATAATATTATAATATTTTATATTATAATATGATACAAAAATCATAAACATAGGCACAAGTAATCATATTATATTATATCACCATATATATATATATATAACAAAAAAATAAACAATTAATTATGACTAACAAGAGAAGCCCACAACCCAAATCTCCGTTTAACCACGCTCTGCTACCAAAATGTTGGATCAAGGCAATCCTTATTTACGGTTGTTACCTTGACACTGTATAAAGATAAAATTATATATATAATTTTAACTACTTTGCTAAACGGAAAATGACTAGGCTAGAGTGCTTGGATCATAAAGGATGATATTGTGTTGGGTTAACAATGAAAAGGAAAAAAAAACTGCCGATTGTATCGTAATTTGCAAATTATAATAATTAAAATACTTTGTTAAATTGAATATACAATATACGGCGATTAAAATATAACTATATATATACATTATAATATATGAATGCTAATATGCACGTAACAATGTGCAACAACTTATTGCCGGTTGATAAGGTTAGTTATTACTAATAATATAAAAGACCAAAACAATATTTACGACCTGCACCACCAGTTACAACCCACGAATCAGCCACTGACTTGGCTGTTCGGCACAACACACAGGACGCCGCTTGCACACGTTGACTTGATGCAACAACGCAGACCGGTGGTAATGGGCAAAATGGCGGCACGACAGACGACGCAGTACTTGATGGTGACGAGACACACCACGTGGCACACTGGACACAAAGAATCGCCGTAACCCAGACGGATACACGGGAAAGCAATAAAGGACCGCAATGGGACTTCTTTCCACACACGTCGACACGGTCACCGTGAACAATATGGCGACACGACGAACGATGCACACGGCGCAAAAAATGGCAAACGACGCCAAAATATATGGAATATAGATACCACAACAACGAGCTGACACACACACGGTCGCTTCGCCGAACAAAACAGAAGCGCTTATCAGGTCGGACGACAGCAATGATGTAGGGCTGCTAGTGCCGGTGTTCAGGGGTGCCAATGGCAACGCAGTGGCTGCAGCATGCTCGAACATACTCCCCCCTTGGAAGAGTCGTCTTACAAGAGTTGAAAAGCTGATGATACTTGTTCATGTGCGTTGACTCCAATTAGGGTAGACGTGTGGATGTCACCAGTGGTGACAAGTTTACAAAATTCAGTTAGAACCAAACCAACCGTTGACATATTTTTTTTTTTAACAAACAAATAACTAACATAACATATCATATAAACCTTAACATAACAAGTCATATAATAATGAACATAAAAATCATATACAAGTTAACAAATTAATTAGCATGAATCAAAAAACCTTCCTAGTACACTTGCCTAGTCACGGTCCTAATGAATTGGTTTAACCTTATAAATGTATTACCTTGTTCCCAAAGCTGGACGTGGTATAACAGAGATTACTGAGTTTGGGCACCCCAATTACTATTAAATTAGTACAAATAAAAAAAAAAAAAAAAGAAGAATAATAATATATGTTCGAGCAAGATTAAATTTAGCTTATAATACAATATGTTACAAAAAAAATAACACCCTTATGCAGAGGAATCCGTTTCAGTGGGTAATAATACCAATTTAACTACTGGACGAACCAACTCCCCCCCTGGAGTTTCCGTTCCCTACCTATGGCAGATTTAGTCTCATATGCATATTCAATTTATAGTATCGCTGAGACTACGTATGCCATTGCTTCTAGTTCATATGACGTTGCGCATTCCATCTATGAAAATCTGAAGAAATTACTCTATCAAACCCAAATTGATTTGGGATATATGTACTTTCCTACATCCGCGCGTTATATAGTAAATACCATACACATAATTAAATATACTCAAATAACAAGATTTGTCGCAACTATTCTCGTTCGTGGCCCCAATACCATCTTTGGCTCCGCTGCTGTCGCTAACGACGTCCAGATTCTTTTGGACGCCTCTGTTACACTTAGGAACGGCAGGTTTCCTAGTGGAGAGCTTTATTTCAACGTCGATGACCAGGATTTTCGTTTGGCTCTTAATGACCTGCTAAGACTCCTAGGACGCTATTACGATCCCGATCAATATTCCCACGCTGTTGCGACGTTAATAAGGTTAACATCCCTCACACAGTTAAATACTCACGCGGGCGAGCGTATCTTCGACAGGACTAATTTCGAAAACCACTTTGACCTCAGTTGGCGATCCTACGACGATCAATCGTGTCAGATTGAAATTGACGATATTTAAACCGACATTATGACTCCATTGACTTGCGCTTTGTGTTTGCTCACCGTCCTCGTTGTGTCTATTGTCTTCTACTTAGTCACTGCGATGGTGTTATTCACTGGTGCGCTAAAAGTGGCAGTCAATCAGACCCTTAACACCAGACCTGGCATTGCACCCGAAGGCGCCAATTGTAACCCTACTTACTCTTATGCGACATCTGAGTTTCAAAACGACTGCGTCACGGGTTTTATGGACCATGATTATCTCAACGTCACTATTACCTGTATGTGCGATTGTACGAACAAGTGGGCTTATAAGTATGCGCATCAGTGTGAGGTTCCTCGGCTTCACAAGCTCGGGTGTCGCTTCGGCGGCCCGCGTTGGTACGCCAACTGCTGGAACGCTCACCCGTTGATTGAGAGACGTTTTACGTATCTCGAAGATTTCATGGCATCATCCCTCCCCGTCAGTTTCGTTTTTAACTTTACTGACTACGCCTACGACATCACACTGCTTGGGGACCGTACTAATGCCACCACCCGTTCTAACTCGTCCACGCTTAACTTTGACTTACCAGCTGGTGCTCTTGTACATATTAAGGGTGTTCTACGCATGTCGTATGATTCACTCTCGTTTGACTAAGCGATTCTTTGACTTATCATTATTATTACGTGATTATTTTATTCCATTTGTTTATCTCAACTATATTATCATGTTTAAAATATAATTATGTTTTGTTTGAATTTGCTCGAGTAGAGCCATTTATTTAATGCAATCATTTGCGTTTGCTAATGTTAAATTTTTATTTTATTTGTTTCCACATCCATAATGCCCATATGGCCCCCTTTTTTATGAATATTATTATTATCAATTTCATTTACTTTAATGATGCACGATAGTTTTGTATGTTTATTAATCTCATTAAATTTAAAAGTTACTTATACTACATCTTCCGTTTCCCGTCACCTATAATAACACATATGTCTGCGCACAGATTGTCTAGACCTATTCCTCGTGGTCGCGTGTCTCTTGTTAACTCACATCGCTCGATTAGCACAGCCCGTTTTCGTGGTTTGTGTCTCATAGTACAGCAACCGGCGTGTGAGCACAAAGACACGTCTACCACTTATTTCGACACTTTCCCACCGTTAAAACATACCGATAGTCAATCTTCCTCCATTGAGATCATCTCCTCCACGGAATTGTCTCCTCGACCTCGGCCCCATATCATCACCAGAGCTCTCTCTAAAGAACAGTTGCCCAAGCCTAGACCGTTGAAGAGCACAAAATAAGATGCCGTACGGGTGGACTACTCAGCTTCTGGATTTCGAGGCCCACGGTTGGGTGGAAATTAGGACCTTTAAAGCCACTCTGAGGTCTATGGCCTTTAAGAATATGGTGGTTCAGGCCAATCGTGACGCCGCGTTGACTTCGTTGGAGGACATGGTCTGTCCCCCACCTTTCGACGTTAATACACGCTTCCCTGATCAGGCTATCTTCGTGGACCTTGACCATTCGTACAATTCTACTAGACTACGCGCTTTGGTTTCAGCCCTTTCTTATAAAGACCGGCAGAATGAAATGAATCGTGGTATATCCACACCTATACCTACGGTCGAAACCAAACTTATCAACAACATGTCTGACGCTCTTTTGTCATTCTCTTACGCTTGTAACGAAATGCGTCAAGCGCATGGAGGCTATGACATCGAGGACCAACACATATTCGGTATATACACTCGTGCCTCCTTTGAGGCGTCCACTTCTCTTATCTGGACTAATCCATAAACCTATTATATTTTATTAATCAGTCGTCAGTTTTAAAAATTTATCTGGCGGTTAGACTTCCTGCAATGGGGGTCCAACAAGCTAAACTACCATAATCTCTTCAATTCTATCGTGTATCATCTAAAACAATCTTAATTCCAACTTAAATTCTCCTAAAGATACAAAAAAAAAAAAAAAGAAAAAAAGAAGAATAATAATATATGTTCGAGCAAGATTAAATTTAGCTTATAATACAATATGTTACAAAAAAAATAACACCCTTATGCAGAGGAATCCGTTTCAGTGGGTAATAATACCAATTTAACTACTGGACGAACCAACTCCCCCCCTGGAGTTAAAAGACGGACTACACGGACAACCCCATCGTCTCCTGGTAAGAGTTCGACCACCCGCCCCAACTTCCATTGCAATGGTGGTGCCAAGTTGTCTTTGACAACAACCATGTCGTTGACGCACAACACTTTCGACGTGTTAGAGGTCCATTTGGGCCGTGCCTGCAGGAGATTGAGATACTCACTCGACCAACGACGCCAGAATAATTGGAAAAGCTGATGCAACATTTTCCACCTGGACAGACGAGAAATAGGGATGTTGATCACATCAAGAGTAGGAACAGCGCACAACGGCTGGCCAATCAGGAAGTGCCCAGGGGTAAGGCAATCTAAATCAGTTGGATCTGACGTTAGCGGTGTCAGCGGACGCGAATTTAAAACCGATTACACGCGCGTCAAAATAGTTAGGAATTCTTCCAAAGTCGTTACATGAGTCCCAATAGTGCGAATCAACAGAGATTTAGCGGACTTCACTGCAGCCTCCCAGATACCCCCGAAGTGAGGCGCACTGGGAGGGTTAAAATGCCAATTGCAACTAAACGACTTAATTAATCGGGGTTGCCCACTTTCGTGGTTGACCAGCGAACGTAATTGGCGAGCGGCGCCGACGAAATTAGTCCCACAATCAGAGTATACGTCCGAGGGCAACCCCCGCCTAGAAACAAATCTATCGAAGGCTGCAAGAAAAGCTTCGGTAGTCAAATCAAGTACGGGCTCCAAATGGACGCACTTAACAGACATACATATAAAAACTGCAATATAAACCTTGTATTGTCTAGGTTTACGAAGACTGACTTCTTTCATTGTTAACGGGCCAGCATAATCGATACCTACTTTTGTAAATGGACGACATTGCTGGACTCGACACGGGGGCAAATCAGCCATAACCGGATAAGGGTTTCGAGCTGAAAACCGGACGCAAATTACACACTTTACGATAACGTGCCTTATCAACCGGCGCACAGCCACGATCCAAAACTGTCGGGACACTACCGCAGTAATAACCCTTGGGCCTGCATGACATAGGACCTTATGCAAACGGTGCACAAGTAATAGGGACAAATGGGAATGACGAGACAAAAGTATCGGATGTTTCTGGTCGTCTGGGATGTTGGCGTTAGATAACCGACCACCGGCCCGTACCAGACCCTGTTCATCAACGAAAGGACAGAGATGTACCCACGGTTTCGAAATTTGGGATGACATAGCCAATTCACGACGCAACTGAGACAGATGGACGCATTGTGAGACTCGAGCGAGAACCATCAAAGACTCATTTAATTCAGATCGAGTAGGATAGGGACTCGTATATCTAGTAAAAAGCCGCGGCCGACATAGCTTAATAAATCGACGTATCCACGAAACAATGACTAACAAATGATCAAGAGACGAGTATCTATTAAACCATTCAGGCTCGGCGTTTGGCGCCCCGACCACGAGAACAGCCTGTCTAACCTCAGGTATACCATCGGACTCAAGAGATGGAATATGAGACACCCACGTCGTTGGTGGCTGCGTCAACATTTTAGGACCATACCAGTATAATTTCAAATCGATTAGCACCGACGGAGACACACCTCTAGAGGCGCAATCAGCGGGATTGTTTTGAGTGCTTATATGAGCCCAATGACAAAGAGGGATGAGTTGACGGATTTGATTAACGCGATTTGAAACGAATACCTTAAATTCGAGTTGAGTATTAATAATCCATGCTAACGCTACGGAGGAGAATCTGACCAAGCGAAAATGCCATCAATATTTAATCTGGAACTGAGAACACTGTAAACTCGATTCATCAAGCGGGCAAGCAACAATGCCCCACACAATTCTAATCGAGGAATTGATAGTGATTTAATAGGAGCCAGTTTGGTTTTTGCACACAACAGGAATACTTGGCTATTCGACATATGGTCCGACACCCGCAAATACACTAATGCTGCGTATCCCCTCGTTGAAGCATCACAGAAACCACATAACTGACATGATAGGCTTGGAAAAGTTTGACAAAATCTGGGGATCGAAATGGCAGACAATGAAGGTAACTCATCCAAGAATTTATTCCATTCCACTTCAATATCATTTGGCAACGGTTCATCCCAAGACACCTTAGATACCCAAATACGTTGCATTAAATGCTTAGCAAAAAAAATGACCGGGCATAAAAAACCAAGCGGATCAAACAATCGCGCAATTACAGACAGCACACTTCTCTTCGTTGAAACGGGCCGAGCCTTCAATTTGATGGTATAATTAAATACGTCTCCTCGTGGTTTCCATTGCATACCTAATACCTTGGGAATATTCTCATCGACAGAATCCATAGGGATTGATTCAACCAACCTATCTTCGGGAGAAATATTGGCCAGGACCCTATCGGAATTACTTAACCACTTTTTTAACTGGAAACCAGCCTGCCCTAAGATTTTCAATAATGACGATTGTGCCTGCAGCAACTCACCGACAGTGTCAGCACCCATAAAAATGTCATCTACATACGTCTGCAATTGTAGTGCATCTCTCACAACAAGATCGTCGTCGCAATCATTCTCGGCAATATATTTGATTACCCGTAAGGCTAAGAATGGTGCACAATTTACCCCATAAGTGACCGTATTTAGTTCATATTCCACTAATTCATCGGTATTGGAAGTTCGCCAAAAAATATGTTGATACGGTCGAAATTTGTCGTTTATCAAGATTTGGCGATACATTTTACACACGTCCGTGGTAAAAACAAAACGAAAGGTGCGAAAACGGAGCAAAATGTCAACAATGTCACGTTGTAATTTCACACCAGTATGCAAACAATCATTCAATGATCGACCAGAATAACACGAGGCCGATGCGTCAAATACTACTCGAACCTTAGATGTCTCCGCAGAATCCTTTAGGACGGCATGATGCGGTATGAAATACAATCCGGGACGAGTTGCTACGGACATGTGACCCAAGTTCAAGTATTCTTGCATAAAATTACGATAGGATTCATACAAAGCTGGGTTACTCCGCAATTTTGCTTCAAGGTTCAAAAATCGTTTTATCGCAAGTTGACGAGATCCCTCGAATACGTCGGGAGTCAACGGAAACCGAAAGGGCAAAGGTACGGAAAATCGGCCGTCTTCTAGACGCGACATCTGATCACGAAAAATTACCTCACACTGTCCTTGTTCTGTGAACTCGGTGGGGGCGGAATCGGGTTCTTCCACCTGCCAGAATTTAGCTAACGTGTTTTCCAACGAAACGGTCAATGAAACCAAACCACACAATGGATCGCGACCGGTTGAAGGAGAAACGGATCCTACGATTATCCATCCGAACACCGTGTTAAAAGCCGCTGGAAGTGCATCATCAATCACCACTTTGCCTCCTTCCATCACAGAGGGATATAAGTCAGCTCCTATCAAAAGGTCAATTGGCCCGGGCTGATCAAAGTTAGGGTCGGCCATGGCAAAATGGGAATAACGCTCCTTAATACTAGCAGACATAGGACGAGTTGGTATCGAATTGGTAATACTATTCAACACCCAAGCTGTCATGGGTATTTGTAGGGATTCATCATATCTGGGTGTCATCACACATCTAACCTGCCCAAGTACTCGTGGTACTTCAATACCTGAAATACCAGTGACAGCCGCGGTCCACTTATCAATTTTCAGCCCGAGGCGGGTCACACAACTAGAAGTCAGAGCCGAGATTTGGGAACCACCATCAATCAAAGCGCGCACGGAGCACATTGGACCTAAATGACTACGAATATGAACCAGTGCTGTCCCTAACATCACGTTCCTATCCGATACTACGCTGGTCATGGCGTTGGCACCATTACTCGGAGCCGGATAAACATTCTCGGTAGAATTTGACGTAAGAGCTGAAATATATAACAGAGAATGATGCTTATCGTCACACTTGGCGCATGGCTTAGTAACGGTACACTGTGACACGATATGACTTGCCGAAAAACAAGAAAAACACAAACGAAATTTACGCACTGCGTCGCGTCGATCTTTACCCGATAGACGTTTGAATTTAAAACACTTAGTGATAGTGTGGTTTGTACCCTGACAATACAGACATCTAAGCTTTTCTTTCGGCTGCGGTGCATCTACTCCAACTAATGCCACCCGAGAGGTTTTACTTGATTTGCCTCCCTGCTGATGACCGGACTTAACTGATACGCCCAAGGAAAATTCAGAATTTTCAAGAACCTGCACACGAGACTTGACAAAAGCCAAAAGTTGATATATGGTAGGGTATTCAGAATGATTGTCTGCCTCAAATAATTTCCTACAATAAAGTGGTAAGCACCGAGACGCCATGACGAATAAGATGAAAGCAGACAAATCGGGAATATTTAACGCAAACAGACTAGCACTAGCTTCATCAAACTTAACCAAAAAAGACGACAGCGTAGCTAATGTTTCCTTATCGGTGACTGGGGCACTTAATAATTGTTCAACCAATGCCGTTGCAAGCTGCCGTGGTTTATCAAATCTTTGAACTAACGTAGACCAGGCTAGACCATACATGTCACCTGAGACCGAAATACCCTTTATCGCTTCAGCCGCACTTCCCTGTATACAATTTAATAGATAATAATATTTCTCAATATCAGATAACCTAGTATTGTTGCCCACTAAAACAGAATAACGATCCCTGAATACTGGCCAATTGTGAATTGTTCCATCAAAGGAAGGTAACGGAATTTTAGGCAACCGAGCACCATAAGCATCTGGCATTAAGGGTGACGTGTCCGGAGTAGCAACAGAAATTGGGGCCTGCGGGGTCTGAACGTTCATACCGTCGACCGGTTGAGACTGTGAATTAACTGTGCATGGTACATTACAATCAGACATAGTGGCAGACTTTGAACTTAAAATCGTACGGTTATCACATTGATCGACCGCTACATGGATGGCGGCAATCATATCTCTAACTGACGGTTCAACGCTAGTGTCAAACTCACCTACTTTATCCAGGTCAATTAAAGCATCTAGCAGGGAATCATTTTCAACGTTAAATTGAGTCCATAAATTCTCTGTATCACGAGCAAGTCTTAAGAACTTAGGAACAAGGTCTGGAGAGGTAACAATAGTGCTAGAAATTTCAAATAAATTTTTAATATTAGTAACCACATTATTTCTTTTCATTTCGGCATGTATTCGGGCACGCTTAATGCGACTCGGGTCATCAACTTGATTGCCACCCGCCATAATTGATCAATAATTGAAAAAGAAAAAACCGGACCAAAATGGAAATCAAATTTCAACAAAGAAATAATTATATACTATTAAATGGTATACCCGTGTATACTCATCAACTATAATGTGATTACTAACAAACTTAACTCTTTTTGCAAATACCACAAAAACCTTAAGTACCTTACCTTAACAAAAAAAAATAACTATACCAAACAAAATGCAAAACAACAGCCATAAGGTAATAGTATCAACAGTACCAAGTACCGTACAATAATATTATAATATTTTATATTATAATATGATACAAAAATCATAAACATAGGCACAAGTAATCATATTATATTATATCACCATATATATATATATAACAAAAAAATAAACAATTAATTATGACTAACAAGAGAAGCCCACAACCCAAATCTCCGTTTAACCACGCTCTGCTACCAAAATGTTGGATCAAGGCAATCCTTATTTACGGTTGTTACCTTGACACTGTATAAAGATAAAATTATATATATAATTTTAACTACTTTGCTAAACGGAAAATGACTAGGCTAGAGTGCTTGGATCATAAAGGATGATATTGTGTTGGGTTAACAATGAAAAGGAAAAAAAAACTGCCGATTGTATCGTAATTTGCAAATTATAATAATTAAAATACTTTGTTAAATTGAATATACAATATACGGCGATTAAAATATAACTATATATATACATTATAATATATGAATGCTAATATGCACGTAACAATGTGCAACAACTTATTGCCGGTTGATAAGGTTAGTTATTACTAATAATATAAAAGACCAAAACAATATTTACGACCTGCACCACCAGTTACAACCCACGAATCAGCCACTGACTTGGCTGTTCGGCACAACACACAGGACGCCGCTTGCACACGTTGACTTGATGCAACAACGCAGACCGGTGGTAATGGGCAAAATGGCGGCACGACAGACGACGCAGTACTTGATGGTGACGAGACACACCACGTGGCACACTGGACACAAAGAATCGCCGTAACCCAGACGGATACACGGGAAAGCAATAAAGGACCGCAATGGGACTTCTTTCCACACACGTCGACACGGTCACCGTGAACAATATGGCGACACGACGAACGATGCACACGGCGCAAAAAATGGCAAACGACGCCAAAATATATGGAATATAGATACCACAACAACGAGCTGACACACACACGGTCGCTTCGCCGAACAAAACAGAAGCGCTTATCAGGTCGGACGACAGCAATGATGTAGGGCTGCTAGTGCCGGTGTTCAGGGGTGCCAATGGCAACGCAGTGGCTGCAGCATGCTCGAACATACTCCCCCCTTGGAAGAGTCGTCTTACAAGAGTTGAAAAGCTGATGATACTTGTTCATGTGCGTTGACTCCAATTAGGGTAGACGTGTGGATGTCACCAGTGGTGACAAGTTTACAAAATTCAGTTAGAACCAAACCAACCGTTGACATATTTTTTTTTTTAACAAACAAATAACTAACATAACATATCATATAAACCTTAACATAACAAGTCATATAATAATGAACATAAAAATCATATACAAGTTAACAAATTAATTAGCATGAATCAAAAAACCTTCCTAGTACACTTGCCTAGTCACGGTCCTAATGAATTGGTTTAACCTTATAAATGTATTACCTTGTTCCCAAAGCTGGACGTGGTATAACAGAGATTACTGAGTTTGGGCACCCCAATTACTATTAAATTAGTACAAATAAAAAAAAAAAAAAAGAAGAATAATAATATATGTTCGAGCAAGATTAAATTTAGCTTATAATACAATATGTTACAAAAAAAATAACACCCTTATGCAGAGGAATCCGTTTCAGTGGGTAATAATACCAATTTAACTACTGGACGAACCAACTCCCCCCCTGGAGTTTCCGTTCCCTACCTATGGCAGATTTAGTCTCATATGCATATTCAATTTATAGTATCGCTGAGACTACGTATGCCATTGCTTCTAGTTCATATGACGTTGCGCATTCCATCTATGAAAATCTGAAGAAATTACTCTATCAAACCCAAATTGATTTGGGATATATGTACTTTCCTACATCCGCGCGTTATATAGTAAATACCATACACATAATTAAATATACTCAAATAACAAGATTTGTCGCAACTATTCTCGTTCGTGACCCCAATACCATCTTTGGCTCCGCTGCTGTCGCTAACGACGTCCAGATTCTTTTGGACGCCTCTGTTACACTTAGGAACGGCAGGTTTCCTAGTGGAGAGCTTTATTTCAACGTCGATGACCAGGATTTTCGTTTGGCTCTTAATGACCTGCTAAGACTCCTAGGACGCTATTACGATCCCGATCAATATTCCCACGCTGTTGCGACGTTAATAAGGTTAACATCCCTCACACAGTTAAATACTCACGCGGGCGAGCGTATCTTCGACAGGACTAATTTCGAAAACCACTTTGACCTCAGTTGGCGATCCTACGACGATCAATCGTGTCAGATTGAAATTGACGATATTTAAACCGACATTATGACTCCATTGACTTGCGCTTTGTGTTTGCTCACCGTCCTCGTTGTGTCTATTGTCTTCTACTTAGTCACTGCGATGGTGTTATTCACTGGTGCGCTAAAAGTGGCAGTCAATCAGACCCTTAACACCAGACCTGGCATTGCACCCGAAGGCGCCAATTGTAACCCTACTTACTCTTATGCGACATCTGAGTTTCAAAACGACTGCGTCACGGGTTTTATGGACCATGATTATCTCAACGTCACTATTACCTGTATGTGCGATTGTACGAACAAGTGGGCTTATAAGTATGCGCATCAGTGTGAGGTTCCTCGGCTTCACAAGCTCGGGTGTCGCTTCGGCGGCCCGCGTTGGTACGCCAACTGCTGGAACGCTCACCCGTTGATTGAGAGACGTTTTACGTATCTCGAAGATTTCATGGCATCATCCCTCCCCGTCAGTTTCGTTTTTAACTTTACTGACTACGCCTACGACATCACACTGCTTGGGGACCGTACTAATGCCACCACCCGTTCTAACTCGTCCACGCTTAACTTTGACTTACCAGCTGGTGCTCTTGTACATATTAAGGGTGTTCTACGCATGTCGTATGATTCACTCTCGTTTGACTAAGCGATTCTTTGACTTATCATTATTATTACGTGATTATTTTATTCCATTTGTTTATCTCAACTATATTATCATGTTTAAAATATAATTATGTTTTGTTTGAATTTGCTCGAGTAGAGCCATTTATTTAATGCAATCATTTGCGTTTGCTAATGTTAAATTTTTATTTTATTTGTTTCCACATCCATAATGCCCATATGGCCCCCTTTTTTATGAATATTATTATTATCAATTTCATTTACTTTAATGATGCACGATAGTTTTGTATGTTTATTAATCTCATTAAATTTAAAAGTTACTTATACTACATCTTCCGTTTCCCGTCACCTATAATAACACATATGTCTGCGCACAGATTGTCTAGACCTATTCCTCGTGGTCGCGTGTCTCTTGTTAACTCACATCGCTCGATTAGCACAGCCCGTTTTCGTGGTTTGTGTCTCATAGTACAGCAACCGGCGTGTGAGCACAAAGACACGTCTACCACTTATTTCGACACTTTCCCACCGTTAAAACATACCGATAGTCAATCTTCCTCCATTGAGATCATCTCCTCCACGGAATTGTCTCCTCGACCTCGGCCCCATATCATCACCAGAGCTCTCTCTAAAGAACAGTTGCCCAAGCCTAGACCGTTGAAGAGCACAAAATAAGATGCCGTACGGGTGGACTACTCAGCTTCTGGATTTCGAGGCCCACGGTTGGGTGGAAATTAGGACCTTTAAAGCCACTCTGAGGTCTATGGCCTTTAAGAATATGGTGGTTCAGGCCAATCGTGACGCCGCGTTGACTTCGTTGGAGGACATGGTCTGTCCCCCACCTTTCGACGTTAATACACGCTTCCCTGATCAGGCTATCTTCGTGGACCTTGACCATTCGTACAATTCTACTAGACTACGCGCTTTGGTTTCAGCCCTTTCTTATAAAGACCGGCAGAATGAAATGAATCGTGGTATATCCACACCTATACCTACGGTCGAAACCAAACTTATCAACAACATGTCTGACGCTCTTTTGTCATTCTCTTACGCTTGTAACGAAATGCGTCAAGCGCATGGAGGCTATGACATCGAGGACCAACACATATTCGGTATATACACTCGTGCCTCCTTTGAGGCGTCCACTTCTCTTATCTGGACTAATCCATAAACCTATTATATTTTATTAATCAGTCGTCAGTTTTAAAAATTTATCTGGCGGTTAGACTTCCTGCAATGGGGGTCCAACAAGCTAAACTACCATAATCTCTTCAATTCTATCGTGTATCATCTAAAACAATCTTAATTCCAACTTAAATTCTCCTAAAGATACAAAAAAAAAAAAAAAAGAAAAAAAGAAGAATAATAATATATGTTCGAGCAAGATTAAATTTAGCTTATAATACAATATGTTACAAAAAAAATAACACCCTTATGCAGAGGAATCCGTTTCAGTGGGTAATAATACCAATTTAACTACTGGACGAACCAACTCCCCCCCTGGAGTTAAAAGACGGACTACTACACGGACAACCCCATCGTCTCCTGGTAAGAGTTCGACCACCCGCCCCAACTTCCATTGCAATGGTGGTGCCAAGTTGTCTTTGACAACAACCATGTCGTTGACGCACAACACTTTCGACGTGTTAGAGGTCCATTTGGGCCGTGCCTGCAGGAGATTGAGATACTCACTCGACCAACGACGCCAGAATAATTGGAAAAGCTGATGCAACATTTTCCACCTGGACAGACGAGAAATAGGGATGTTGATCACATCAAGAGTAGGAACAGCGCACAACGGCTGGCCAATCAGGAAGTGCCCAGGGGTAAGGCAATCTAAATCAGTTGGATCTGACGTTAGCGGTGTCAGCGGACGCGAATTTAAAACCGATTACACGCGCGTCAAAATAGTTAGGAATTCTTCCAAAGTCGTTACATGAGTCCCAATAGTGCGAATCAACAGAGATTTAGCGGACTTCACTGCAGCCTCCCAGATACCCCCGAAGTGAGGCGCACTGGGAGGGTTAAAATGCCAATTGCAACTAAACGACTTAATTAATCGGGGTTGCCCACTTTCGTGGTTGACCAGCGAACGTAATTGGCGAGCGGCGCCGACGAAATTAGTCCCACAATCAGAGTATACGTCCGAGGGCAACCCCCGCCTAGAAACAAATCTATCGAAGGCTGCAAGAAAAGCTTCGGTAGTCAAATCAAGTACGGGCTCCAAATGGACGCACTTAACAGACATACATATAAAAACTGCAATATAAACCTTGTATTGTCTAGGTTTACGAAGACTGACTTCTTTCATTGTTAACGGGCCAGCATAATCGATACCTACTTTTGTAAATGGACGACATTGCTGGACTCGACACGGGGGCAAATCAGCCATAACCGGATAAGGGTTTCGAGCTGAAAACCGGACGCAAATTACACACTTTACGATAACGTGCCTTATCAACCGGCGCACAGCCACGATCCAAAACTGTCGGGACACTACCGCAGTAATAACCCTTGGGCCTGCATGACATAGGACCTTATGCAAACGGTGCACAAGTAATAGGGACAAATGGGAATGACGAGACAAAAGTATCGGATGTTTCTGGTCGTCTGGGATGTTGGCGTTAGATAACCGACCACCGGCCCGTACCAGACCCTGTTCATCAACGAAAGGACAGAGATGTACCCACGGTTTCGAAATTTGGGATGACATAGCCAATTCACGACGCAACTGAGACAGATGGACGCATTGTGAGACTCGAGCGAGAACCATCAAAGACTCATTTAATTCAGATCGAGTAGGATAGGGACTCGTATATCTAGTAAAAAGCCGCGGCCGACATAGCTTAATAAATCGACGTATCCACGAAACAATGACTAACAAATGATCAAGAGACGAGTATCTATTAAACCATTCAGGCTCGGCGTTTGGCGCCCCGACCACGAGAACAGCCTGTCTAACCTCAGGTATACCATCGGACTCAAGAGATGGAATATGAGACACCCACGTCGTTGGTGGCTGCGTCAACATTTTAGGACCATACCAGTATAATTTCAAATCGATTAGCACCGACGGAGACACACCTCTAGAGGCGCAATCAGCGGGATTGTTTTGAGTGCTTATATGAGCCCAATGACAAAGAGGGATGAGTTGACGGATTTGATTAACGCGATTTGAAACGAATACCTTAAATTCGAGTTGAGTATTAATAATCCATGCTAACGCTACGGAGGAGAATCTGACCAAGCGAAAATGCCATCAATATTTAATCTGGAACTGAGAACACTGTAAACTCGATTCATCAAGCGGGCAAGCAACAATGCCCCACACAATTCTAATCGAGGAATTGATAGTGATTTAATAGGAGCCAGTTTGGTTTTTGCACACAACAGGAATACTTGGCTATTCGACATATGGTCCGACACCCGCAAATACACTAATGCTGCGTATCCCCTCGTTGAAGCATCACAGAAACCACATAACTGACATGATAGGCTTGGAAAAGTTTGACAAAATCTGGGGATCGAAATGGCAGACAATGAAGGTAACTCATCCAAGAATTTATTCCATTCCACTTCAATATCATTTGGCAACGGTTCATCCCAAGACACCTTAGATACCCAAATACGTTGCATTAAATGCTTAGCAAAAAAAATGACCGGGCATAAAAAACCAAGCGGATCAAACAATCGCGCAATTACAGACAGCACACTTCTCTTCGTTGAAACGGGCCGAGCCTTCAATTTGATGGTATAATTAAATACGTCTCCTCGTGGTTTCCATTGCATACCTAATACCTTGGGAATATTCTCATCGACAGAATCCATAGGGATTGATTCAACCAACCTATCTTCGGGAGAAATATTGGCCAGGACCCTATCGGAATTACTTAACCACTTTTTTAACTGGAAACCAGCCTGCCCTAAGATTTTCAATAATGACGATTGTGCCTGCAGCAACTCACCGACAGTGTCAGCACCCATAAAAATGTCATCTACATACGTCTGCAATTGTAGTGCATCTCTCACAACAAGATCGTCGTCGCAATCATTCTCGGCAATATATTTGATTACCCGTAAGGCTAAGAATGGTGCACAATTTACCCCATAAGTGACCGTATTTAGTTCATATTCCACTAATTCATCGGTATTGGAAGTTCGCCAAAAAATATGTTGATACGGTCGAAATTTGTCGTTTATCAAGATTTGGCGATACATTTTACACACGTCCGTGGTAAAAACAAAACGAAAGGTGCGAAAACGGAGCAAAATGTCAACAATGTCACGTTGTAATTTCACACCAGTATGCAAACAATCATTCAATGATCGACCAGAATAACACGAGGCCGATGCGTCAAATACTACTCGAACCTTAGATGTCTCCGCAGAATCCTTTAGGACGGCATGATGCGGTATGAAATACAATCCGGGACGAGTTGCTACGGACATGTGACCCAAGTTCAAGTATTCTTGCATAAAATTACGATAGGATTCATACAAAGCTGGGTTACTCCGCAATTTTGCTTCAAGGTTCAAAAATCGTTTTATCGCAAGTTGACGAGATCCCTCGAATACGTCGGGAGTCAACGGAAACCGAAAGGGCAAAGGTACGGAAAATCGGCCGTCTTCTAGACGCGACATCTGATCACGAAAAATTACCTCACACTGTCCTTGTTCTGTGAACTCGGTGGGGGCGGAATCGGGTTCTTCCACCTGCCAGAATTTAGCTAACGTGTTTTCCAACGAAACGGTCAATGAAACCAAACCACACAATGGATCGCGACCGGTTGAAGGAGAAACGGATCCTACGATTATCCATCCGAACACCGTGTTAAAAGCCGCTGGAAGTGCATCATCAATCACCACTTTGCCTCCTTCCATCACAGAGGGATATAAGTCAGCTCCTATCAAAAGGTCAATTGGCCCGGGCTGATCAAAGTTAGGGTCGGCCATGGCAAAATGGGAATAACGCTCCTTAATACTAGCAGACATAGGACGAGTTGGTATCGAATTGGTAATACTATTCAACACCCAAGCTGTCATGGGTATTTGTAGGGATTCATCATATCTGGGTGTCATCACACATCTAACCTGCCCAAGTACTCGTGGTACTTCAATACCTGAAATACCAGTGACAGCCGCGGTCCACTTATCAATTTTCAGCCCGAGGCGGGTCACACAACTAGAAGTCAGAGCCGAGATTTGGGAACCACCATCAATCAAAGCGCGCACGGAGCACATTGGACCTAAATGACTACGAATATGAACCAGTGCTGTCCCTAACATCACGTTCCTATCCGATACTACGCTGGTCATGGCGTTGGCACCATTACTCGGAGCCGGATAAACATTCTCGGTAGAATTTGACGTAAGAGCTGAAATATATAACAGAGAATGATGCTTATCGTCACACTTGGCGCATGGCTTAGTAACGGTACACTGTGACACGATATGACTTGCCGAAAAACAAGAAAAACACAAACGAAATTTACGCACTGCGTCGCGTCGATCTTTACCCGATAGACGTTTGAATTTAAAACACTTAGTGATAGTGTGGTTTGTACCCTGACAATACAGACATCTAAGCTTTTCTTTCGGCTGCGGTGCATCTACTCCAACTAATGCCACCCGAGAGGTTTTACTTGATTTGCCTCCCTGCTGATGACCGGACTTAACTGATACGCCCAAGGAAAATTCAGAATTTTCAAGAACCTGCACACGAGACTTGACAAAAGCCAAAAGTTGATATATGGTAGGGTATTCAGAATGATTGTCTGCCTCAAATAATTTCCTACAATAAAGTGGTAAGCACCGAGACGCCATGACGAATAAGATGAAAGCAGACAAATCGGGAATATTTAACGCAAACAGACTAGCACTAGCTTCATCAAACTTAACCAAAAAAGACGACAGCGTAGCTAATGTTTCCTTATCGGTGACTGGGGCACTTAATAATTGTTCAACCAATGCCGTTGCAAGCTGCCGTGGTTTATCAAATCTTTGAACTAACGTAGACCAGGCTAGACCATACATGTCACCTGAGACCGAAATACCCTTTATCGCTTCAGCCGCACTTCCCTGTATACAATTTAATAGATAATAATATTTCTCAATATCAGATAACCTAGTATTGTTGCCCACTAAAACAGAATAACGATCCCTGAATACTGGCCAATTGTGAATTGTTCCATCAAAGGAAGGTAACGGAATTTTAGGCAACCGAGCACCATAAGCATCTGGCATTAAGGGTGACGTGTCCGGAGTAGCAACAGAAATTGGGGCCTGCGGGGTCTGAACGTTCATACCGTCGACCGGTTGAGACTGTGAATTAACTGTGCATGGTACATTACAATCAGACATAGTGGCAGACTTTGAACTTAAAATCGTACGGTTATCACATTGATCGACCGCTACATGGATGGCGGCAATCATATCTCTAACTGACGGTTCAACGCTAGTGTCAAACTCACCTACTTTATCCAGGTCAATTAAAGCATCTAGCAGGGAATCATTTTCAACGTTAAATTGAGTCCATAAATTCTCTGTATCACGAGCAAGTCTTAAGAACTTAGGAACAAGGTCTGGAGAGGTAACAATAGTGCTAGAAATTTCAAATAAATTTTTAATATTAGTAACCACATTATTTCTTTTCATTTCGGCATGTATTCGGGCACGCTTAATGCGACTCGGGTCATCAACTTGATTGCCACCCGCCATAATTGATCAATAATTGAAAAAGAAAAAACCGGACCAAAATGGAAATCAAATTTCAACAAAGAAATAATTATATACTATTAAATGGTATACCCGTGTATACTCATCAACTATAATGTGATTACTAACAAACTTAACTCTTTTTGCAAATACCACAAAAACCTTAAGTACCTTACCTTAACAAAAAAAAATAACTATACCAAACAAAATGCAAAACAACAGCCATAAGGTAATAGTATCAACAGTACCAAGTACCGTACAATAATATTATAATATTTTATATTATAATATGATACAAAAATCATAAACATAGGCACAAGTAATCATATTATATTATATCACCATATATATATATATAACAAAAAAATAAACAATTAATTATGACTAACAAGAGAAGCCCACAACCCAAATCTCCGTTTAACCACGCTCTGCTACCAAAATGTTGGATCAAGGCAATCCTTATTTACGGTTGTTACCTTGACACTGTATAAAGATAAAATTATATATATAATTTTAACTACTTTGCTAAACGGAAAATGACTAGGCTAGAGTGCTTGGATCATAAAGGATGATATTGTGTTGGGTTAACAATGAAAAGGAAAAAAAAACTGCCGATTGTATCGTAATTTGCAAATTATAATAATTAAAATACTTTGTTAAATTGAATATACAATATACGGCGATTAAAATATAACTATATATATACATTATAATATATGAATGCTAATATGCACGTAACAATGTGCAACAACTTATTGCCGGTTGATAAGGTTAGTTATTACTAATAATATAAAAGACCAAAACAATATTTACGACCTGCACCACCAGTTACAACCCACGAATCAGCCACTGACTTGGCTGTTCGGCACAACACACAGGACGCCGCTTGCACACGTTGACTTGATGCAACAACGCAGACCGGTGGTAATGGGCAAAATGGCGGCACGACAGACGACGCAGTACTTGATGGTGACGAGACACACCACGTGGCACACTGGACACAAAGAATCGCCGTAACCCAGACGGATACACGGGAAAGCAATAAAGGACCGCAATGGGACTTCTTTCCACACACGTCGACACGGTCACCGTGAACAATATGGCGACACGACGAACGATGCACACGGCGCAAAAAATGGCAAACGACGCCAAAATATATGGAATATAGATACCACAACAACGAGCTGACACACACACGGTCGCTTCGCCGAACAAAACAGAAGCGCTTATCAGGTCGGACGACAGCAATGATGTAGGGCTGCTAGTGCCGGTGTTCAGGGGTGCCAATGGCAACGCAGTGGCTGCAGCATGCTCGAACATACTCCCCCCTTGGAAGAGTCGTCTTACAAGAGTTGAAAAGCTGATGATACTTGTTCATGTGCGTTGACTCCAATTAGGGTAGACGTGTGGATGTCACCAGTGGTGACAAGTTTACAAAATTCAGTTAGAACCAAACCAACCGTTGACATATTTTTTTTTTTAACAAACAAATAACTAACATAACATATCATATAAACCTTAACATAACAAGTCATATAATAATGAACATAAAAATCATATACAAGTTAACAAATTAATTAGCATGAATCAAAAAACCTTCCTAGTACACTTGCCTAGTCACGGTCCTAATGAATTGGTTTAACCTTATAAATGTATTACCTTGTTCCCAAAGCTGGACGTGGTATAACAGAGATTACTGAGTTTGGGCACCCCAATTACTATTAAATTAGTACAAATAAAAAAAAAAAAAAAGAAGAATAATAATATATGTTCGAGCAAGATTAAATTTAGCTTATAATACAATATGTTACAAAAAAAATAACACCCTTATGCAGAGGAATCCGTTTCAGTGGGTAATAATACCAATTTAACTACTGGACGAACCAACTCCCCCCCTGGAGTTTCCGTTCCCTACCTATGGCAGATTTAGTCTCATATGCATATTCAATTTATAGTATCGCTGAGACTACGTATGCCATTGCTTCTAGTTCATATGACGTTGCGCATTCCATCTATGAAAATCTGAAGAAATTACTCTATCAAACCCAAATTGATTTGGGATATATGTACTTTCCTACATCCGCGCGTTATATAGTAAATACCATACACATAATTAAATATACTCAAATAACAAGATTTGTCGCAACTATTCTCGTTCGTGACCCCAATACCATCTTTGGCTCCGCTGCTGTCGCTAACGACGTCCAGATTCTTTTGGACGCCTCTGTTACACTTAGGAACGGCAGGTTTCCTAGTGGAGAGCTTTATTTCAACGTCGATGACCAGGATTTTCGTTTGGCTCTTAATGACCTGCTAAGACTCCTAGGACGCTATTACGATCCCGATCAATATTCCCACGCTGTTGCGACGTTAATAAGGTTAACATCCCTCACACAGTTAAATACTCACGCGGGCGAGCGTATCTTCGACAGGACTAATTTCGAAAACCACTTTGACCTCAGTTGGCGATCCTACGACGATCAATCGTGTCAGATTGAAATTGACGATATTTAAACCGACATTATGACTCCATTGACTTGCGCTTTGTGTTTGCTCACCGTCCTCGTTGTGTCTATTGTCTTCTACTTAGTCACTGCGATGGTGTTATTCACTGGTGCGCTAAAAGTGGCAGTCAATCAGACCCTTAACACCAGACCTGGCATTGCACCCGAAGGCGCCAATTGTAACCCTACTTACTCTTATGCGACATCTGAGTTTCAAAACGACTGCGTCACGGGTTTTATGGACCATGATTATCTCAACGTCACTATTACCTGTATGTGCGATTGTACGAACAAGTGGGCTTATAAGTATGCGCATCAGTGTGAGGTTCCTCGGCTTCACAAGCTCGGGTGTCGCTTCGGCGGCCCGCGTTGGTACGCCAACTGCTGGAACGCTCACCCGTTGATTGAGAGACGTTTTACGTATCTCGAAGATTTCATGGCATCATCCCTCCCCGTCAGTTTCGTTTTTAACTTTACTGACTACGCCTACGACATCACACTGCTTGGGGACCGTACTAATGCCACCACCCGTTCTAACTCGTCCACGCTTAACTTTGACTTACCAGCTGGTGCTCTTGTACATATTAAGGGTGTTCTACGCATGTCGTATGATTCACTCTCGTTTGACTAAGCGATTCTTTGACTTATCATTATTATTACGTGATTATTTTATTCCATTTGTTTATCTCAACTATATTATCATGTTTAAAATATAATTATGTTTTGTTTGAATTTGCTCGAGTAGAGCCATTTATTTAATGCAATCATTTGCGTTTGCTAATGTTAAATTTTTATTTTATTTGTTTCCACATCCATAATGCCCATATGGCCCCCTTTTTTATGAATATTATTATTATCAATTTCATTTACTTTAATGATGCACGATAGTTTTGTATGTTTATTAATCTCATTAAATTTAAAAGTTACTTAAACTACATCTTCCGTTTCCCGTCACCTATAATAACACATATGTCTGCGCACAGATTGTCTAGACCTATTCCTCGTGGTCGCGTGTCTCTTGTTAACTCACATCGCTCGATTAGCACAGCCCGTTTTCGTGGTTTGTGTCTCATAGTACAGCAACCGGCGTGTGAGCACAAAGACACGTCTACCACTTATTTCGACACTTTCCCACCGTTAAAACATACCGATAGTCAATCTTCCTCCATTGAGATCATCTCCTCCACGGAATTGTCTCCTCGACCTCGGCCCCATATCATCACCAGAGCTCTCTCTAAAGAACAGTTGCCCAAGCCTAGACCGTTGAAGAGCACAAAATAAGATGCCGTACGGGTGGACTACTCAGCTTCTGGATTTCGAGGCCCACGGTTGGGTGGAAATTAGGACCTTTAAAGCCACTCTGAGGTCTATGGCCTTTAAGAATATGGTGGTTCAGGCCAATCGTGACGCCGCGTTGACTTCGTTGGAGGACATGGTCTGTCCCCCACCTTTCGACGTTAATACACGCTTCCCTGATCAGGCTATCTTCGTGGACCTTGACCATTCGTACAATTCTACTAGACTACGCGCTTTGGTTTCAGCCCTTTCTTATAAAGACCGGCAGAATGAAATGAATCGTGGTATATCCACACCTATACCTACGGTCGAAACCAAACTTATCAACAACATGTCTGACGCTCTTTTGTCATTCTCTTACGCTTGTAACGAAATGCGTCAAGCGCATGGAGGCTATGACATCGAGGACCAACACATATTCGGTATATACACTCGTGCCTCCTTTGAGGCGTCCACTTCTCTTATCTGGACTAATCCATAAACCTATTATATTTTATTAATCAGTCGTCAGTTTTAAAAATTTATCTGGCGGTTAGACTTCCTGCAATGGGGGTCCAACAAGCTAAACTACCATAATCTCTTCAATTCTATCGTGTATCATCTAAAACAATCTTAATTCCAACTTAAATTCTCCTAAAGATACAAAAAAAAAAAAAAAAGAAAAAAAGAAGAATAATAATATATGTTCGAGCAAGATTAAATTTAGCTTATAATACAATATGTTACAAAAAAAATAACACCCTTATGCAGAGGAATCCGTTTCAGTGGGTAATAATACCAATTTAACTACTGGACGAACCAACTCCCCCCCTGGAGTTAAAAGACGGACTACACGGACAACCCCATCGTCTCCTGGTAAGAGTTCGACCACCCGCCCCAACTTCCATTGCAATGGTGGTGCCAAGTTGTCTTTGACAACAACCATGTCGTTGACGCACAACACTTTCGACGTGTTAGAGGTCCATTTGGGCCGTGCCTGCAGGAGATTGAGATACTCACTCGACCAACGACGCCAGAATAATTGGAAAAGCTGATGCAACATTTTCCACCTGGACAGACGAGAAATAGGGATGTTGATCACATCAAGAGTAGGAACAGCGCACAACGGCTGGCCAATCAGGAAGTGCCCAGGGGTAAGGCAATCTAAATCAGTTGGATCTGACGTTAGCGGTGTCAGCGGACGCGAATTTAAAACCGATTACACGCGCGTCAAAATAGTTAGGAATTCTTCCAAAGTCGTTACATGAGTCCCAATAGTGCGAATCAACAGAGATTTAGCGGACTTCACTGCAGCCTCCCAGATACCCCCGAAGTGAGGCGCACTGGGAGGGTTAAAATGCCAATTGCAACTAAACGACTTAATTAATCGGGGTTGCCCACTTTCGTGGTTGACCAGCGAACGTAATTGGCGAGCGGCGCCGACGAAATTAGTCCCACAATCAGAGTATACGTCCGAGGGCAACCCCCGCCTAGAAACAAATCTATCGAAGGCTGCAAGAAAAGCTTCGGTAGTCAAATCAAGTACGGGCTCCAAATGGACGCACTTAACAGACATACATATAAAAACTGCAATATAAACCTTGTATTGTCTAGGTTTACGAAGACTGACTTCTTTCATTGTTAACGGGCCAGCATAATCGATACCTACTTTTGTAAATGGACGACATTGCTGGACTCGACACGGGGGCAAATCAGCCATAACCGGATAAGGGTTTCGAGCTGAAAACCGGACGCAAATTACACACTTTACGATAACGTGCCTTATCAACCGGCGCACAGCCACGATCCAAAACTGTCGGGACACTACCGCAGTAATAACCCTTGGGCCTGCATGACATAGGACCTTATGCAAACGGTGCACAAGTAATAGGGACAAATGGGAATGACGAGACAAAAGTATCGGATGTTTCTGGTCGTCTGGGATGTTGGCGTTAGATAACCGACCACCGGCCCGTACCAGACCCTGTTCATCAACGAAAGGACAGAGATGTACCCACGGTTTCGAAATTTGGGATGACATAGCCAATTCACGACGCAACTGAGACAGATGGACGCATTGTGAGACTCGAGCGAGAACCATCAAAGACTCATTTAATTCAGATCGAGTAGGATAGGGACTCGTATATCTAGTAAAAAGCCGCGGCCGACATAGCTTAATAAATCGACGTATCCACGAAACAATGACTAACAAATGATCAAGAGACGAGTATCTATTAAACCATTCAGGCTCGGCGTTTGGCGCCCCGACCACGAGAACAGCCTGTCTAACCTCAGGTATACCATCGGACTCAAGAGATGGAATATGAGACACCCACGTCGTTGGTGGCTGCGTCAACATTTTAGGACCATACCAGTATAATTTCAAATCGATTAGCACCGACGGAGACACACCTCTAGAGGCGCAATCAGCGGGATTGTTTTGAGTGCTTATATGAGCCCAATGACAAAGAGGGATGAGTTGACGGATTTGATTAACGCGATTTGAAACGAATACCTTAAATTCGAGTTGAGTATTAATAATCCATGCTAACGCTACGGAGGAGAATCTGACCAAGCGAAAATGCCATCAATATTTAATCTGGAACTGAGAACACTGTAAACTCGATTCATCAAGCGGGCAAGCAACAATGCCCCACACAATTCTAATCGAGGAATTGATAGTGATTTAATAGGAGCCAGTTTGGTTTTTGCACACAACAGGAATACTTGGCTATTCGACATATGGTCCGACACCCGCAAATACACTAATGCTGCGTATCCCCTCGTTGAAGCATCACAGAAACCACATAACTGACATGATAGGCTTGGAAAAGTTTGACAAAATCTGGGGATCGAAATGGCAGACAATGAAGGTAACTCATCCAAGAATTTATTCCATTCCACTTCAATATCATTTGGCAACGGTTCATCCCAAGACACCTTAGATACCCAAATACGTTGCATTAAATGCTTAGCAAAAAAAATGACCGGGCATAAAAAACCAAGCGGATCAAACAATCGCGCAATTACAGACAGCACACTTCTCTTCGTTGAAACGGGCCGAGCCTTCAATTTGATGGTATAATTAAATACGTCTCCTCGTGGTTTCCATTGCATACCTAATACCTTGGGAATATTCTCATCGACAGAATCCATAGGGATTGATTCAACCAACCTATCTTCGGGAGAAATATTGGCCAGGACCCTATCGGAATTACTTAACCACTTTTTTAACTGGAAACCAGCCTGCCCTAAGATTTTCAATAATGACGATTGTGCCTGCAGCAACTCACCGACAGTGTCAGCACCCATAAAAATGTCATCTACATACGTCTGCAATTGTAGTGCATCTCTCACAACAAGATCGTCGTCGCAATCATTCTCGGCAATATATTTGATTACCCGTAAGGCTAAGAATGGTGCACAATTTACCCCATAAGTGACCGTATTTAGTTCATATTCCACTAATTCATCGGTATTGGAAGTTCGCCAAAAAATATGTTGATACGGTCGAAATTTGTCGTTTATCAAGATTTGGCGATACATTTTACACACGTCCGTGGTAAAAACAAAACGAAAGGTGCGAAAACGGAGCAAAATGTCAACAATGTCACGTTGTAATTTCACACCAGTATGCAAACAATCATTCAATGATCGACCAGAATAACACGAGGCCGATGCGTCAAATACTACTCGAACCTTAGATGTCTCCGCAGAATCCTTTAGGACGGCATGATGCGGTATGAAATACAATCCGGGACGAGTTGCTACGGACATGTGACCCAAGTTCAAGTATTCTTGCATAAAATTACGATAGGATTCATACAAAGCTGGGTTACTCCGCAATTTTGCTTCAAGGTTCAAAAATCGTTTTATCGCAAGTTGACGAGATCCCTCGAATACGTCGGGAGTCAACGGAAACCGAAAGGGCAAAGGTACGGAAAATCGGCCGTCTTCTAGACGCGACATCTGATCACGAAAAATTACCTCACACTGTCCTTGTTCTGTGAACTCGGTGGGGGCGGAATCGGGTTCTTCCACCTGCCAGAATTTAGCTAACGTGTTTTCCAACGAAACGGTCAATGAAACCAAACCACACAATGGATCGCGACCGGTTGAAGGAGAAACGGATCCTACGATTATCCATCCGAACACCGTGTTAAAAGCCGCTGGAAGTGCATCATCAATCACCACTTTGCCTCCTTCCATCACAGAGGGATATAAGTCAGCTCCTATCAAAAGGTCAATTGGCCCGGGCTGATCAAAGTTAGGGTCGGCCATGGCAAAATGGGAATAACGCTCCTTAATACTAGCAGACATAGGACGAGTTGGTATCGAATTGGTAATACTATTCAACACCCAAGCTGTCATGGGTATTTGTAGGGATTCATCATATCTGGGTGTCATCACACATCTAACCTGCCCAAGTACTCGTGGTACTTCAATACCTGAAATACCAGTGACAGCCGCGGTCCACTTATCAATTTTCAGCCCGAGGCGGGTCACACAACTAGAAGTCAGAGCCGAGATTTGGGAACCACCATCAATCAAAGCGCGCACGGAGCACATTGGACCTAAATGACTACGAATATGAACCAGTGCTGTCCCTAACATCACGTTCCTATCCGATACTACGCTGGTCATGGCGTTGGCACCATTACTCGGAGCCGGATAAACATTCTCGGTAGAATTTGACGTAAGAGCTGAAATATATAACAGAGAATGATGCTTATCGTCACACTTGGCGCATGGCTTAGTAACGGTACACTGTGACACGATATGACTTGCCGAAAAACAAGAAAAACACAAACGAAATTTACGCACTGCGTCGCGTCGATCTTTACCCGATAGACGTTTGAATTTAAAACACTTAGTGATAGTGTGGTTTGTACCCTGACAATACAGACATCTAAGCTTTTCTTTCGGCTGCGGTGCATCTACTCCAACTAATGCCACCCGAGAGGTTTTACTTGATTTGCCTCCCTGCTGATGACCGGACTTAACTGATACGCCCAAGGAAAATTCAGAATTTTCAAGAACCTGCACACGAGACTTGACAAAAGCCAAAAGTTGATATATGGTAGGGTATTCAGAATGATTGTCTGCCTCAAATAATTTCCTACAATAAAGTGGTAAGCACCGAGACGCCATGACGAATAAGATGAAAGCAGACAAATCGGGAATATTTAACGCAAACAGACTAGCACTAGCTTCATCAAACTTAACCAAAAAAGACGACAGCGTAGCTAATGTTTCCTTATCGGTGACTGGGGCACTTAATAATTGTTCAACCAATGCCGTTGCAAGCTGCCGTGGTTTATCAAATCTTTGAACTAACGTAGACCAGGCTAGACCATACATGTCACCTGAGACCGAAATACCCTTTATCGCTTCAGCCGCACTTCCCTGTATACAATTTAATAGATAATAATATTTCTCAATATCAGATAACCTAGTATTGTTGCCCACTAAAACAGAATAACGATCCCTGAATACTGGCCAATTGTGAATTGTTCCATCAAAGGAAGGTAACGGAATTTTAGGCAACCGAGCACCATAAGCATCTGGCATTAAGGGTGACGTGTCCGGAGTAGCAACAGAAATTGGGGCCTGCGGGGTCTGAACGTTCATACCGTCGACCGGTTGAGACTGTGAATTAACTGTGCATGGTACATTACAATCAGACATAGTGGCAGACTTTGAACTTAAAATCGTACGGTTATCACATTGATCGACCGCTACATGGATGGCGGCAATCATATCTCTAACTGACGGTTCAACGCTAGTGTCAAACTCACCTACTTTATCCAGGTCAATTAAAGCATCTAGCAGGGAATCATTTTCAACGTTAAATTGAGTCCATAAATTCTCTGTATCACGAGCAAGTCTTAAGAACTTAGGAACAAGGTCTGGAGAGGTAACAATAGTGCTAGAAATTTCAAATAAATTTTTAATATTAGTAACCACATTATTTCTTTTCATTTCGGCATGTATTCGGGCACGCTTAATGCGACTCGGGTCATCAACTTGATTGCCACCCGCCATAATTGATCAATAATTGAAAAAGAAAAAACCGGACCAAAATGGAAATCAAATTTCAACAAAGAAATAATTATATACTATTAAATGGTATACCCGTGTATACTCATCAACTATAATGTGATTACTAACAAACTTAACTCTTTTTGCAAATACCACAAAAACCTTAAGTACCTTACCTTAACAAAAAAAAATAACTATACCAAACAAAATGCAAAACAACAGCCATAAGGTAATAGTATCAACAGTACCAAGTACCGTACAATAATATTATAATATTTTATATTATAATATGATACAAAAATCATAAACATAGGCACAAGTAATCATATTATATTATATCACCATATATATATATATAACAAAAAAATAAACAATTAATTATGACTAACAAGAGAAGCCCACAACCCAAATCTCCGTTTAACCACGCTCTGCTACCAAAATGTTGGATCAAGGCAATCCTTATTTACGGTTGTTACCTTGACACTGTATAAAGATAAAATTATATATATAATTTTAACTACTTTGCTAAACGGAAAATGACTAGGCTAGAGTGCTTGGATCATAAAGGATGATATTGTGTTGGGTTAACAATGAAAAGGAAAAAAAACTGCCGATTGTATCGTAATTTGCAAATTATAATAATTAAAATACTTTGTTAAATTGAATATACAATATACGGCGATTAAAATATAACTATATATATACATTATAATATATGAATGCTAATATGCACGTAACAATGTGCAACAACTTATTGCCGGTTGATACCCACACAGCATTTTTCAATGAAACTGATTGAATAAATATTTGTTATAAATTAAATTTTAAATATTTAAATTTTAAAATTTATTAAAATTTTAATAAATATTAAAGAAAATATATTTAAATTTAAATATTTAAAAGCATTTAAAAAAATATAAAATAATTAATATTGAATTATCGTTAAATAATAATATTTTATCAATTAATTAAACTAAATATTAAACAAACACAATTATTATTCAATGTTAAAAATGAATCTTGATTTAATTTTTAAAATATATTATTTAATAAATAACAAAACCCAATTTATATTATAATAATTATATACTAATTATATTTTCTATGTGAGTAGGTGGTAATTTTTTTTCAGTGTCTTTTTTAGTGAAAGAACTTATTATAAGGGAAGCGTACCGTAAAAAAAGATGTGCACATATTATATTCAGTGTTGTATGACTAAATAATAGTCTTGCTGCGCATTATATATATATTCCGCTCTATATATGTTATCTATTGTACAGGTTTATATTTGTGGTGTTTACTTTATTTATTAAAACTATAGACCGATGAGCGGAGAACATATTGCGTATCTATTACATTATTATATTGTTACTATAATATAATAATTTCGTATATATTATGTCCCTGCAGTTTTCATAATTTTAATAAATACTAAATAGCGATACACAGGTATGATTATAACTTATAAGGAATGAAAGTATAATAAAAATAACTTTAAATATTATTATGAATTATTGGCCAAATCTAAAGTTTACGCGTAGGACATAAAATATATAGGTACATTAAGGCCCGTTTCACTTGGACGCGAGCGTCCTAGGTTTAAAAACGTTTGTAAATCGTCCGTGTTTATTTATAATTACGACGTTTTTAAAACGCGGATTCGAATCGCCTAATGTGTAATCAGCTTATATAATATTATTATAAATTTAACCGGGTATTATGTCTAATATTATATACTTTGGGCATTACTATTATATTTCATATTAATATATTATTATATTATTATTGTGGTAACTATTTTTATCGATAAGGCCCATCTTATCAGGTTATTCTGAAGTTGTTTGTGTTCGTGCACTCGTGTCTATTATAGTTGTCGTGTCAGTGTGCCCGTATGCGTATGCTATTCGCGTGTAATGGAGTAATGGACATCACGCGCGTTATCGACATTTAACACTATAAACGGTTTTTTTTTTCATTTCACTGCGTCGTGTCGTCGAGTCGTCGTTGTGATTTCAAATTTGTGAGTTGTGATTACATGCTGCGTTCAGTGCGTTATTTTATTTTTGTGGGATTATAATATCATCGAAAATACGGTAAGTTACAGTTATTAAGTAATAAGTCAGTGCCTATTATACTTATATAATATAATGTATACTCAGTACCTATAATAGTTATGTAGGTATTTTGATTTTTGGCAAAATCTTATTTCTTTATACCCGCCTATAACCTATAAGAGTTTGATTTTTAAATATATTATACTGTTGGTACTTAATAGGTATCTATGAATTTTTAGTTGTACTTGAATTATACACTACACTTTAAATTATAATGTTATGTATGTATCTAATGTTAAACATGGTAGTATAATAATTACCTATTTTATCAGTTTTGTATTATATTTAAAAATGTTTTGGGTATCTGCTATGCTTGTATTTTATTAAGTCTAATTGCAGATTGTTAGGTATTGAACTCTGTGTTCTATGTTCCTTAATTCACTATTACTTTTTTAGTTCTATTTGAAATTCATTGCATTAGAACTTCTAATTGAATTCTTTTAAAAGTATATTCTATACTTTATTATGTCATACTCGGCCATTAGCAAATCTACTAAGCGCAGAAGGTATTTAGAGGAATTAGAATTGATAGAACTGGATAATGAAATTATTCATAGTGAACTAGAAAGTATTGATCAACCAAATGTATCTAGTTATAGTGCCAGTTTAGATCTAAATTCCGGATCAAACTCTTTGCTGGTACCAAATCTAATTCACCTTGATGGTACGATAAATAATATGTGTAATGATGAATATGATGCAATTAGTTTTTCGTCCAATTCTGATATTGAGGATGATGAGAATAAAATAAATAATACTAATGAATATCCAAATGAATATCACTCCATAGATAATGAAACAGATTCATCAATTTTAAATAATTTGGCTAAATGGGCTGTATCTTATAATATTTCTCAAGTTGCTTTGAGTGCATTATTGAAAGTTTTAAAAATACATAAGTGTCATAATTATTTTCCTGTAGATGCCAGAACTATATTAAAAACTAAATCATCTGTCCAACCTTTACAAATACAGACAGTGACACCTGGTAGTTTTTATTATTTCTCAATACATAATAGTTTGAAGAGTATTTCTAACTCTGACCATGAATATTTTGTTGAAGATAAAATCAAAATAGTTGTAGGGATTGATGGTCTGCCCTTGACCAAAAGTTCATCTAGCTGTTTTTGGCCAATACTTGGATATGTTCGTCATCCTGTTTATAAACCTCACGTTTTTTTAATTGGGTTGTACTGGGGTAAAGATAAGCCTCTAAACTGCAATCCTTTTTTGTTAGAATTCGTGAACGAAACAAAAAAATTATATCAAACAGGGTTTCAAACAGCATTCGGTATAAAACAAGTAATTATAGATGCTATATGTTGTGATTTACCTGCAAAGAGTTTCATCTTAAAAACTAAAGGACATACTGGTTATTATTCCTGTACTAGGTGTTTAATAAGTGGTTTTTATTTTGAACATAGAGTCTGTTTTCCCGGTACAGATTGTATTACTAAGAGAACTCACATAGATTTTTTAAATAGAACTGATGAAGAATTCCATATGACTGATGAAGTTTCTATTATAACTGAAATACCTGGTATAGATATAGTAAATAGTATTAGCATTGACTACATGCATCTAGTTTGCTTAGGAGTTACAAAAAAATTAATTTTGTTGTGGCTTGGATGTATTAAGAATGCTCCTGTTTCGGTTAGATTGCAGAGTAAAAAAGTCAACGATATTACTAAAGAACTTATAGCTTTGAGACTTTCAGTTTGTAGTGATTTTTCTAGAGTTCCTCGGGGGCTGAATGAAGTTGCTAGGTGGAAGGCAACTGAATTTCGTCAATTTCTACTTTATACAGGCCCAGTTGTCTTACAAACCATTATAAATAATGAATACTACTTACATTTTCTATGTTTACATGTTAGTTTTCGAATCCTTTTAGCACCAAATGTAAGCACAGACCTTGTTAATTTTGTTGAAAAAATATTAAAATATTTTGTTGACAAATTTTGTGAAATATATGGTAAGGAATTTATATCACTTAATGTACACAACTTATTGCACATTGTTGATGACTATAAAAAGTTTGGTTCCCTTGATAGTTGCTCATGTTTTCCATTTGAAAACTATATGAAAACTCTAAAAAAAATGATACGAAAACATGAGAAACCATTGGAACAGGTTGTAAAACGATACCATGAATTTCAAATGTTTGGTGAGTATGAATTGAATACAAGGTCTAGGTCTAGTATCAATATAAAATATTTAAAGATATATAGTGGTGGACCATTGCCCGAAGACTGCATAAAACCGGAGTTTAAAATTGCTATAAAAGATAATATAAAAATTAATGTAAAATCATTTTCTGATGCTTACATAGGTTATAATTTTGGAGGCAAACTTAATATTTTTAAAGTTGTTAATATATGTGTTCATAAAAGTAGTAAGAAAAAAGTATTTGTAGCTCAATCATTCAACACAATTCATCCGTTTTATGAAAAACCAATTAATAGTATGAAAATAGGTATAGCTATTGTGAATGAACTGTCTAATCACCTTTATACAATTGATATAGAAACATGTAATTTTTCAAAATATGTTATTCTAAACAATAGTCTTGGTAAAGTTGCTTTTCCTATTTTACATTCATCAAATAATTAGTACTTTAATTAAGACATTGTAGTTATTAATTGTC
Organism: Diuraphis noxia; assembly: GCF_037042655.1. Taxonomy (NCBI): domain Eukaryota; kingdom Metazoa; phylum Arthropoda; class Insecta; order Hemiptera; family Aphididae; genus Diuraphis; species Diuraphis noxia. Next base: position 63,315,130 of record NW_028301711.1, read on the forward strand.
TGTATTATATAATTTAGTATTTTTGTAAATATGTTCTTAATTTTAAATATTGTATAAAATTATTTTCAATACCAATAATTATAATATTATGATGAAATACTGTATTACTCTATAAGTGATTGAACTTGAATAGGTACTTATTATGTTTTGATATTTTAAGCATTAAATTTTTTAAAAGGATATTGGTATTTTTAATTTATTCCTGCTATTTATATTTTAAAATTCTAAATTTTGTTGAAAGTTGATATAATTAATTTTTCATACCTGCTACTATTTTTTTAAATTTAAATAACTTTAGTTGTTTTTAGTTTTCCCAAACATTGAAAAAATGGCAACATTTTCTGTTGTCCATTTTTTTGGAGATAATAGCGTAGCAGCTGTTCCAAGATTTTGGTATTCAGATAAAAATGGTACTTGCGCTTGGCCAAAAAAACCTCACAATACCAAAAGATTGATCGAGCAGTGTAGCATACCAAATACAATTGAATATGAGTATTTAGAAGCAAGAGTAATGAGCTCAGGAATAGGTAATAATTGTGTAATTACAAATATAATGTATATAGTTATAATATCTTATGTGTGAATGTATGATTTTTTATTTTGTTTAGAATCTTTAGCAATTGCAAAACAAAAGGCTAAAAAGGCAATGTACATTTCCGATCTTGATGAAGATGAAATTAAACCTAAGACAAAAAAACTTAAATCATCAATTGAATGCCCTGTTTTTTCAGGTAAATATAATAGCAAATAATAAACTGATATTATTTATTAAAATAATAATATATAATCCATTTTTACAAGGTTACCTATATACTATCTATTGAAATAGCTTTATAATGTTCTAATGTATATCAATATAATATACCTAATATGATTTATACTATTTGCATTTTAATTACTAAAATAAATTATAGTACTGTATATATGATTAATGACTTATAGAAAATTATATTGCCCCTGATAATCTGCCCGAAAAGTCTCTACATTTCCCTGGAAATAATAAAAAGAAACGCGAAACTGAAGTCCATCAACATTTTGCAGCTTCTAAGCACCCTTCAGTTGATGAGTCACCTGTTTCAATTAGTGGTTGGTCACCATCTCCTTTAAAAGCTGCTGCTAAAGGTAACTTATTATAAAATGATAGCTAATAAGCATTTCCAAATAAATTGTCTATAAATAGATACTAAACTTTGACTTTGATTATTATAGACCACATAAGAAGTGCATCTATTGATAAAATATCATTAAAAACAATTGATTCAAGTACTAAAAAAGTTATCTCTAGTACAGGTATGTTCCAAAATATCGGTATTAAACAATAAACAATTTATAGCTACCAAAGTGTGCAAATAGTTTAAATATTTCAATTGATTTTCTTTTTAGTTTCAAGAAAACTTGAATTTTGTGATGATAAAAACAAATCATGTAAATATATTTACTTATATTAGTTTGATATATTTTTATATATTATTATAAGCTTTAGGTGCCTACTGTATATATTTTTCTTTTAATTTACAGACAACAACAAAATAAATTTTGACATGCTGTCAGATGAAGAATCTTTTGAAATATCAATTATTGAAAATAAAGTTTCTCCTTGTAGGTTTATGTGAATTATTTGAAATCAATTGTTGGATTTATAATAATATTATTATTTATTTATTTGTTCTTTCTAGTTATAAGCAAGGTTACGCATAATTGTGAACAAACTGAACAAACATCTACAAAGTCCAATACCAATGACAGAAAAAAAAGTAAAAACAAGAATATTATCCCAAGTAACAATTTTCAATCATACAGATTGATAAATATTTAATTCTCATTAAATTCTTAATATTAAATTTCAAATAATCTTGAGTAACTAATAAATATTTGAAATTCAATATATGTATTGTAATATACTTATATGTTTATAAATTATTGTCTTTTAAATATTTTTAATTCAACTATTATTCAATATTTAACAATGATTAAAAATAAATAAATATCAATGTTAATTAATAGTGGTTTAATAAATATGTAAAAATTGTATTCAACAAATCATTATATTATTCAATAACTGTATATATATATATATTTATATATATGTAGGTATATATTTATATATATGTAGGTATATATTTATATATTTATTTATATGTATATATTTCAAAGTATTTAAAAAAATTACTAAGTATTTAAATTTTGTTTTTAAATACTTTTTCTTGATGAAAATATTTGAAATGTAGTTTAAATACTTCCAGTTTACAAAAAAAAAAAATAAATTCAGAATTGCACATCTATTACAAAATTATTATCGGTGATACACTAGCTGATATTCACTATTATTATACAACTATAATACTTCTATACAGTCCATGATAAAAAATAATATGAAAATCCTGCTTATAATATTGCTATAATATTATAGCACTCCTACGCGCGATTTGTTCCCTACCCTGCAACCCGGTATGACAATAGTCAATAAGAAGTAATAACAAAGAGAAACAACTCAACAGTACCTACCTATAGGCTATAACCTAAGTACGTTCGTTCAGTGTACACGGTAAAACTGTATAATAAAAAAGCTAATACGTATGGACGTGATCTATACGAACTTATATACTATAGATACATATGTCTATATCTCAATTTCAAAACAATTATACCGTTTTAGCGCGCTTTCAATAAAAACTGTCCGACAAGTATACACCAATTTCAAATAAATTGTACGTAAACGGTTAACGCCAGAGTAAACACGTATAATATTATATTGTAGTAGTGATTGTGATATTTGGAACTGGCTGTATATGGTTTACCTTCACAGAAAGTTGACGGTGGTAGCGCGCTCGTCGCAGATAGCCAGATAGGTGGTTCCTATAGGACTCTAGGTGAAGAAAAATCCACTAATTTTTATTAAAATTTATTATTCAAAAACTAATGATATGCCCTAAATTCTGACTTCATTATTGTATATTTTAATATACCTAAAATAGTAACTACTAACTATATGAGCCCCTCCACCCAAAAACAAAAAGGGTGTCCCGTAAAGAATAAATCTGAAATAATATACATTATTATTGTGTGACACACTGACGCTATAGTATTTGGTATTTTGGTATTATTTTCTGTTATCAATCACAATTCATGAAAAATCTATTTTTATACTACGCACCATCGCGGATTTTGTCACGTCATAATATTATTATTATGAACCATATTATTATAATATAATACCGTGAATATTATAAATGATATTATCAATCAACAATCAATCGGTAATCGGTAATCGGTTTAAAACACTGTAAAGCGTCTACTTCTACTGTTTCTATGTTCATCTCCGCCATTACTCGTCGTTGTTCGTATGTTGTAATTCTAATACCGTGGTTGTAAATTTCGGATCGACGTATCGTGATCGTCATTTTCATTTTCCATCGTGGTGTGTGTCCTTACTCCAATACTCCATTGTGTTTGTTCTTTTTGAGTTTTGACTTTTATTTCGCGACATTCGCGTCTCGTTCTGTAATTGTTTTACCGTGTTTTACTGTTGCGACTATAATTCATATTCTTTTATTCAAATATTGATGAGTGGCTGAGTTTTCAACAAGCGGATAGCTAATTGTCACTGGTAGGTATATAATATAATTTTATTATTAGACCCGTTTCATGGCCAAGCGTTTTTCGATTTACATCTTAGTATAATAGACGCACTTGAGTTCAAGCAAGTCGGTGAGTACGAACTTATACCATATAAATCGAAAAACTCACATAATGTACGTATGCATGGCTGTAAAACGGATGTGCATGTCATATTAATAATATTAACAATAATATAATACTTTAAATTTTGCAATATTTCTATTGTTGTTTCAGTCTCAAGATTTACCTATCAAGTTTTCAGTTGACGCCTAGGATCCGTTGAAGACCTAACAATTTCAGTCATAAGTTATAGTATTATTGTATTGTTATTGGTTAGTACCTAGAACATTATTATTACTTATTTTATTGTTTACTATGTTGTAACATTATACTATTAGTGTCAGTTTTATACTTAATTTTTATTTATACCATATACCATTTTTGTTAGTGGTGATCAGTCATTTTTAAGGCCCTTCTTGTGTTATTACTGATTATTGTTATGGAGTAAAAAGTTGTCAGATAGGTACATAAACTGTTTTTGAAATATTTATCTTTGAAAATGTCTTTTACTTTAAGCAAGTCTACTAAACGTAGACGATGTTTGGAAGAGATCGAAGAGATAGGTTTAGCCATTGATAGCAGTGCTTCTTTCAATAATCATAATGGTAATAATCAGCCTAGTTCATCCGAACAGCATATATCACATAAGGTATCTAATAATATTAGTAATGTGTGTGATCCTACACCTATTTTTTTTACAAGTAACCATAATGGAGAAATTGATTCAAACTTAATAGCTGACATAAATCTAAATAGTACAAATATTTTTGTTTCTAATTTTTCATCAGATTCTGATTATAGTGATTCAGACTATAGTGAAAAAGTGTTGATTAACATTACTAAATGGGCTGTTCAACATAAACTATCAAACTTGGCTTTATCTGATTTGTTAAAAGTATTGAAAACTAATCATAAATGTTTTGATTATTTTCCGATAGATGCCAGAACATTATTAAAAACTAATGTTAGTAAACAGCCCTTACAAATTCAAATTATGAATCCTGGTATTTTTCATTATTTTGGATTAGCTAATGGCATAAAATCGGTCATTGGTTCAAATGTATTTTCTGGTGACACAATTAAATTACAATTAGGAGTAGATGGTTTACCTTTAACTAAATCCACCAATAGCCAGTTTTGGCCAATTCTTTGCTATATTTCTAATTTTAATAATACTAAGTCTTGTGTGTTTTTGGTTGGTATTTATTGGGGTACAGAAAAACCAAAAGATAGTAATTTATATTTATCAGAATTAGTTGCTGAATTAAAAGGATTGTGTTTTGATGGTATTGATCTACCTGTTGGTAAAAAAAAAGTTTATGTTGAAGCTATTTGTGCTGATGCCCCTGCTATAAGTTATATATTAAGGACCAAAGGACATACAGGGTTTTCTTCTTGCATTAGGTGTTCAATTACAGGAGTATTTTTAGAAAGAAGAGTTTGTTTTCCTGAAACTGTTTTCAACAAGCGTACTCATGAAGAATTTCTTAACAGACAAGATGAAGACTATCAAGTTCATAATACTATTTCCATTTTATCCGAAGTACCCAATATAGACATGGTATATAGCTTTCCACTGGATTATATGCATTCGGTTTGTTTGGGAGTTGTTAAAAAACATATTTTGTTGTGGTTGGGTACTTTGAAAAATTCACCATTATCAGTTCGATTACCAAGCCAGAGTGTTAAGTTAATATCATTTAGACTAATGCATTTAAAATCAAACATAACTTGTGATTTTGCTAGGGTTCCAAGAGGGATAAATGAAGTTTTAAGATGGAAAGCTACAGAGTTTAGGACTTTCATATTATATACAGGACCTGTAGTACTTAAATCTATTATTAGTCCTGAATGTTATGAACATTTTCTATGTCTTCACGTGTCTATGACTGTTCTTTTAAGTTCCTCTCATGAATATCTTTTAAATTTTATTGATAAACTGTTGAATTACTATATAAAAAAATTTGGTGAAATTTATGGAGAAGAATTTTTGTCACATAATTTGCATGCACTTGTCCATCTATGTGATGACTATAAAAAATTTGGGCCTCTTGACAACTGTTCTTGTTTTATGTTTGAAAATTTCATGCAGTTTTTAAAAAAAATGGTCAGAAGCAAAGCTAGACCTTTAGAGCAAGTTATTAAGCGTTACGAAGAATTTAATAAGTTTGGTAGACTTGAAACAACTTGTACTCAAAAAACTGAAAATGAATGTAAAAATATACATAATGAAGGGCCATTAATTGAAGGCTGTTCATCACCCCAATTTAAAATTGTATCTATGAAAAATGTTCTGATTAAGATAAGATCATTATCTGATTGTTATATTGGATATTTTGACAGTAACAAAAAGCTTATTATTATGAATGTTGTAAATGTTTGCTACCATCGTGAAAGTCAAACAAATGTATTTTTGGGAAGGATTTTCAATACTGTTAAATCTTTTTACACTAAACCTATAGACAGTTTGAAGTTAGGAATTGCTTGCGTTTCTGATTTGTCAGATGATTTAATGATATGTAACATTAATAAAATTAATTTAAAAAAGTATATGGCACTTGACCTAAATGATGATACTAATATTAAAATTGTTTTTCCTATATTACACTCAAAACAGTAATATTGTTCAAGGTTAAATTGTATTTTTATATTCTAATTTTTACTTTGAATATTGTATTTTTTTATTCTTATATCTGTAATAAATGAATGTATTATGATCTATACAAATTAATTGTTTTAATTTTAATAGAGTTTGTCATGGAGTCATTTTATTCAGTAGTCCATTTTGTTAATGAAAATACTGTAGAGGGTGTCCCTAGTAATTGGATCAAGGATAATACCTGTGCCTGGCCATTTAACCAGAAAAATACTAAAAAAATGATTGAACAAAAATATCATCCAAATAATAAAGAATTTACTTATTTTAAAATAAGAATGCTTTGTTCTGGTATAAGTAAGTTGTATTATATTTTCATTTTCAGTTTATAACAAATGTTTGTAGTTATAAATAAAAAGTAAAACAATCTATCTGATGAACAATATTAACACTTTGTATATATTTATTATTAGAAACTTTAGAAGAAGCAAGATTTAAAGCTAAAAAAGCTGAATTAACATCAGACCTATCTGATGATGGCAATAATAAAAAACGAGTGAAAATAAATAAATTCTCTTCAACAAAGTCTCTGGAATGTCCTATGTATAATTCAGGTAACATAATTAAATTAATTTTAAATGTGTTTTATATGTAAAATATTATATTATAGGTTTTTGGTTATAAATTTATAATATATTTTTAACATTTTCAAGTATTACAATTGAATACATACTATAGACAGTATGCTAGTTATTTATAATATATATTTTTTTAAATTTTGTAGATTCTGATGATGGTAGTGGCATCAGCATAATGAATAAAAAAAATAAGAAAATGCAAATAAATCTGTTGAAAAAAAAAAATGGTTGGTCTCCCTCTCCAAAAAAAAATGAAGGTATTATTATTGTATTTTGCTGTAAATATTCAATTTAATTAAAACTTTCTAATCATCATAATATTATAACCTGTTATAATAAATATATATAATTAAAGGGGCTGAAGACACATTATCTTTCAAAAGGAAACTTAAATTTGGAGTTGATGTTTTAAAAAAAAAAGTTAATCCACTAGAAAATATTAGTCCTCATAAAAGTCCTTGCAAAAGTCCAGGTAAAATATAACTATGTCTAAATATTTGGAGATAATTATTTGTTAAAACTTTATAAGCTGTAAGTTAATATGATACTTGGAATATTAAATCACAATATAGGATGATTAAAATACCAGTAAAGTAAAGAATAAATTAACCAAAACCTGATTTTACTTATAGTATATTTCATTTACTGTCTTATAGATGCTGAAAAATCTCCATTGTTAAAAAGAAACAGTATTGATGAACATAACCACACGCAAAGATCATTATTTTCACCTCTCATGATTAATTCAGATAATGATGGTAAGAAAAAAAATGTCGAATTATAAATGATTATTTAAAACTTTTCTATCCAACCTATGTATAGAATGATGTGTGTGTGTGTGTGTGTGTGTGTGTGTGTGTGTGTGTGTGTGTGTGTGTGTGTGTGTGTGTGTGTGTGTGTGTGTGTGTGTGTAGTATATACTCTAATAAATAGGAAATGTTATCATTAAAAAAAAAGATGTAATTTCAGGTACTGAAAACACATTTACTTTCAATAAGAAAGAAGTTACATTTGGAGATAATAATTCTAAAAAAAAAGCTTATCAACTAGAAAATATTAGACGTAATATTAACCCTCGCAAGAGTCTAGGTAAAATATAACTTTGTTTAAATGAATAAATGTAATTATAATTATTTGTTTAAACCTCATAAGCTGTAGGTTATAATAATTGGAATATTAAATCACAATATAGGATGATTAAAATACCAGTTAAAAATAAATTAACCACAAACTTATTTTACTTATAGTATATTTCATTTACTGTCTTATAGATGCTGAAAAATCTCCATTGTTAAAAAGAAACAGTTTTGATAAAAATAACCACACGCAGAAGTCATTATTATCACCTGTTATGATTAATTCAGATATTGACGGTAAGAAAAAGAAAATGATAATGTTGTATAATGATAAGTTAAAAATTTTCTAGAATACCTGGCACCCCATATTAGCTATTTTTATTGTTTGAATTTATATTAACTTAAATTTTGCACTATTTATTTATGATTAATAGTTGTTACCTATAAGTATATGGACATAACCATTTGTGTGAAAAATATTATAATATATTACTTAGAACCTAATGATCAGTGCCTATTTTCATTCACACCATCATTTTCTGTGTGGAAATGTCCATAAAATTGAAAAAAAAAATCTAAAATTTACGATACCCCTACCCTGGTAAACTAGAAATTTACTGATAAATACTTTATAATAAATAATAAATTAATTATTGTACATAAATCTAAAAAAAAGATAATTTTCAGAGGCTGAAGGAACATTTTTTAACAGAAAATTTACATTTAGAACTGATAATTCTAAAGAAAGAAGATATCAAGTGGAAGATATTAGATACATAAGTCCTCGCAATAGTCCTGGTAAAGTTATACATGAATAAATAAAACAATTCATAATAATTTTGAGTTTTGAGATAAAAATTTATTTTAAATGTTTTAATGTCAAACATGAAAACCTTTAATGAATGATTAATGTTATTATTTATTAAAATTATTTTTTATACCAAATCAATCACAAAAGTGTCTGAAAAAGTTATTAAAAGTATAATTATGTTACAGATTTTCCTAACAATGCAGTCCCTTGTGATCTGGATAAATCTACTGGAAGAAAATCATATTCATTATGTGAAGATCATGATGCTATCAATGGTAAGTATATTATTGGTTCCATACACTCAAATTAATTTATAGACTTATAGTATATTATGTTGTTTTTTTTGCTTTTAGATAAAGAGTTCAAAAAACAAATCATAAGACATGTTATGTATTTCAAAGTAGAGCTGAAACATATTACAAACACACTGACAAATAATCACTATGAATTGTTAGAGAAAGTACAATCGATAGAAAAGTTTCTAAATGATAAACCAACTACATTTTATGAACAAACAAATGTAGACATAAACTGTATGTCCGATTGCTCTATACCAATTGATAATATAATGGATTTAAACACTTTAGAGGACAAAACATTAAGCGATCAAGAATTCAAAAAAGCTTTGGTAAGTATATTATATTTTAAATAACTATAAAAGTAAAACAGAATTATAATTAATTATAATTATAGATAAATGAATTATCGCATGTTGGAGGGAAAAATGTAAAAACAGCCGTAAAGAGAATCATGTCAAAATTATTTACAAATGGTTTTCTGGTGGATTATTCATTTACTGGAAAAAAGGGGAAAAAAAAATTTTGCGATTTGTTTATATTTCCAATTATTTTAAGTGAGTATATTATTAAAAATTATAATACAATTTATATAATACTTGCAAAAAGGACCCCTACAATACTCTTTAGACTTCTGTACTAAATTTTTGTCCTGGCCCTTTTTTTCATAGTATATTTAAATATAAAAATGTTATTTTATAGTATTATTTGATATAAAGTAAGTGTATATTTCTGTAGAAATTACAAAACCATTTTAATTGGCCCACACGCCCTAAAATACCTAGGCTCCTGTACTCAATGTCCAACCCCCATCCCCCCTCCTTCTTATGGGAGCCCTGCTTGCAAGCTTAATAGTTGATTCTTTCAAGACAATTTATTGGTGTCTGACCATTATAAGGTTAGGTTGTGGTTAGCATTTTTTTTATGAATAAATAAGATTAGATTGTTAAGATATTATTATATAGGTTCAAAATTACATTTAATAACCATTAGTTGAACAGAATATTTTTGTAAACTGATAACTGCTTGTTATGTTGTTACGTGCAATAGTCTGTAGTGTAACCACAATTTTTTATAAACTATACTAAAATTTAGTACAAAAAAACATTTTAAATTTAAAGGACAAGTTGGGAATACAATTGCTTATCCCAAAGCTCAAAATATATCACAATATATCAATTTTATGACTTTTTTATTTTTTAGAAGCCATTAAAAAACAAGTACAATTCAAAAGTGCAAGTGATCATGAAATAGAAGAACCGTTAAAAATATATTTAGCTCAAGCACCCTTTGCAGAAAAGCGATCAAAAACTCTAACTCATAAGATATAATAAATTTAAGATAAATATGTAACACTTTTTTTTTTCTAAAACAAATAAATTTTGTTTTTATCAATCTTATAATTTTTTTTCATTTGGTTTTGTATAGGTATGAAAGTGAGTGGAAGTAAAAACTACTTTGATACATTACTATACTAATTTTAGTTTCTTATTAAAAAAGTACCTATATTGATATTTTTACTTGGACCTTTTTGAATAAGACAATTTATTAAGCTAAATAATTTATCATTAAACCGTAATAATTTGAAAACTAAAATGGTTGAGTAATATTAATAAATAAAAATATAATATTAATATATAGCTGCAGTATATTAAAACAGTGTCAGGTAAATATAAGTCAATGTTGACTAAATATTTGTTAAAATCATGTATTAAATATTGGTAAGTAATCTTAACTGAACATTAGTTGACAATATTAGTTAAATAAATAATTTTGGTTCATTCAATATTTACTTAATATTGTTAAATGTTTAAAAATGTATCCTCAATCAATATATAATGTTGAATCAATATTTAATTTTTTTTATCTTTATAAATAAATATTTGCTTAACATTAATTAAATGATAGTTTGTTACTTGGGATAATAAGTTATATTCACGGCCTTATAAGATCTACTAAGCCCGTGGTTATATATATTAGTTAACTTTTTTACATACAAAAATATCTGATTTTCTATAGTGATATTTAGTGATTTTTTCAATTGTATTATTATAGGTTGTACACTATTACAAACAATTGACAGTGGTTCTCAAAACTGTAGTAATTCAGCAGTTGATAATGGTTAGTTTATAGCGTAATAGGTATATCAATACCTACTAGCAATTAAAACTGTATTAGTTTAAACTTCAAACTTGTTATAGGTACTCAAAAAATATTAAAGTCTATATTAAGAAATATGGTATATATTCAAACTGACATTAAACATCTAAGTATGCAACAAAAAGAAATTCTATCTAAATTAGATAGTACATCAATGTTAAGAAACAGCATTATTAAGTGTTCATCTAACAATGAATTCTTAGACGACTTCAACTGGCCAATAAACGATCTTGAATATCTTGAAGTTATTGAAGAAAAAATAAGAGATAAAGATATGCGTGACTATTTGGTATGCAAATAATTAATTTAAATTTTTTATACATAACAATAAACAATGAAATATTTATTTTAGGTAAATGATTTGTCACATTTGGGAGGAAATTCTGTAAAAGCTATTATAAAAAGAATAGTTTATAAATTATTTACTGATGTCTTACTATCCAATTTTTCATTTACTGGCAAAAAGGGAAAACAGAAGTTTTGTAAATTAAATTTATGTTCAGTTATTTTTGGTAAGAATAATACCATTTGATATCTAATTATTAAATATATAATATAATTTGAACTTAAAATTAAAATCTATTAATGCAACACCACTACTGATGAGGTAGCAGTTCTAGATTCTAACCTTTCTTTATAACTTAAATTACAGATATTTGTATTTGGTTATAGATGCTGTTAAAAATCAAAACAAAGTAAAGAACGTCGACCAAAATGAAATGGAGGAACGATTAAAATACCATTTAGCACAAGCTCCGTTTAGTGTAAAAAGATTAAATGAAAAAATAATTGAAAATATATAATTAGTTGTTTATCAGTATTTTTTGTAATATCTTTTTTTTTTCATTAATCTTATAATTTTATATTGGCTACAAATACCATAAGTTACAGTTTTTTCTTTTCATGCTATAATATTTTATTATATTCATGAGTATATAATTAATATATAATAAATTGTTCATACATCAAAATAATACAATTTTATATTCCTAAATCCAACTCTTCAATTTTGTTGTAAAATATTTATTTAATATTATAATGTATTAGTATTCAGTATGGTGGGGGGGGGGGGTTATACAAATCTTAATAAATGGTGTATAATAATAATAACGATGAAAAAAATAATTTTCAAGTGCATAATAGGAGACAAATTTTAGAGGGGAATTGCACCCCTTCATAAACACCTTCTAAGGTACTTGTTAGTATTATATGTATTTATAATAATATAATATTGTATTTTCTATACAATAAATGAATACATATCTATAAGATCTAAGTTTAATGCAATATTAAAATATAATATTGTTGAGGTATTACAAAGCAATTTTAAATAAAGTTTAGTTTTTAAAGTTAGTTCAACATTACAAAAGGGTTCAAACAATGAAATTTAAACTTTAATTAAGCTTTAATAAACATTTATTCAAATATTTTTAAATGTTGATTTAATATTTCTTAATTCAATATTCAATATTTTATATTTAATAGGCTTTTATTAAATATATCTATGCTGTGTGGGTAAGGTTAGTTATTACTAATAATATAAAAGACCAAAACAATATTTACGACCTGCACCACCAGTTACAACCCACGAATCAGCCACTGACTTGGCTGTTCGGCACAACACACAGGACGCCGCTTGCACACGTTGACTTGATGCAACAACGCAGACCGGTGGTAATGGGCAAAATGGCGGCACGACAGACGACGCAGTACTTGATGGTGACGAGACACACCACGTGGCACACTGGACACAAAGAATCGCCGTAACCCAGACGGATACACGGGAAAGCAATAAAGGACCGCAATGGGACTTCTTTCCACACACGTCGACACGGTCACCGTGAACAATATGGCGACACGACGAACGATGCACACGGCGCAAAAAATGGCAAACGACGCCAAAATATATGGAATATAGATACCACAACAACGAGCTGACACACACACGGTCGCTTCGCCGAACAAAACAGAAGCGCTTATCAGGTCGGACGACAGCAATGATGTAGGGCTGCTAGTGCCGGTGTTCAGGGGTGCCAATGGCAACGCAGTGGCTGCAGCATGCTCGAACAATATGAATCATTAAAAATATTTTTTACGATTTTTATACTTTAAAATCCCCAAAGTTATTCTATCATTTAATACTTTGATATTTTTGGTAACTAAAACATTATTTAATGTAGGTACTAAACTAAAAATATGAAAATATTTATCAGTGGTACCCATTGAGTTACTCTATGGTGGTACCAGTCGAATTATCTGATTAAATATTGAATGACAAGCACGATTATAAAGATTATAAAGTTCTTTGTAATCGTTATGACAAGGGAATACGATGTGTAATATTAATATAAAATACTATCATATAATTTTCTTGATCCGATGGGGGGGGGAGTTAACCCCTATCCTTCCCCCCCCACGGGCACGCCACTGCGGTAGATAAGAATATAATATTATGTACTTATGGGAAATTCGAGGAACTCGCTTTTATAACGTTTATTTTAGTCTACGGCATAAACTGCGTAGTTTTCGTAACAAAAGAGAGCTGACCGGATTACCGGATTAAACAAAGTCCGGACTAATGAGTAATGAGGTCCAGATTGATTGAGTCTTGAGTGTACAGACAATAATAGGTCGTGATGACCACCCAACAAAATACTTCGCACGCTATGATACTCACACAGTGGCGGATCCAGGGGAGGGGGCACAGGGGCACGTGCCCCTCCTGTCAAGTGGGATCTAAAAAAAATGACGGTGAAAATGTTTATATTTTTATAGCTTTTATAAATGTTTTATTTGAATATGTTATAATGTAATATATTTTTCTATTGTCGAACTCCGGAACTCCCAGCATAGCACCACGCGCCGGACTGCCGGCGTTATCGCTGTTTTTCCGATTGTTATAATTTAAAAGCATAATGAAAAAAAACATAATAGAAAACTTCAATTAGATATTTAAGAATTAAGTTTGTAATATACTAATATACAAGTTAATATGGCATAAGTTATTATATAAGATAGATATAGTAATAATATATATTAGATTATTTTATTTTTAAATACAAGAATGATTATTGTGCCCTCCCTGTCAAAATATTCTGGATCCGCCGCTGTACTCACACGTCGACCGACCTGTGTATAGGTGTGTAGCCGTGTAGGTATGTGTGTATAGCGACCCAAAGGAAGTGGATGGGTTCGCCGAGCAAGACCAGGGGGCAGGGAGTGTTAGTGAGTGGTGGATGTGTGAGTGTGTATAGTGTATACGATTAAACTAATATTTAAAAAAAATTGCAATACGTTTCAAGTAAAAATGAGTTGCTGTATAATGTACAAACTAAATAATATTTGCAGATACAAAAAACCACAGCAACATCAAGATTTTACAAGAATAATCCCTTAGGCTAAACAAAATAAATGTGAATTATAAATGTGCAGTCCTTGTGGCTGACAAAAAACAATTTTGGCACTTCTGGCCCAACAGAACAAAGCTATAAATGTATAATAAATGATATAATAACGGCTATTAGGTAATCTAAAGCCGTACCCGAGGCCGTATACCTATAGCTTAATATTAATACAAAATGCGACCCATCTGGTCCAACAGAATAATAATAAATGTTATATAATAATTATAATAATTATAATAATTTATATATAATAATAAAAACCTTTTGACCTAAACACGTATAATAAAAATAATAATATAAAATATAACTCACAGTTTGTGGAGTGCAGACTGGCCAGCTGGTCCAGTGCTATAAATTTTATATGATACCCATACAAAAAATGATGTTTACGCACAAGTACAATAAAATTGGCGATTAGCGCCGCAAGATTTACAAGATTCACATTTTAATCACGATGAGCAAACAAATGGCCTTTATGGCGCACAATAACAATGAGATTATATTTAAAGGAACTGGCTGTTCGAGCCTGCAGCTAATATGTAAAAATGGCAACACCTTTACTATTAGAGTAAAATAATTATTACAAAATATCGTGAAGCCGGATATGGAAACGCGCGAGCCGATACTGCTGCTACAACGTTCGGCACAAGAGACAAGACAAACATGTCTCGGCGGCCGTGTTAATGGTATTCACCGCAGGCAACGAGGCGGCTTACGATAACGCATCGAGCGTAATCTATACATTACATAATAATTCACAATCGTACAATTAATACGAAAATATAAAATACAAAAATAGCAACAATTAGATTATGTAACTCTGTGTGTGTGTGTGTGCGTGTATGTGTCGGTCGGCGGCAAATCATATACGCCGTACGTTGGCTCGAACAATGAGGTTCTACAGTACATACTGTGTTCTATACATTCTTGATAAAATCTTAAAATTCACATTAGAACATTATTTCTAATTAGTATAACTAAGATTTGAAGGCATGTGTCCTTTCAAATTTGAAAAAAAAGATAAAACCGATAACCCTATATTATAGTCAAAATAAAATGTGAAGCAGTTCGTCTAGTGTCTACACCAGTGGTTCTCAAACCAGGATTTTGACCTAAAATTATAAACAAAATAATTCGAAGTGAAAATACCCCCGCAGAATAATAAAATATAAAAAAACATAAAATAATATAATGGTTATACTTAAATCTTCATAATTTATTACCGCATACAACTAATACAATTGATACAGCATTTTTCAAATATTATTTAGTATTTACTTGAAATTCATTGATTGTTTTAATTATTTTAATTTCCAATGTTCATAGTTGTTTGCTCAAGTGATGAATATCTTTTATATTTTATATACAATTTTTTAGAAAACATTTCATTCTAACCGTTGTTTATTCGGTACTGAATTGCTAATTAATAATTGTTATAGCCCCGCCATTCATATATAACAACAAATACATCATATAAATATAAAATAATGAGACGGAAAAGTCGGAAAATACGTACCATAACTATTAGGTGCCTACTATATAGGTACACAGGGCAGACTGGCCTGGCGGGACCACAGGGACAAGTCCCGGTGGCCCGTTACAAAAATAGATAAAATGGCCTGATAATATTTTAGAAATTAAAAATATATAGTATACGAAAAAAGAAAAAACATAAAAGTATAATAAACATAATGCATAAATAGGCATAACCATTTCAGTTCGTGTGATTTTAAGTATTATACTAATCGATAATATTATAATATTACTATGAGGTGATCGAGTGCATTCTCGATAACAATAAGTTATTTATTAGTTTATTTAGTGATTTATTTATAAATTATAAACTATTATATTGTTATATTTAAAACACTATAAATTATACTCATATGCGAAACTACGGGTCAGGCCACTAAGGCCATGACCTGGCCATGAGGCCTGACCTTATACTAACTGGATAATAAATATACTGACATAATAAAATTTAAAATTTAAATAAAAAAACTTATATTATAATTATAATTTTTTTTCATATCTTTCATTTGGCCTATCCTAATGCAATTTTCTAGCTTCGCCTAAGATTATACTTGTAACAAGTAACAACAAAAAACAATGCCACCGTCGCGCGTCGTGACGCCATCACCACACGGCACACATAGAGCGCTGACACTGCATTTATGTCCACATTATAGATTCATTATGACAATATTTTAATCGATAGAATCGGGGAAAGTTGTGAAGTTATGAAAAAAAAGCGGAAAAGTTGGCATCGCTCTGCTGTATGTGGGGTGGACCTCTGACTAGGGTAGGTTAGATTTGAATGCGATGATAGGTATCATTGTATACGAAAAACGATTCTGAACGGAGATGATTTGTCAGTCTAGGATATATTATATTTAAATATTGTCATAATTCTATCTTGAAACAAATATTTTATTTTTCATTTAAGTCGCATTTTGCATTAGGCATGGTTAATCAATTAGTGTAGTTATCATAATTCGTAATATCTTATATTATCATAGATATACGAATACCAGGTTTGAGGATAAATCGTTATCATTACGCGATTTCATAAAAATTTAAAACTCAAACGCTCAAAACATTTTTCCTATAATGACGCTTCAAATTTTTTCTATAGCTATATGAAGCAAAACTTATGAAAAACTTAGTGTTAAATTTTATAACATTAGATATAAATACAAACAAAATTATGAATTTTGAACTACAAAATAATTTGCAAATATTCATGGTTTTGACGAATTTTTGTGATAAAGATTGACAAATTTGTAATGAATCTTGTATTAAATTTTCAAATCTTAGATTTAATAAGAAAATTTTTTATGAATTTCTATAGCTTATAATAATTTGCGAATTTTCGTGATTTTTACGTATGTTGTCAAAATTTAAATTTAAATGCTTGTAAAAAAAAAATGTGACTATACATTTATTTTATTTTTCAACTGCTATTGTAAAAATATATTATGAGCCTTGTATTAAATTCTCAAATCTTAGAATTTAAAAAAAAAACCGTAATTTTTACGTATTAAGTCAATATTTGAACTTCAAATGCTAATAAAAAAAAATCGTGCCTAATAGGTATTTTTATAACTTTTTAATCACTATAAGAATAACTTATGAGGAACTTTGTATTAAATTTTCAAGTATTTTGAAAGGGCCATAAAAATTTTATCGACACTTCAAAAAAAAATTTTCAGAAGAATTGAAAATTTCAGTTTTCTATAAATACCTCAAAAAAAGTCAAAATATTTTGAAAATTAAATCGTGTAAATAAAATGCCAATCTAAATAACTGGTACAATTTTTCAAGTATCTATGACTTATACTTTTTGAATAATAACAAATGTTTAAAATCATTTGAGGATAAATCGTTATCGTAACGCTATTTCGTAAAAATTTAAAATTCAAATGCACTTAAAATTTTTCCTATAATGATGCTTCGAATTTTCTCTATAGCTACTTGAAGGAAAACTTATGGGAAACTTAGTGTTGTATTTTTAATCCTTAGTTTTAAACGCAAAAAATTTTATGATTTTTCAACTTCAAAATTACTTGCAAATTTTCGCGTTTTCGATAGATTTCGTAAAATTTTGAACTGTAAACGCTTATTAAAAAAAATTGTGACTTAGGATTTTTAATTTTTTTTAGCTACAATAAGAACAACTCATAAGGAACCGTGTATTAAATTTTCAAGTTTTTTTGGTCGTCCAACATTTATCCAATGATGTAAATCTGTCATCGAATATTAACCCTTTAATTCAAAAAATGTCTTCAAATCTCATCACTGACCAGCCTCCACGCAGACTGAAAAGAAACTGGAATCGTGACCTACTACTCTAAAAAGTCTGGGTCTGGGTCGAAATTCCAACAAATCACAATACCGACATTTATATTTATACTATTATATTCATTAATCATTATTTAATAATTTTATATAAAAACTCAAACAATAAATTAAAAAATATTATTATTTTCATTATTGGTTATAATATATTCGACATAATATATGTGACCATCATCGATCGTCATTGAAAATATTGAATATTGTAAAACTATATTATACATTTTAATATACAATAGTTCATCCAGGCTGCATTTAATTTAAAATAAGCTATGATTCAATTATTAAGGCAGCGAATAAACATCCTGTAATTATTGGTAATAAATGTTTTGTGTTTACTAGCTTAAATTTATTTTCTAGTTATATAACAAAGAAAAAAATATGGATTAACCATTTTTTAATTTTCATTTAATATTTCTTAATTTTAAACATTGATATTAGTTAGTTTTAACTTATAGCATTTTACAACACTAGCATTGAGACATTACAATATTAGTATTTGTATAGAAAGGGTTGATTAAATTCAATACTATTAAAAACATATGTCTATAGTTGTATACCTTTAAACAAAACTAACTAAATGAGTACAAAATAACAATTAATAAAAAAAAAAAAAATACAATAAAAAACATGATTATTAAATATACCTACAAATGACTAAAAAAAACATCCATAATCTTGTCAATAAGTCTTAATCCAGATAAACTACATTTTCTTTCTTAGCAAAATAAAAAATACATAACTAGAAAATGTTGTAGAATATTTATTCATCCTGTGAAAAAAAGATACACATTTATCAGGACATCACAATATATTATCTTATTTATGTATCTAACGAATGAAATAGGTACATGATAGTAAATATATTATTTCATAAATAATATATAAAATATAAAAAATATTATCCAGTTATAAAATAACATTCTTATATTGTCACAATTCATTATAAAAATTAAGTTATTAAGTTATTTGAACAGAAAGAAGAAATGCACTTTCATGTAAGTAAGCATATCATTGAAGTAAATTTTAAATATAACAATATAATTTAGTATATTATACTATTAAAGGTTGGTTACTAGTATAACAAATCTAAGCAGAGACAAAATTAAAATACTTACTTGTACATTACAATACTTTGTTAAACAAACATATTTCACCTCAGCTACATGGCACATGATTCTTATGGCTAAATTTATTGTACATCGTAATCGTAATAAAAGTTGTTCTTCATTTAATAGCATAAACGCTATACCATCAACTTCCTAATGTATTGCATAAAAATAACAATTAATAAAGTTCAACGATGACTGATGAAAGATATAATTATAATTCAATATTATTTACCCCAGCAAATAATTTCAGACCAACGTCCTTACAAAACAAATCATTCGTCAAATATTTATAAACGTCCTCAGCAGACCAATATTTTGGATTTGATGTGATCTTAATATGTTCAATTTGTCCTATATCAATTTTATACTTCTTAAATCTTGGATTTTGACGATAATAGTTTTCAAAAGTTGTTTTCCTGAAAACATTTTTAAATCATAATCACTACATTGAAAAAAATTAAGTATATTAAAAATTATCAAAATACCAATCCCCCAAAACAATAAATTGTTTTTCTTCTATAGTTTCAACATCAGATTTAGTATTGCTGAAAACTTCCATACTATCCATCCTCTTAAGATTATTTTTTTTTGCTATAATTTCAGTTACAAGTGATGACTCCAGTTCAGTAGGACACTGGTTTAGTCGAAATATGTGTGCTTCTAAGTCTAATATACTTCCCATATAATGCTTATACTTTGCAACTAAAGGTTTATTTGACCAATCTAATACTTTGCTAGCTAAAAATATTTTATAAAAGAACAATTTAAAATACTGACTTTATTTAACATCGATTAATAAAAATATAAATAAGTTATTTGTAATAAATACAATAATGTAATACATACCAACTCTAGCAATTTCTGAGTGTGTTATTTTACGGCGTCCAACATTATTAGATTTTAATGTACCATCAATTCGACAATGTTTTTTTTTTGATTTCACACTCTTGGTTACAGTATTCGTTTTATGTTTAAATGACGGAACTGTAAGCACATAGACGATTTGATTATATTATTTAAATAAATATATTTACATCTAATAAATACTTAATCACACATAGTTTATGAGGATACATACAAACAAAAATACAAAATATGGTCTGAATGATATTATAATAAATATTGTTATAGATGACTTATAAATAATTAATGATAATTGTTTAATATGAAGAGATTATTTATATTATATATATATGAGATATTTGTATTTAATCATTGAATGTTTGTTTGGACGTCATTTTCATAATGATGAAGTTGAAGGGAAAACTGACAAACAGAAATTAAGATTATACAGACATACTGTTAGCGAGTGTGGTAAAAATATGTGGTTCAAAATTATGACATGAGCAATGAAAATAGTAAATCATTATAAAATAATAAAAGTTATAGATAAATTAATTAATATTTAATTAAGATTGTTAAGATAATAAAACTTATGAAAATATTGTAAAAAAATCTTAATTCATAATTTGGTGAAATTAAAAACACACGAAATCAATGTGTAAAATATTATTTAATTGGAATCAACAGAAAGTCATTAATATGGTACATACTGTCTTCTTTTGAGTTACAACCATGAGGACACTTCGTGTCTTCAGTAGTCATGAAGAATTCACACATGCCAGATAGATTACACAGAGCAGAACAATATGTTTTAGCCATCTTTTTTGATTCAGGAAGAAGTAGAGATTCTGTGTAACTACAACGAGTTCTTGTTGCACTTAAATAAAATAAGTTCATATAAATTCTATTTGTTTAAATAATATCATGTGTTCATGTATTGAAATACTTACCAAGTGGTAATCCCCATTTCAATACCACCAGGTCCATTGAATAACATATTTTGAATTTTTTTAATTTTTTTCAATGCGTTCCAAGGAAAATAATCTAAATCAACAAACAATGATATTGCTTCCCGTAATATTGTGGACACGGGACCGGGACCAATAGTATCTGGTAATTTTGGAATTTTCTTTTTTACTACATGTCCTCCAGGATAACAATCTTTGTTGAAATAAATACACATTTTATAGCTATTTTTAGAAAACATAACCGAAGGATTGTTTGTAACATTTTCTTTCTTTTTCCTAATATGAATAACATTTTTATATCTATTTGAAGAACCCTTTTTTGTAATATTCAATTTTTTTGGTTTTCTATCAACTTCTTTAGGTTTATAATCAACATCTCCAGGTTTATATGGTTTATAATCAACTTCTTCTGCTTTATATTCATCTTCTTCATGTTTAATATCAACTTCTTCTGGCTTAATATCAACTTCTTCTGGCTTAATATCAACTTCTTCTGGCTTAATATCAACTTCTTCTGGCTTAATATCAACTTCTTCTGGTTTAATATCAATTTCTTCTGGTTTAACATCAACTTTTTCATCAACAAATAATGCATCATGAAATTCTTCATCTAGCTCAGGCTCATCCTTAGTATCTAAAGTTTGATCATTAGCATATTCATCATCACTATCTTGTTTAATCTCTATTTCTGAAGTTGTAGGTACATAATCAATAAAATCAAAATCAGAATCTTCAGTTTTTATATCATTCTCATGATGTTCTACTTCTAATTCTTCAAAACCATCATCGAAACTTATTTTATCTCTAAAATAAAGTTTAAATTAATATATAAACAGTATAAAAAAAGAAAATATAAGGAAATACTAAAAATTATACTTTTTGCTAAAGTGATAGAAGATTTCTCCTTTTAAATAATCAGGATATTTTGTTAAATTGTCTTGGTCTGTTTGACTTAAATCAATATCAACATCTGATGAATAATAACACTGTTCAAAATCTTTCAAGTCATTGTATGGAAACTTTGGGACACCCAAAGAATAATTGTGTTTATTACACCAACCAACTGGAAAAACTTCATCTGAATAAACTGAGCGTAAATGAAGTAATTCTTGACGACTAAATTCATGGAACAAATAATTTATCATACATTTGTGCTAGATTTTTAATTTTCAAATATATTACCAACTCGTACGGTCAAAAGACAAAAACATCCAATGGTCAGCAAATCCTTTTACTGTAGCCACACGTATACAATCAGTATTCAAAGGATCAACAGCTTCAAGTTTCATACCTATATGAACGTTGTTAAACTTTTTTCTGCATGAATTATCTACAGAAGCAAATTTTGTTTCTTTTTCTATCAAATATTTTGACCAAGAAAATTTGTATGGTTTATTCCAATCAGTCGGAGTTTTCAGCAAAAATTTGTGTTTGCTTGCCCATCCTAGAATTGTATTATAATAAATATGTATGAAGATAATTATATGGAAAGTATTTTTTCAAACCCGCATGAAATAAGTAAGGATTTTCTTTTGTAGCAACAAAACTGATACGTTTGTCTTTATCGATTTCATTATCCACTTCAACTTTAAAATAACGATTATCATAGATCTTAACAATTGTACCAACATAAAATACCATCATTGAATATGGATTTATTACTTCCAACATTTCTCCAATTTTATAACTATGTTGTTCTGGTGTCTTTGGCTGATAACAGAAAAACAAAGCATGAATATTTTACAATAAATAATTATTAAGAGTACAGGGTTTGGATTTTATACCTACCATTCATAAATTGTTCAAGGATAAAGATAAAAGTAGCAGAGTGAACTATAATTTTTTCTTATACACCAGAAACTCAATACACGAAACTTAATTGTGTGTTTTTTTTTTTGCTAATTTGCATAATATTACGTTTTATTACGTATTTCGCGAATCAATTTTTATATTAAACGGTATGAAAAATAGTGAATATCCACATTATTCATTATATTAAAGTCTATATAAAATAAGTATGGTCAATAGGCTTTTCGAACAATAAAAATAATTGCACTTTATCGGTTGTAAAGTTTGTAGAAATAGTAAAAAAATATTGAATGTTTAACTCAAAAAGTACAAATGAAACATGTTTTATCCATTCACCATTAGATTTAAAATGAATAATGATTTGACTCATTTTTAACTTTAATTTTAAAAAAATTAAAAATTTCCTATTATTAAAAAAAAAAAATCTTGCCGAATATAAATTGTTCACTCCACAAAACCTGAACATATAATACAATGCTCCTTGTGAGATGTTACTAGTACAATTAAAATAAAAGTTTATTATTGTTTTTGTGTTAAAAGTTTATGAAATTTTCCTATTTATATATTAGGTTGTAAAATATTTATTTTTTCTATCAATAACTAACAAAAACAAAGGAAAAGTAAATTAGTTTTTTCATAATCATTGACCTTTTTTTACCATTGGATATTCACACATATAATAATGATTTTACATGAAAAGATTTGTTTTTACAGTAATTCAACATGTGATTTAAACTTAACCACTTAATAATTGAAATTTTCAACAAATACTTATAATAATAGCTTTTAACATATATATGGTATTATTTTTGAAAATATTTAGATTTTGTATAGGCCTATTTTTTTTTCAATATTATACATAAATATTGATAAAAAGTGATTGTTTAGTCTCTCATAAGTTCTTATATTAAGTTCAAAAATATTAAAGATGGATAGAAACTTTTTTCATAACTATTTAGAGTTCATATTTTATTAATATCACAAAAATTTATAAATTATATCTCATGTAAAATGTATGGTTTTATATATATTTAGATTAAGTCAAAGATCATTCCCTAACTGCGATTTTTTAGAGGTAAATTGTGCCTTACATGATTTCAACTACTATGTCAAAGTATTTTTAAACTAATTCAGGCCATTGATTTTGAAGTATATTAATTTATGTTTATTGCAATTTAAAATTATAATGATTTAAAGCTAGGAATATTCTTATTGACATAATGATAATTAACTTAAATATTTAATTAACATAATATAATACCTTTAAAACATTCAGTAATACACTCGAATCGGTAGAATTTTCTAAACTAGCATCTAAATTCATAACTCTCCACGGAAGTCCTAAACATAGAACAAAACCGATTATGTAATAAGTTAAAAAATACTATATTTTAGTAAAATACCTTTCTGTTCAGCCCAACCTAATGGAAAAACGCGTTCGTTTAAATAAAACAACCAAAATGGTTTCTCTTCAGGACTATTTATTCCTTGCATTTGTAAAAATAACCTTCCTCCCACATTTTTAAGCACCTTAAAGTAAAAGAATATACAATTAAAAACAATAAAATACAAAATGTTGATAATGTTTAGTTTTGTAAAAATTCATTTAAGGCGGTAAATATAAATAATATTAAAAAATATATTGTACTTTTGAAATCCAAACACGATAAGGGTATTCTTTATCTTGAACTTCTACAAACATGTCACACTTGAATATATTATGAATCGGAGCACCTCCCTGAAATATAAATGTATGTTATTTTTAAATTTTTTTTTCTTTAAACAATTATAAAAATATACCATTTGTAATACAGCATCTGATATAACATGCTCACAATCTTGAACTTTTTCTCTAATAACTTTTGGTTTGTAACGTGAAAATCTTTCAGGATAAGGAGGTATCAGTTTTTTATTATTTTCACTTCCCCAGTTTAAAGAATGAATGCGTGGTGACTTTACTTCCAACCAAAAGCTATGTTGATCATTGTCATCACCAAAATAATGCAATCTGAAACAAGATATTGTTACTAATGTATTTAATAATATAAAAGTTTTTTTACATACTTCATTAAAACGCCCTTTGATGAACATACAGTAGCAAACCAATATCCATTTTGATCTTCATTTTCAATTTCGACCACTGAGCCAATTTCTATTCCATTCATTTCACTCTTACAAACCTGTTAATACAATATTATATTTCAAACATATTATTTTATTACAAATTTACAATTTACTTCTTTTACCTTACATTTCATGGATTAGTACTTACATGGTAAAAAAAATCTTCAGGAACCTTTTCTGCATTTCTTACAGTAAGATATTTATTCCAATCAAATATTTTTTCTATAAAAATTAGTAAAAAAACATTTAAGCCATGCAAAATGTATGTTAAGAATACTTTGATTTGTTTATTATGCACTTTATATGGAACATATTTTTATTTTTGATTACTTTAATGGTGTATGATTACAAGAGATGGACTAAATAATGCATACAATAATTTGTTTTAAAGTCCTTATTGGGTTTTAATTACTTATAAGAACATAAAATGTGTTAGGCTTGTTTTTTTATATAAAAATTATAAAATGTTTATTGAGTAACAACTACTTAAACTCAATAATAGTAAAAAAAAACTATGATCATTTAAAGCCAATGCTTAGTAGACTTACCCTCAAGCAAATCGTCTGGTTTACTTGACTGATCCTCAGGCAAATTGTAAGGTGAGGTTGACTGACCTGGCAAATTTTTAGGTGAACATGACTTACCCTCGGGTAGATCTATAGGTGAACATGACTGACCCTTGGGCAAGTCTACAGGTGAACTTGACTGTCCCTCTGGCAGATCTTTAGGTGAACATAAATTACCCTCGGATAGATCTTTAGTTAAACATGACTGGCTCTCGGGCAAGTCTTCAGGTGAACATGACTGACCCTCAGGTAAGTGTTCAGGTAAACTTGACTGACCCTCAGGTACATCTTTAGGTAAACTTGACTGATCCTCAGGCAAATTGTCAGGTGTACTAGACGGAGATTCAGGCAAATTATCAGGTGAACTAGATGGACCCTCGGGCAAATTGTCAGGTGTACTTGACTGACACTCCATCAAATTGTCTGGGTTAGACAAACTCATGATATCGAGATTAGAAGATACCTTATAAGATAAACTAAAACACGAATTTAACGTTGTTTTGTAGGAACAATAATAGTAAAATTACAGTACATCGTACATGGGCACGATACACTGAATAAGGTAGTTTTTATTTAAAATGTTTCACACACGCACATGGAAACGGAAAAACTATGTTTTTTTTTGTATGATTTAGTTTGTTGTTTACATTAATGGCTGAATGCGCGAAAACAATATTATGTAGAATAAGGATTATGGATGCGGTTCATGCATTTAAGAAGATAATGGAAATGATAATAAGCAACGAAACGCGTTGTAATGGAGGCAAGGAAACGCTGGACACGGACGCCCGAGCGCATGACGCATTGGCGCAGCGTTATCTGTTCTGCCCCCCCTCCAAAATAAATAAATGTTATCACTGCAAAACGTTTACAGTAACGTTTCGCATCGACGCATCGGTTTATCAGAATGATTTATTTCGTTGTTGATGATTCCGATAATAATTTATTGCGGATTTGGACGATTTGGTGAATACCATTTTAGTCAATATTGTCTGTAATCACGTAGACTCAATGCAATACACGAACTAAAATATATATTAATACCTATAAATTAAAAACTAAATTTGATACGTGTAAATGTACAATAATTTTCTAGTAGCGTACTAACTATCGTTTGAAGTAACGTAGTTACTCTGTAAAGGTAGTCTACAGTAGTGTAAGTATCCGACTGTCGAAATTTGTTAATTATTTTGTAGTTAAAAATTGATTTAATTTCTAATATTCATACCAAAGTGTTGAATATTTAATGCAACAATGCAAGTTTCCTTATTTCCTCATAAGGTAATTTAAAAGAAGATCACAATTTCAAAAATATTGTTTGTTAACGTTTGAAGTTTGATTTTGATAACATTGGATATTTAAGTGTTAATTAACAGTTCACTATCAAACAGTTTTCTTATTTCATAAGAGTTTAAAAACGAATAAATGTAGATAGCAGTTGCGTCACCAATCAACTTTTTCAGTGTTATTGTATCTGACAATTTTATTTCGTGTGTATATCACGATTAAGGATACTACTATCTTTAAATGTGGGGGGCTGGTTATAGTGTTTGTGTGTGAAAATATTTTTGTATTTAGCCATCATAAATGTCTGTTTTTGACTTGTAGAGCTTTACTTATTTAAATAAAATATACTAGGAGGAGGCTCTATGCTCCACAATTCCTGCTTTGTATAGGTACTGTATAAATATATGACTGTGCAACATAATACAACATGATATATAGCTTTATCAGTTTTAGCTCAGAAACTTTCCTATATTTAATACATTATTCAAGACTGAAATGAAAAATATTTTTATTAAAATAAATAGCAATATATTATAGGTAGTGTATTTATAATTTAACCGCTGATTTTAAATCGAAAATTTATCCATGATTATTAGTTTATTAGACAAATTCCATTCAATATAAAATAGTTAATCAATCTTGATTAGAGGAAGTTTGAAGTCAATTTTAAATATTGCGTTTGATTTTGCATATTTTTAGATTTAATGTGTATCATTATGTTTATAATTCAACTACAAGCTAATTTTCAATAATTGAAAATTGTAGTCTCTGCACATTGTCAGCTTGTCTATGTTTTGAACTTTAAAATACAGAGTATTCATTGTAAATAGATACTAAACTTGTAATGGTTGGCCTGTTAGTATTTAACATTTTTTCAATACCTAATAAAATATTTATTTTTTCCAATTTCTGTCACTGTTGCAGTTGCAATTGTACGCCTCAGGATGGTTTTCACCAAGAATTTAAGGATTGTGATGTTCGCCTGGGTTTTATCTTATATTAAAGTCGTTTATTAGATAAAATTAAGCAAAATACCATAATACAAACAACAAATTTGTGATTAAAAAATAGTTTTTTTTTTGAATAATTATCCTTTTAATATACTATTTATATATATATTTAATTAATTAATATAGTTACATACATAGGTAGGTACATAATTTTATTCTTTTATAAATACATACAGTAGAAACAATTTATAATATCATTCAAAAAACCAGTCAAAATTTATCATCATAATCAAAATTTAAAAACTTGATTTTAAATTTAAAAAAAAAAAATAAGAACATAATATTGTATTAATATATTCAATTATGACTTCAATAGTTCAATACACATGGAAAAAATAATAAAGTTGTTTTATTATTTTAAAATTATGTTTTCATTGCAATATAAAATCTATTATGCTTTGTTTGTACCTTATGGCTTATATAATAATCATACCGTATTAAATTCTAGCGGATCAATGAATATATTGATTGTACAATAATGTGTAAAATTAGTTTTCGAAAAAATTGATTTTGTTTTTAGTCATAGGTATATGAAGCATGACATTTTTACTAAATATTTACATTAGCAATTTCTACGCACTAATATTGAGTTATTTTAAGGTATAAAAAAATTTCCAGTTTTATTTGTTTTTGTGAAAAACTATCAATAAAAAATATTGAATTTTTTATCATAAAATTTTAAAATATAACACAATATTCCTTATAAAAAAGTTGAGCGTAAATCCAAAATAATTTTTTTTACGATCTTTTGAAAGATACTATATGTTATACGTTCGATATTCACCTGTAAATTAAAAAAATTTCCTTCATTATTGTATATTGTATACAGTATATACATTATACATGACATTTGTAAAATCAGTTTTTTTGATATTAGCCTAATATAGTAATATAATTGCTTTAATCAAATAATATCATATAATTTATATTTAATTAGTAATTTTATATGTTGACATATCATCTTCCTTCCTAATCGTTTTTCGTATTCAATGGTTATTAAATTTAAATTTAACACATCTGTATCAAAGACTCTCAGTCAAAATTTTCAAACAAATTACCCAATAAATAATTTGAAGGTTAAAGTTTGTAACAGAACACTTCTTTATAAAAAATTATAATTATGTCATATAGTATAAAAATCTCAGGAATTTGAAAATACGGTCTTTAAGTAGGTATATTTCAAAATTTCAAAAATCAATTTAAATGAATTCATTATTAAGGGGAAAAATGGTGGTGAGCATTTTTAGTGAATCGCCCTATATGTCATATAAATAATATGTATTTAATTGGTGTGTTCTAAATTTGTTTTGGATTAAAAAAAATAATAATTTATATTAAATAATGATTTCTTATCTGAAAAAATGTACATGTTATGATCTATTTGCATTCTTACTTGAAGAATAGTGTTTTCAATTTTTCATATGATTATACATTTATGTTTGATAAGTTGACTTGTAAAGTCTATAAGAATTTAGAATTATAAATATAATATAATAATTAATCAATAAAAAAATCTATCAGTATTAAAATAATAAGTTAGTGACTTATTGTGTTTACTCCTATATTTATTAAGGCCATATAAATATAATTTTGTTAATTTTTATTAATTACTAAAGTATGATTTGTATAGAATTTAATATAATATAACAATATAAGAATGTGTAAATAAATTAAATAAACTTGAGAAGTAGGTAACTGCCCTTTGTAGGTAGGGTATAAATAATAATACATAAAATACCTATTAAAGTTTAGTTTATTATAAATGTAAATTTAAGATAATAATTATGATTCAATGTTTTCTGTTATTTAAAATATGCAAACAAATTTAGTAGTTCCTCGCATTTGTGAAATTTGTGAAATACTACTGAATATTTTATTTTTTTTATTTTTTACAGTTGGCTTCCCTTTTTGAAATTCAAGTTGAATCATGATTTATACAAAGCTGTATATTATGCTTGAGTCTCAATTGAGTATGTATATCACATTAATCGGTCTGAATTTTTTTATTAAAACTGAATGAAAACATAAAATAACATTAACTACATTTTTTATTATACTGTTTTTAAAATTATTAAATTGTATGTGAACATACCACATCTGATTTAATTTATGCAAGACTAATTTAAATATGTGACATTTAAGCATTAACATAACACAACACTAGTATTGAGTTGATTTCAATATTATTTAAAACTAATGTCTAAATTAAAAAGTTGTGTACATTTAAAGAATAAGCTAACTAAATGTAGCAAAAAAACATTGACTATTGATATAATAATTACTGTAAAAACACAAAAATAAATTGAACAACAATATTCTTATAATGAATTTTATCAGTATAATAATAAACACGGTGATTATTATTACAAACCTCAAATATCTAAAAAAAAAATAAAGAATAACTGCGTACTTTCTAATTTTCTAAATTATTAAACTGATAAAATTCAAAGCTTATTTACCTATTTTACTTCACATAATTATTAAATATTTAAACTATATCCTATATAAGTTCATCTCTATAATTTACATTAAAAAAAGTAGGTATAGTTGAAAAACAGAAATTTGCATTTCCATATGGAACATTTCGTATTAATGGAAAACAATATGGGTGATAAATCACCTTGTATAAATAAATACGATTATAATCTACTGATTTGATAGTTTCAGATAGTTTATAAAATTTAATGTCGTGGTTGCATTTCTGGAAGCAATGTATTTATAGTTAGATTTATACAATCGAGTTTAATAAAAGCCATTCAGTAAAAGAATTTTTTTATTTTTAATCAAGAAAAATTGTTTTGTGATATTTTTTAATACATATTGCTTACATAATATGTCTTATTGTACCTTTTCTAAAAATTAAACTGTAAGTCTGTAACATTAAAATGTAACTGCGAAAGAAAAGGGTCATTCAACAAGAATGGATTACAAACATTAAAATTAATTTTGTAACTTGTATTATGGATTATTTGTTGTTTCGTATACATAATTACAGCCACACTTTTTCTCCACGTGTATATACCGGGTTTTGTTGACTTTAATCCTCTTTCGGAAAAAGTACTCAGGACATGTATTGCAAAACAGGAACAAAGACAGAGATATTAAGAACAGCGGTAGAAAACAAACAAATTCTCTCCCACCATCGACGGTGTTGGATGAAGGAATCATTCCAATATTGATATCATGTTCCTGGTCCACTGTGTTATTTAACTTGTTCGTTTTATTTCTACTTGATACGCAGTTACCTAATGATCTCGCGAACGAAGCAAATGAATTACTCGAATCATGAAATAATGATTCATCACTAAAGGCAATTACAAATATCAAGAAAATTATAAATATTATTACACAACATAGTTTCAAGGCTATAAAAGGGCAACATAATATACACATTTTCACAAAAGAATAAAATTTTAAACTAGAAAAAATTTTTTAGCAATTATTAGGACGATAATGTATCTACAATAACTTGTAGTAAAAGGAAATATCTATAGCAACGACAATTAAAGTGTAAAAACCCATAAACACAATTTTATTGTTCCAAGTTCTTTAAAATAGTACGTTATTGCACCATTTTTTTTTTCGTATAGCGCCATGTCCGGGAGTAGGCCCGAAGGCCTAGTTCGGACGCCTGTTTGGCAGAATTTCTATTGCGCCATGTAATTGTCATTTTAGAAACTATTGATGTTAAATTAATAATAATATTATCAACATTCAACATTTATCTTAAATCACAAGTTCGATATAAAATTAAGTACCTACTTAATGTTAATAACTAACCATATTTCCGTAATACTGCAAGCATTAAAATCATATACCTAATGATTGAAAAACGATTGTCACAGTTTAAACATATTCAATATTATTATTATGTCCAAATAGATATACTTAATACATTGTTGTTCAATTTGACTATTGGTACATATATAATATATTTATAATATTACTTATGGTTATGTTAGGCATTTTTTTTCAATATGAAGAAGT
Source organism: Diuraphis noxia (assembly GCF_037042655.1). Taxonomy (NCBI): domain Eukaryota; kingdom Metazoa; phylum Arthropoda; class Insecta; order Hemiptera; family Aphididae; genus Diuraphis; species Diuraphis noxia. The sequence continues at coordinate 63,347,350 of NW_028301711.1, forward strand.
TGAAAAACCTGCCTCACGATGTAATCTTTCATTATAAAAAAATCAAAGATGATCGAATGAGTGGTTTTTGAGAACATGCGCATGTGACAACGATTTCTATTTCACATTTATATATTACAATACTATACAATTATTCAAAATTTATTAAAAATACGTAAAAACATAATTATTTATTGGTACACCAATTTTACACAAAACATGTCTTAAGTAAATTAAATTAAATTCAAATAATATTCTTATCGTTATATTATTCTGACTTTTATGCATATACATTTTGTATAACATATACTGTCCCGTTGAATACTACATATATAATAGGTATAATAATATATTAATATATAATATAAATATATTTGCGCATTGTAGGACAAATTTAATTACCTATTTTAAAATTTTTTTTCTTGATCATAAGCCTGGTAATTATGGCCATTAGCTGTTTGTAGAGGGGAATTGTTGGTTTGAAACACGTAATGTATGTGTAGCAAGGATTTGTTGCTAAAAACCCGGGTGGTCACCCATCCGGGAGCTAGCAACATCAGCTGGTACGTACACTCAGAATTTTTAAGCAGTTGAGCGTACGACCACCAGTGACGTGCTTAAGGGGGGAGGGGTTCATGGGGTTCGAATTCTCCATGGTAAATATTTTATATTGTATAGTATAAGTGATATGTATATACCTATATTTTATATTATTAAATGGATCTATTAAAAAATATGAAATCACCCCCCTAGCAAAACCCTGAGCAAGCCTCTGACGTCCACGCCACATGAAGCCTCAATATACCAATTTAATCACCAAAAGAAACAATTTTTTACTTCTAAAATACAACATATTTATTAAAACAAATATATTTACTTAAGTTTATAAATAAAAAATATAACTTTAAGTTAATACAATTTTATTGACTTCGATTAAAAGGTACTTTAGTATTTTTTATTGAGTATATTATTATTTAATTATTAGGTAGTCTAAAAATAATAAAGTAAAAAATGATTAAGAAATAGAAATAAAATCAACGACGTAAATCAAATCGCAAAGAATATAATATTATTACTATACACATCGTACGATTCGTTTAGTATTTATATAAATGTATAATCAATTTATACTACCTACTCGTATATATGGTATTAATGGTATTATATTGTATAGGTAGGTATGTTCAAATTATTTCGTAAGATTGTAAGAACAAGACATAACACGCTGGTGATTGTTTTTAGCTAAAATTGGTTTACATTTGGAAGATAATCGCCTGCAACATTCCAACATTGACCATACTGTGGCTGGTAACCGTAGTACGTTGGCGGCGGTAGATATTGGGTACACGCAGGCACAGTGTAGAGTTTTGTTTCGTAGTCTGGTCCATACTCCAAGATTGCTTGTAAATGTCTTATGTACCGTATGGCCATCCTGTAGCACATAAATTATTAAATCGTATTTTTATTTTTTTACTATTATATAAATGGAGATTTGGTTTATAACCAGATATAAGGTTTGTAAGGTGTACCTATTATACCAGATGATCCATTAATAATGTAATTAAAATTCATTATTTCAAAAAATATAGAAGTTTTTGAATATATATTTTTATTTATTAAAATTATAAGTACGAACTACGTACTATACGTAGTTAATTGTTATTAGTTGAAGTTTTTTGGAAACAAAGTGCAGGCATTGCTAAGAAAATTGAATTGAATTCCTCTATGACTTGAAATACCTAAATGCACCCTTATAATCTAGGACCAATTATATATTTTTAATGAGGAGCATATAAAACAATTGTGCAATTGTGAAATTTGCATATAAAAATATACAATTTAAATTCTTTATACTCGTTCACATTATTATGATTATCTACTAAGTGTACACTGTTCCGAATGGATATATAAGTGTAGATTTACCTCTCATACTCTTAATGTTCTTGGCGTATACACAGTCAGTGTTAATGCAGCCCTATATCAAGAAGGTTATTCTATCAGCTTAAAACAACAAAAATAAAAACCCTTTCAGGTTATATATTCTTTTAAATTGGAATAGACCTTTTTTTATTATTTAAATCTGTGCCGAATATCACTACATTATATGATGTTCCAGGTATTTATTAGTTTTTGGCGGCAATTAGACAAGTATTTAAGCCTTTAAAAGTTTAAAATATTTATAAATGATACTACCTATATTAATATTAAACTAACCTCAATGACTCGATTTTAGATAGTTTCTTCCCAGGTGGTTTACTCTTTGGCAAACGGTTTCTCAGCAAATCGAAAGCCTTGTTCATGTCTCGCATTCTAGTCCGTTCTCGGTCACAAGCTGATTTTTTATAGTCTGTGGACAACGTTATAAGTTTAATTATGCTTATATTAAATACGCATAAAAAAGTCGTTATGTTATTTCAGTGCGTCATGATTTGTTTTTGATTTTGAGTGGAACAACAATTGTGATTATTTACTTTGACAACTCGTGTTTGTTTTATGACTACTTTTTTTGGCAATAAAATTGATTCAATAAATTTATACAATTTTAGCATTAACACCTATACGGCTTTTGAATTGAATACAAAATAAATATAATTATAAATTATAAAAATTCAAAATTTTCAAAAATACATGATCACAAAATCTCGTTTTTTTTAGAAATTTAAGTACCCATGAATAAAATGATTAAATTACATAAATATAACTAAAATTGTTATTCTTGGTTATTTAATATGTAATTTCTAGTGTTCGGCAACGATATAATTTTCTGTATCGATATCGTTATTTCTACGATATCGATATCGTATCATAAATATAATTTTATGTTTACCTAAACAATTAAAAAAAACTTTTCGTATTCATTTAACTAAATATACTTAATATTACTAAGGAATTTACTTTATTAAGCTAATTAATATTTATTATTATTATATTTTATTATTATACATACTTATAAGTTATTACTTATTACTTAGTTATTTTTATTTATAATAAATTTGTTATACATTTTGTTACATTTGTTTTACAATTTTATATTTTATGTTAACCCTTTTTGACTTCTCCCAAATACCATGTATTTTTCTTGAAAAATATTATTTTCGATATCACGATATATCATACAATACAAAACGATATCGATGTCGGAAATTGTCACGATGTCGATATCGTATCGAATTATCGATATCATTGTCCATCATTAGTAATTTCATCATTTCATCCAAATTTGAACTTAAAATAATTATAAAAACAACTGCAGAGCTTGTATGATAGTTGATCTTTTTTGTTACAGAATTAACTACTTACGTGGAACCTTGTTTAAAATGTTTAATAATTAGCTATTAAAGTTGAACGTTTCGCTCATTTTTAACAACAAAAGAATTTGCAAATTTTCGATTAAATAAATATTGTCAAAATTAAAATTTTAAATGGTTATAAAATTAAAACATGCCTATGTATTTTTAATATTTTCCAATTGCTATTGTATAAAAATATAGGGAACCTTGTATTAAATTTTCAAGATTTTTGACCAAATGAATAAAATTGTAATTTACATCTATAGAAAAAAAAAACTAAAAACATTGAAAATTTCGAACGTTTATAAATAACTTAAAAAGATTTTAAATTAAATAAATTGTTTTATTAAAAAAAACTTAGAAAGGTTTTTTCAATTATATAAAATGCAAGTATAAACATTCAGTGAAAATTTCATGTGCCTTCGGTATTTTGTTTTAGAGTTACATAAATATTAAAATTCGATTTTCTCAAAAAATCAAATTTGGGTAAAAATTCACATTTTTCCTTAATTTCCCGTTGCTTTTGAAAACTACTTGGTATTTCAAAATTTGACCTCCCAAATGCACCAACTAAATTCACTTTTCAACCGAAAAAGCTACTGAAGTTGAAAATTGAAGCATTATTTCGATAATTTATCGTGTATACAAAAACAAAAATAATACACACATTATTTAAAAATCAATACATTTATCGTTCCGCTCAGAAAAAATTATCCTGCTAGGTACTAAAATAGCTCAAAAATAGACGAAATAATGTTAAAGGTTTATTATGTATGGAAAATGGTCATATAAACAATATATTTTATGCATCTACCTACTAATATCTTGATTATTCGTTATTGAATTATACAAAAAACAAAATTGATTTTGTAGAAAACTGATTTTGCGTATATATCGACTATATCGTTGTAAAATTGTATCAATGAATTCATGACTCTATTTTTCCCTTTTATAGTTGTTATATTGGTAAGAATGGAGGAATTAAAAATCGTGTGTTTGCTCTGTCCATATTATAGGTGAATTCGGGGTAAAGTGTTTTATAAATGGTTGTATTGTTTAGTTGATTTTAAGTTTTTCAAAGACATGATTTAGGTAATATGGATGACTATTGTACGTGTGATTTTTAGGTTGCATAATGTCCTTGCGTTAGTTTAGTTATTGGTTAAATATTAATTCAGCAAATCATGGTATAAAATAAAGTTCTAATAGTTTCCGTTAGTTTTATCTTCGTTTAACTTTTTTCATTAATTTTTAATTTAAAATTTTATCTATTGTAGTCAAGTGCTCACAAAAATGTAATTAGTTGTTTAAAAAAAAAGATCTGAGAGGGAATATCCTTATACCTCACAGCTACTGTAATTGCCCAATGGTCCATAGTATTTGTGTTAGTTGTAAATTATGAGTATTATTCTATGTAATTATTCGTCCATTAACGCACGCACATGTCAACGGCTCCGCAGACCGGAAATGAAATTTTTTATCAAAATATGCTTTACAAGAAAAACTCTCATGCTTCGTAGAGGCTTGGTTTTATTGTAATCTTTTTGTTTTATTACAAAGAGTGGTTTCCTAAAGACCACTGGACTTCAATTTCTCAAAAATTTTAAAAACATAAGCTTGTGAATATTGGTCATATTAAAAATCATATTACACGGTTAAAGATAGAATTTTAAAAATCCAATGTCAGTTTTCAAGATTATTATCGGTGTAAAACTTAAGTCATGTATGTTTAATCTCGTTTTCGTCTAGGGACGGACTGGGCCGATTAGGGTCTACTGTCCTACAATTGTAAAAGGCTTGCACTCATTTATTTGCACCCAGAGAACTTATTCATAGCTACTGTATACAATTCTACACAATTTAACTGTTGCTTTGAATCCCAATATTTTACTCCTTTATACTGATGACATTTTATATTCTATAACAATCAACAATTTTAGAATTTGATAGTTTTATGAGGACGTCGCACCCGCGCGTGTGTTGTCTCCGTCTTACACACGTACTACGCATAGCAAATTTTCGTTAGACTGAATTTTATCCATTATTAAACTTTTAGGTAAGAACATTGTCTGTGTTATTTCGTCGGTTTTTAAATATATTTTAATTTTTAAATGAGTTACATGCATTTTCAAATATTTTTACTTTACATAGGTACCTACTCATAACTCATTAAATAATTGAAATATCGTAAAAAACCAACGAGAGATAACAGATAATGTTCTTACCTAGACTGTAACACGATTTCGCGTTGCATTTATTGTAGAGAAAAAGATAAGACGGGCGCAATCGTGTTGCGACTTTTGCATGTAAAATGGTAGGAAGGGCATAATCGTGTTTCACTGCTTACCTAAAAGTTTGATAATGGATCAATTCATTCTGATATCAAAGCTAACAGCACACTATTGAAACTTGTGAACGAAAATTTGGTATGTAGTGCCTACGCGCGTGTGTGGGAAATGCCCGTTTCCACCAACAGTATATCTTTCCCTTTTCCACCAAACAAAATAATTCACCACGTGTTTACCAAAACAATTGTATACTACTGTATAATTATTATTATGGCATTATTGTAAATGGTCAGATATAAAAATGTGAAAAAAAAAAACGATAAACGTAAAATATACATTGATTAAATTGTGTGTATGGTTATATATATATATATGCATTTTACATCAATCTGAAAGACTCGTGAAAAGTATAGGTATTCTACGATTGAAAAAATATCAACCAATTATATATTATATGAGTAGGCACAATATATACATAGCTAAATACACTAATATAACATTTTTTTTCAATCCAGCATTAGTATTTTAAATAAACTTATTACTGTATTAAAGGCTTTAATATAAGCGTGGTATACAAATTATTTTGGTAAATTAACCGTGGTTAAATTAGGTGGATCTCATTTGGTGGAAACGAGTATTGGTAGAAAAGGGAAAGGTGGTCTACTTACTTTTGGTGGAAACGTGTTACGCCCACGTATGTAATACAGAGACACATGTGGGTGTGACGTCCTCTTAAGACAATACACTACAGTACCATAGAATTAAAACCGATTTTATTGAAACACCAGTATAGCAATTTATCATTATAATAATTATCTATGAATAAAAAAAAAAGTTATATCATACGCAGTACGTACTCTATTATCTAATTCAGAAACCAGAAATCACAATTGATAGTAATATAGATTTTAGAAATGTAATCCTTTAGTTATAGCCACTTGGTGCTCATTGATGAAGAGGCGTTCCGTAGTACAAGGGCCTACTATCCTACTGGACAGCCCGCCCCTGTTCGGGTCTATAATTTATGACATTATTACATCATGAATAAATAATATCGGTTTTATCCCTTCTATGACACGGTCATGCAAGTGAGTAATGCTTCTCCTTCTCGATGCCAAAAGTAGACTTTATAGTAAATTCAAGTATGTTTTCAAAATCATCGACAGAATAACACTCAAGTCAATACGTTGGGACGCGTATGATGGGTTTATTTTGCTCCTAGATACGGTAGCTTGGGATGCTCTTAATAATAATCGTTATAGATCAATTAGTACCAACCCCTTTCGGATTCATACGAGCGTACTCTTGAGCTGGGCTTGACCTCAGTCTGCATGTAAGAGTTTGCGCTGACGCCCGTCACTATTGGCGAGTACTGATGTTCGTCACGCGACATTCCGTAAACGGGTGGCGGTGGTACCACTGGACCGCCAATCTGTACACTGGTCAAGGGTGTATGGTGCTGGTAATCGTAACTCATTGACGGCAGCACGTTGTTGAGATTGCAAATGGTTGTCGAGTCTGACGAACTTTGGTCATAATGCACGGATGACGTGTTGATCGCCGAGACCACCGTGTCCACGAGCGGTTTGTTCACGTACACGGGCCGAGTGACGTTTTCCTAAATTGAAATAACAACAATATCACATCATTGGTGTATTCAGGAATTTTCCTAGGACTCGTTATTTCTATAGAGCTCGCCTGCCAGTGTTACCATTAGATTATATTACATAACTGTCAGTATTACAGGCAGGGCCGTATTTAAGATTTTGGCGCCCGTGGGCAACACAATTTTAGCGCCTTCCCACTTTGCATATAATTAAATTTAAAACTAGTTGGTGAGTAATACTACTAATACTAATTATAGGGATTTGTGTTATATGGATTTAGTATTTAGATAAATAAAATGTAAAAAAAAACAAGCAATTGCAATGGCCTGGTAAATATTATTAATATATTAAAAAATAACAGAATATAGGTAATATACTAATAAAATAAACATACTATTAAATACAATATAATATATAAAATCATTACTTTAGTTTTTTTTTCTTGCTAGGTTAAAAATAACAGAATATAATATGTAATATACTAATAAAATATAAAATAAACATAAAATATATAACATACTATTAAATACATTTTAATATTAATATATAAAACCATTACTTGAGTTTTTTTTTCTTGCTTGTTTTGCTGAAAATGATTTTATCAAGTCTGAGTAATTTAAGCTCTTTGTAAGAGTAGCTTCTATGTTAAGAATTGCAAGACTATTAAGTCTTTCTGAAGACATAGATGATCTTAAATCATTTTTTATTCTACGGAGTGTAGAAAAAGACCTTTCGGTTGAACAGTTGGAGGCCAAATTACAAAGTAACATTCTTAAAGCTACATCAACATATGGAAAAATTGTAACTAATTGTTTTTCTTTTATAAATTTACTCATGTCTAATAGTATTTTAGGAGGGTTGGCTAACCGTTAATACTGTGTCTATGGTTTTACCAGTGATATGGGAAATACAGGCGTATGGCTAAAAATAAATAATACCAGCCGTGACCGAGCTCGCCGCTCGGGAGTCGGAGGCCGAAGTAATATTCCGCGGTTGTAGATTGGGAAACAAATATTGTCAATTACTTGATATTTAATATTTTGTATTATAATATAATATTTTAATTATTAATATAATTTATAATTTTTCCGAAAACTTTTTTATAGTCTCCGTAAAATACATATTCCAGGGAGGGTTATTGCCCCTTCGAACCACCCCTTAAATACGGCCCTGATTACAGGTGTAGTTTTAAAACAACCTATCGATTCAACTACCAATTTTTACCTGTCGGCGCGCTGCAGTTACATTACTTAACTATGTTGATTAATCAAAAATTACATTGACAGTAAATATATATTAAAGTATTATTTATATAATGTTATATTATAATCGTGTACAAAATAAGACAATATTACACAATTACTCCAATATAGTATTTTATAATTAAGGAATAATTACTCTATTTATAATTTTTGAAGTAATCTACCTAATTTCTGTTAAAGCAATCAGTTTACTTTTAAGTTGATTTGAAAAAAAATCACTCTATTAGAATTTGTTAATTTACATGTGAATATTCAATGTTTAACTTCAAACACTCAAAAAAATCTAATTGACTTTTCGATGCACTTTTTTGCTGTTATTAAATGTAGGAAAACTTATGTTTATACTTTATTGTCAAATCTTAGATATATAAAGAAAATGTTGGATGTATTTCTAACTCAAAATAATCCGCGAATTTTCGTTATTTTTACGACCTACGTAAAATTTTAACTTTAAATGCCTATAAATTATTATTATAAATTTACGCTCAACTTTTTATAATTTTCACTAAAAAAAACTTGTACGGAACCTTGTATCAAATTAAATTTTTCGACAGAGCAACAAATTTTGTTATCAACTATAGTTGATAAAAAAGATTAATAAAAATTGTATTAGTAAATTTACCGTAGATTGAATAAGGTATGACCGTATGGATCACATGTAAAGGAGGTGTTAAATTGGAATTCATTCATCTATATAAAATCATAGTACGCGAAAAAGGTTCTTTAGCCTATATTATACTAAGAAATTTTATGATTATATTGCTGTTAAAGTATTTATTTTACTATTAGTACTACAGTAGGACGAAACTTTTTTGTTACAAAAACTGCATTAGAAAATGTGATTGTGTGTATGAAAGAGTTTCAAGTATCCACAAATAATATTTTAAATTTTAACAAAATAACAATTAAATCGGTTTTCATTGTTAAAATATCGTTGGGTTATAATACGTACATGTACCTACTTATATCCTGATATGTATGAAGAGCGAAAACGTTTGTGATACATATTTTAGCTAATAATATAGCCATTTTATTAGGTTGAATACAACTCGAAGATAAACCATAAAGCAAAAAGTCGAACAACGCTTCAAATTGATGATATTCGTAATAAATTAATATGCTTATTAGTTATCAGTTATCATTAATACCTTTTTAATAGTTCTGTACTAATAGTCTGTAACGATTGGCGATTTCTGCTGACAAACAATAATACCTACACGTTTTAACTCAACTACCTATATCTATATATAGCAGGAAGTGTTGTAAAACATTTGAGTATTGGTATTTAAATACTTTTTTGTTTGTTTGAGTTTATTTGAAATAGGTAGGTAGGTATACTATTTTATTGCATTGAATATAAGTATCGTCTTTCTATTAAATACTTTTGTTCTGACTATCATTTATAAAATATGTTTGGGACTATATTATAACATTAATTTTATATTACCTATACTGAATAACGATAACATAAATATTGTAGATTGTATTAAGTAGATTATGTACAGTCGAGTAGAATCTAATCAGTTCTGTCATTTTAGCTTTTCTGAAATAACATTTGAAAATGTTATTAGGTACCTAGGTACGTGTTTGAAATTGTATTGAATTTTCAAGCGTTAGATTCCAACAAAAAATATCTAAATAAAAATAGCTCAAAACGAATCAAAATATTTTGAAAGTTGTTTGGTGTAGCCGTGTAGGTTGTAGGTATATAAAACGTTAATATTAAATATATTCATTCAGTGAAAATTCCAAATATCTACGTTTATTAAACACTTCGTTTTTCCTTAATTTTTGTTTTGTTATCCCTAACGCTTTTGAAAACCACTGTAAATTTTGACTACTTGAATGCATCAAATATATTCACTTTTTCATCAGAAAAGTTACTGACATTGAAAATCGAAGTATTATTTCGACTATTTAACGTATTCACTGCAGTCGAGAATAAAATAATAAAAATACACCATCACTATAAAGCGATCATTCCGCTCAGATCTAAAACTTTATATATATATAATTTACTAGCTTACAAAAAAAATTGTATTTAAAATTTGACTCGAATATTTTTTAAATGTTTTTACAAAACTGATTGCAGGCGTAAAGAGTTAGGCTAAACAGTCGATCTCGAACGATTTTAAAGTTGATCCCCCTGTATTGTAAAAATTGATTAAGTGCTGATCTTGTATTCTTGTATGTCGACTATAAATACATGCGGTTTACAATCGTGTACGTATATCGCATATTAGAGCGGAAAAAAAATTAAATATACCTTACCTATCCAATATAGTATATTTAAGTAAGATTGCTGATTGTATACAATATTTCGATCGGTTGTCGATTCGTATATAGTACCTACGATTACGTGTTCATTATTATAATAAATATATAAATTGATTTTAGTTTGTAATTATTTATTTATTTATTATTATTATATTTATCATGCAATTAAAAGATTATTTTTTATTTGACTGTCGGCCAAAGCAAAAATAGTGCCATTACGTTTTCAAGGGGACTCGGCTTATTAGACACCGCCAAAAACATTTTACCTACCCCATATAAGTGCAGTAGTGAAATGGTAAACGCTAGAAAACGCGATAGATAAGGGGGGAGTGATTTTTCATCCTGTTCTTATTCGGTGCAAAAAAGAGGATGTCAAACCACGAGCAGTGCATGGCAGTTTTTTTACATCAATTATTTTTTTGACGTGCTAATAAGCTATACGATTTACATTCTATATAATATACTGTACACCGCATACTAAGGTACATTCATGACGGTAGTCTGCATACAAGAGGAGCCACCACTTATTATTATACACATTGGCGCAAATTGACTAAATTTTTTGGGTGGAATCAAGTCCTCCTCCCCATAGGCTATAGTTCAAGTATAAATATTAGTATAAATTAATAGATTTTGAACGGGGGGGGGGGGGCTTGACCAAAAAAAAATTAGTTTGGTTTTATTAATATTAATATTAATTAAATTGGTTATTGGTCGACTTGTTTATCCCATACAAGGTGTTAGTTGATACAAATTTAGTAGATTTATGATTCGGATTAACCTTTTTGTTTCAAATTTAATTTATTAAAGCTCAATGCACTCTCTAGTGTAGCTTAAATTTAGCCTGCCGAAAAACTTAAGGGGAATGTATTAAATTTTCAAATCTTAAATATAAAAACACATTTTTTATGAATTTCTAACTCAAAATAATTAGTTCATTTTCAGGAGTTTTACGGATTTTATCAACATTTTAACTATATATAGATGCTCTTAAAAAATTATCATGGATTTATGTTCAAATTTTTATTTGATTCTTACTAGCAACAATTTAAGAGGAGAGTGGTATCACACTTTCAAGTTTTTTAGCTATATTAATTTTAAAAAATCTTATAATAGTCGAAAATTCCGATGATCATTTCAACAGCGTCTTTGCTCAGAAATTAGGGACTATTCTCCAAATTATAATTAACTAACTAACAATATGTAATGGATATCCTTTTACGCCAACAGTATAATGTTGATTTATTTTGAAATTTAATGTAAAACACAAATGTTTAGATAACTTATACCAATTTAATTGTATTAATTATAGAAGTACATTAATTAATAATATTAGTGAGAAAGAACTAAAAATAAAAATAGTAATTTTTCACGTTAGTCGACCTTCAATGGAAAAATATATTCTCAGTAAATTTTAATCAAAAAAGTTGGCCAATCCTGCTATATATAGTATACTATTATATACCTACTCATCTATAAATTATTACAGCGGTCCTCAAACATTTCGATTTCAGAAGAGCTCTAAACGAAAGCTTATAAAATAAATTATCATTCTAATAGTATCATTGTAAGTAATAACTATAACTTTATTTGTATAGAACTTATACAATATGTACCATAGGCATAGTAGATAGTGCATTAGATTTAAAACTAAAATTTCTATGTTGGCTAACAAACATGTCAAGCATTTTATGTTTGCTCAAACTATTATATCACGTCTAATACTTACTACCTATGTGCAGCTAACCAGCTTAATAAAACTACCAACTCGATTAATAACAATATAATATTAGTGCTGTTGTTTCCGTCCGACGTATATTAATAATATAACCATTCACAGCTAGAGCTACGGACCACAATGTCGTATGCTTACGAATTATTACGACGTAAAGGTAATAATTTTCAGTATAAACCGTAAAGCATGTTTTAATATTCAAACAATATTATTATTTAACCTAAAATCGAATAAGTCTTATTGTATGCCTATAGGTATATCCAATACAAATTTATAATAATTAGGGTAGTGAACTAAATAAAGTTTAAAAAAAAAAATTAAAAAATTAAATATAAATGCATTAGAATATCAAAAACTGCACTTTAAAGCTAGAAAAATGCATTAAAAAAATATAAATATAAAACGTAGGTGTACAAATCTAACAAATTGTATTAAGAATAATCACTGTATTTTTAATTAATTTTATTCGTATATGAAAATGTATTAGACGAACATTTAAAAAAATATACATATTCATAAAATAAGTGTAAAAGATTTTAATTATCCAGAATTGTTAAAAAAATATTGGAAAAACTAATAAAAGTAATCAATTGACACAGACAGATATTGCAATGCGGTTAAGGCTGAAAATGCAAAAATGCAAAATAAAAGGTATAATATACAAAATCGAATTATTCATTTGTACATGATTCAAAATATTGTATAGGTACCAAGAAAGTCATGTTCTATAATAAGCTGAAATGAATACATTTGCCTAAAAATTTCCATTTCAAAGCCATATTATTGACAATAATATATATATATATATATATACAATAAATCACTCACTTGTATTACAGATCTGGTGTCCCCATCGTTTCCACTGGGCGATGGTTTGTTCATGTTTGTCGTTTGATTTTTTTAATCGGGAAGCGGAATGACAGTTATTCTTCGACCGAGTGAGGCTACTCGACGTCTACACCTATACTAGAGTGCTGGTACAGGTACCTATTATAATATAGCTATTACGGGGCGACCGAAAACGGTTGATCGTTTTATAATGGTTTTAGCATTCGAATCGTTCGGGAACCAAAACCGCACTAATATTATAATGGATACCTACCGCGTATACAGACGGCGGCGGCGATACTCGTCAGAAGTGTGTGTATAATATATTGTACGGACACAAATATGTAGAGTGGAGCGTTAGAAAGAACAAAAAATAAAATTTAAAAATGTTTTAATTACACGGATCTACACTTGTTTAAATAATTGAATGGAAAAAACCATATTACACGTATTACCTATTATTATTATTTTTATTATTATTTTAAATGTTAACGACACACGCCCCTCCCCTCCCCCAACGATAGGCTACCCATCGCACCCCGTTGGCGCGGCACGAGCGCAAGCGCCGAGGAGAACGGGACAGCCGACAACAACTGTGCCAACACGTGTCGCCTTATTGTCACCCAACACCCGAAAACGATATTTGTTGTTGTCTCGTTATTAGTATATTATACTAAATTATATTATTGTAAGTCTATTTCGTGCTGCCATGGATGCGAACAACGAGAATCGAGCATAATGGAATTAAACGGCCATAGTGTAAATGCAACGGTGGAACGCGTTTTTTCACCAGTTTTTAGGCGTTTGTCGATCATCGTTGCGTATCGTCCGCTCGCACACGCGTATACACGAATATGATGGTTATTATAACATCGCGTAGCTATATGTATATACTAGTGGACTTGAGGTCCCGGATTTAAGTGGCTTAAAAACTGTGGAAAAATACTAAAAATATGAGAAAAAAAATGCCTTTTCGACACAATGACGCCCGAATTGCATTGATAGGCAAGCTAACGACAGGGAAACGATAAGATTCAGCATTTTATCACTTCTATATCTTAACTAAATTAACAATAAAACAAACACTAAACAGCGAACTGAGGTGACATTCTTAATAAAATAATCAGTACCTATATGGCCGGAATAAACAGCGATGTAACTCCAATTCACCATAATAATTAGTAGGTATATTATTTAACAAGTTTATTGTACAGAGGTAATTAAAAAATAAACTAAATTAAATAATAGGTATATCTTTTATTTATCTATAATAGATAATAATATCTACATAGATTATAATTTAAAACTAGAATTTGGAAAATGTATTTACAGCACAACGCTAAGTCAAAGTTGTGTCAAAGTTGAAAACCAAATCAGAAACATCTAGACAAATATTATCTGTTCCATCAGTGATACAATACGTTATTAAGTTGTTAGAAATAATTATTTTTTTAGTTTTAAGTTTCGTGCATGCGACATTTTTTTTATCCTTGTTTAGTTTTTTTTTATTCGTTCAGTTGATTAGTGACTACTTTGGAGTTGAGGAGCCATTGTCTGTCAACAGTTAACATAATTGATTAATTAATTTTAATCATAATATTATTTTTTTAAATTCATTGTACAATCTATATAGTGACGACCTTGGTAACGTACCTTGCAGGTAAGTGGTAATAATTATAATGAAAATTTTTCAAAGCTGAAAACTGTTCCAGCGGGTCACTAGTTGTAAATTTTTATTTTAGACGTATATATATATACACGTTTAGTATCTAAATACGTTGTTTACAATTATAACTTATTTAAAACACTTTGCTAGAATAAACCTAATACTTATGTATATAGGATCAATTTTTAAGCTCATAAATGTATTAAATACGAATAAGAATAAGAATTAGAAATTTAGAAACACTCGAAAAAAAAGTTTTATGATTCTGATGTCAACAATTGTGAATACCTAACTAATAATAGCTCCGTAAAGCCAAAGTTTGTTTTTTAGATCCATATAAAAAGAGCAATTAAATATAAATGGTTACCCAGCAGAGGATGAGCTATAAAACAAAAATAAAACAGACATAATAAATGTGCATATTACAACAAAAAGGACATTTTATAAAATCAAATAAATAGGCTATAGCTTGGACAAAATAATATCACTAAAAAAAAAAAACATATACTATTCATAATGCATAAAATCTGTCTTGGATATATTATAGATTATTAAAAATTTTCAAATCTTAGAATTAAAAAGAAATTTTTTTATGAATTTCTAACTTAAAATAATTTGCGAATTTTCGTGACTTTTACGTATGTTGTCAAAATTAAAATTTAAATGCTTGTATAAAAACAAAAATTGATTATGCATTTCTTTTATTTTTCAACTGCTTTTTTAAAAATATTTTAGGAACCTATTGTATTAAATTCTCAAATCTTAGAATTAAAAAGAAAAACTTTTATGAATTTCTATCTAAGATAATTTAAACATTGCCGTAATTTTAGATTCTGAACGAAGTGTCATCACGTAGAAAAATGTTCTACCTATTATTATTTTAGATTCTGAACGAAGTGATGAATGTATTGATTTTACAATGATGTGTTTTTTTTTTTTTTGTGTGTGTCTGTGTACAGTATAACTAGTCGAAATAATTCTTCAATTTCAAACTTTGGTGGTGGTTTCTGATGTAAAATTGAAGATCCTTGGTAGGATCATTATATAGGTCAAAAGTAAACATTTTCCAACAGTTTTCAAAAAAATCGAGAAAAAAAAAAAAAACAGGTAAGTCGTGTATGTCGCTCTGCTGTACAGTAGGTTACAAGTGGGTTACTGTAATGGATGGAATTAAATTTGAATCCAATGATATTATATCATTGTATACAAAAAACGATTCTGAGCGAAGACGGTTTATCTGTCTAGGATATGTTATAGATTATTAAAAATTTTCAAATCTTAGATTTAAAAAGAAAAATTTTTATGAATTTCTAGTTTGAAATAATTTGCGAATTTTCGTGATTTTTACATATGTTGTCAAAATTCAAACTTTGAATGCTTGTAAAAAAAAATTTGTGACTACGCATTTCTTTTATTTTTCAATTTTTATTGTAAAAATATATTATGAGCCTTGTATTAAATTTTCAAATCTTAGATATAAAAAGAAAATTTTTTATGAATTTCTAGCTTAAAATTATTTCTGTATTTTCGTGATTTTTACATAATATGTTGTCAAAACTCAAACTTTGAATGCTTGTAAAAAAAAAATTGTGACTATGTATTCCTTTTATTTTGCAACTGCTATTGTAAAAATATGTTAGGAGCCTTGTATTAAATTTTCAAATCTTAGAATTAAAAAGGAAAACTTTTATGAGTTTCTATCTAAGATAATTTGAACATTGCCGTAATTTTTACGTATTTAGTCAAAATTTGAACTTTAAATGCTTATAAAAAAAATCGTGCATACAAATTTTTAATATTTTTTAACTTCTATTGTTACAATGTGTTAGAAGCCTTGTATTAAATTTTCAAGCTTTTCTACCGAACAAATAAATTTTTATCGATATTTATAGAAAAAAAAACTAAAAAAGTTGAATAATTAAAATGTCAGTAAACAGCTCAAAACAAATCTAATTATTTTGAAAATTTTATCAAACATATAAAATGCCTATATAAATATTCAGTGAAAATTTCAAGTACTGCGGTCATTTGTTTTAGAGTTACACCAAAATAAGGAAATCGCTAAAAGTGAAAATCCAATGTTGTAAAAATTAAAATTTCAAATGCTCATAAAAATTTAATTTGAATTTCCGGTGGAATTTTTATTTGTGATAAAGATTGAAAAACTTGTAAGGAATCTTGTATTAAATTTTTAAATCTTAGATTTAAAAAGAAAATTTTTTATGAATTTCTAGCTTAAAATAATTTGTGAATTTTCGTGATTTTTACGTATTTTGTTAAAATTCAAACTTTGAATGCTTATAAAAAAAAATTGTAACTATGAATTTATTTTATTTTTCAACTGCTATTGTAAAAATATGTTAAGAGCCTTGTATTAAATTTTCAAGCTTTTCTGCCTAACAAATAAATTTTTGAGTGTGCGTAAAATTTCCCGTTTTTCCCTTAATTTTTAGTTTGTTTTTCTCAATTAGGTATTTAGAAAAGTAGGTATTAAGAATATTTTACTTTTGACCCCCCAAAGTACCAACTAGATTCACTTTCTGATCGAACGAGATACTGAAGTCAAAAATCGAAGCATTTTTACTGCCCCAAAACGTGATGACAGACACAAAAAAAAAAAAAAAAAAACACACATCATGGTAAAATCAATACATTCATCGCTCCGCTCAGAATCTAAAATGACAGAAAAACGGGAATTTTTACGCAAAACCAGTTTTCGACCAACTCGATTTTTTTATATGGTTGTAATTCAAAAACTACTCACTGTAAATACTTGAAATTTTCACCAAATGTTTATGTTAGTGTTATCTATATACAGTTTAATTTTCAAAAAATGTTGACTTTTTTTGAGTTATTTATAGACCACTGAAATTGTCGGTAAAAAAATGTTGAAAGACTACCTAGTGGTCTATAAATAACTCAAAAAATCGCTGTAGATTGGTTCGGTCGTGCGGAAAACACGAAATCCATAATCACGAAAAATATCCACATTTACCGAGCACTGCGCCGGGTCGCGGGTAGGTAGGTAAGGTACCCGAGCGGTTTGGCATTCGTCTCGCATTAGTTCTCTCGGACATGAAAAAGAAATACGTTTACGCCAGTTGTATATTATTTCTATCGATATAGTATACCTAATAGCAAGGCTGGGCATTAACGAGTTAAAAAGTTAAAGTTAAGTTACTTTTAACTAAGTTATTTAACGAGTTACTTTTATTTTCAAAAGTAACATCCAGCTTAACGAGTTTTTTTTTTTAAACAACTTCTAACTTAACGAGTTAATTTATTAATTTGTCCTAATATAAATTTCATATATTTGATATTGTGGGAATAACCAAATACTTTACGATATGAATGGGAGTGTTTTGCATTATTTCTATATTTGAAATTTCAATATACTATCTAAATTTGGGAAACGATTTACGAGTAATAATAATAGTATTAGATAATAATATTTTATTTTATTCTGCTTATTCGCAGAAAAAATGAATATATATATTATAAAACAAAAATGTTATAGGACCATAATAGGGGTAATCATTATTTTGAGAAAAGAAAAACATATTATTTAATTTCCTTGTATACAGAGATAATATACTCTTACTAATTTAATAGTTGTTATATTTAATTTCACATAAATTACAAGTACATGGATAACTTGGCCTGCAGAGCAAATAATTAAATTTATACCCAAATGGTCTAATGTATTTAGGTACTATAAATAAATGAACAAACTAGCCACACAGTAGGTCGATTATTATTAATATTATTTTATATTTAGAAATTAGTAATGAATAAATAAAATAAAATTTTTAAGTTAAGCCATCATTTTGGAAAACGTGTAGGTAAAAAAAATACATTGAAATAATTTATTTGTTTTGTTAGATTTTATAATTGATTGAAGTATGTAAGTAGTACTTACCAAGTACCTACTGTAATTAATACAATTACATATGTTTATTGAAAATAGTTAGACTTCCATTATATTGTGTTATTTGTTAAGCTTTGATAAAAATGTATGATAATTTATTGTACATGAAAAAAGAAAATTAACTTTTAACTTTTAACGAGTTAAATAAATAAGTAAACTAACTTTAAACTTTAAACTTAACTTACATTTTTCTGTATTAACTTAACTTAACGAGTTAAAATAATTAGTTAACTTGCCCAGCCTTGCTGATGTCTGATTATGAGTTAGACAGTTAGACAATATACTAAATACTCGTATCAATAAGACTACATTTATTTTTTAGTAGCTTACCGTACGCCGTAGTGCCTATAGTGTGTTTTAAGGTATAGCAAATTTTAATTTTTAACATGTCTGAAAAAGCGACGTTTATTGAAAATTCTCGAGGAAAACCTTTGATAATTCGTGATACCTAGTTATAAATATTTCTTAGCATATAAGTCAAAATCTGAATTATCACGTTGGTGATGTTGTTTAACGACTTGTCAAGCAGTTATATACCCTAATAAAAATGAAGAAATAGTAGCCGATGAATTACACAAAAGTGTACATAATCATTTGCCATCACCAAAAAAAGTAAATCGACAAATAGTGAATAATGCGAATCATGTAAGCGAAAAGCAATTGACGATTTATTCTCACGACCAAAAAAAGTGATACTTAAGGAACTAGGACAAAGTTATGTAAGTTTATTGGAGGAAAATGGACAGTGGAGGAAAACGGTATCTCGTTTTTGGAGGAAAATGGCTACGGCCGGTATATCATATCATGACAGGTAATTGTAATAATAACGCTCGGTTTTAGGTAAGTTGTCTGTTTGTTTTATTACACATATTATTTTACTTGCACATAAATATAAATTAAAAAATATATAAAAATTAATAATTATAATAATAATATAAACAAGCTGTGTTTATATACTTATATTAAATCAAAAGCTGTAATTAAAAACCCAATTTTTTTGGTTGGTTAGATTTTTTTTTTTTAATCGATACTGGACGCTTATAATTTCTATGTTTAAAATATAAAAATATAATGTAAAAGCATATTGCATAATATATATATTATGCTCGTTATTACTGTTTTAACGAAAATATTTAATTATTTTTGGTTAGGTAAGTATAGCTAATAAGTTGGTAATACCTACACCTAAAATTGTTTAAATCTTAATAAACTCCGGGGAGGTACGTCCAGACCAGCTATACTAACAAAAAAGTATCTATAGTAAATTGTAACTTGTAACCAGTTACAAGTTTAGAGTAACTTGCTCGACCTATATATAGATCAATGATGTATAATATGTATATAGATCAAATGAGAGATGAAAGTTATACGATGACTGTAAAGAAGTTTTAAATGTAAACCATTCATGTGAAGTTAAAATTGAATTAACTGTAATTACAATATTGATTATCTATATTCAATTTAAATATATTTTTAAGCATTATTATGTTTCAATTATTCGAATTAAATGATGTATTTTAAAAAAAGTATAAATCATGAAAATCTCATTTCGATTATTATTACCACGGAAATTGAATTTTATTTTTTTGGTAGGAAAAAATTTAGCTAGGTACCTACATATTAACACGTCATATAGTTCTTCATGTGGTTAAATTCAAGTTAGAAGTTTCAAATTTGTGATAACGATTTATTACGAATGGGTAATTAATTTGTAAAACTATTTATCAGTGTGTGACCTCAATAAATATTTATGATTTTAAAGTATTTTAATTTGTATTTATTGATTTATTTTAACATTATCTGTTATCATGCCGGAAACTAGTATTATTTTGTTTTTATTGGATAATATGTTACTACTTTAAGCAAATGTGAAAATTAAATTATATTAAATTAAATTAATACATTACAATGGTTACTATATGAATATTATAGGTATAGTAGGTACGTAAGAAAGTTTTTATTTTTTTTAAATATTGTTTTTGTTGATTTAAAAATTGACGTGGCAATTACTATTTAAAATGGACCATGTTTCGTCGATGTGCAGCAGATAGTAGTTATTGTTGACAATTAGTCATTTTTGTTTATCTTTGATACTCGTATTTATAGCAACATAATGTAATCAAAACTCGTTTTTCAATATTATACTAGTCAGCAGTCCTAAAAACTTGATGGAAAAAAAAAAGTGTAAAGTTTCAGCTCCATAATTACTGTTTTTCCTTATTGTGTAATTCAAATTTCAGTAAACATACATCGATTAGGTGAAGGCGTTTAAATAATATACTATCAAACAACATTTAAGAAATACCCTAAAACTCTTAAGACCGTGATTGCACACACATCTGATTTCCAATATGAATGATTACTTTCAGAGGATTTCCTGCTATTGTAAGTTTAATGCGCAATACACTGGCTGGCGAGTCTCGATAACTCAAAACTCGATTTCTCAAAATCCTTAAAAACTCAAATGATTTTCTTATTCCTTGAAACGATTTAAGTTGTGTTTGGGACGTATGATGGCAAAAAAACCTGATTCAAATAAATTTGTTTTTATTCTCCTTAAGATCCGAGTTATCGAGACTCGATTGCGAATAATACAATATTAAATATCGATAAGACGCGCAACCGTGGCCAATATCGATGTTTTTATCGTCTGTTCTCAGTCAAGACTGCGGTGAAAAAAGTTCAGGACCATCCCGCCACAAGATGGTACAAGTTCAATGGCATTGGTGACTATCCCGCCGAGTACAATCCCAGAGTGCACGGACCCTACGATCCTGCCCGTTTTTATGGCACTCCCCACACGCCGTTTTCGGAACTGAAACTCTGCGAGGTCCCCCAGTGGCTGAAGTGCCGGAACAAATCGCCAAAATCAATGGCTGGGTTGTTTTCCCGCGCATATTGGCGATGGTCACACCGATACGTACAACCGAAACGTACAACAGTCGCTCCGCTGATTCACGGCATCGTTGGTATGATGATAGTGTTCTACGCGATAAACTATGGCAAGATTATCCGTCACCGAAACTACAAATACCATTAAAATCTAATAGACTGCCGAAATCATATTTTATTGTGCGAGTGTTTAAACCGTGCTACAACGCTTACGAAACGAATTATAAATAAAAATTTTGCTGTTTACGACTACATAATATATCGTCCGTGCGCGCGATTGTCGCGAACAGCAGAGTTTATATTTTTAGCTCGGTAAACGCGGCGGTTTAAAAAGCATTCTATAAATCACATAAAATGTGTAGGATTTGCAGCAAAAATAATAAATATAGTTTAAATATCGTTACAATTGTTTTGTTTTTTTTTTTGAAATTTTTTGTTTTTATATTTTTCTACAAGCATTTAAAGTTGGAATTTCGGGGAAATTCGTCATAAGATTCCCCATGAGTTTTCAGAATTGCTGTTCAAAAATATTACAAATACATAATTATGCAAATGTTTTGTAAGTATTTTAATAAATTTGCTTATATTCTTTTGTAGTTAAAAATTCATAAGATGTTAATAATTTAAACTGCATAGGTAATAGATTAGTCTCGAAAATTTAACTTAAGGTTCCTCATGTATCAAAAAAAAAAAATAATAATAATAATAAATAATTATATTTTTTTTTTTTTAAACATTTCTGCAAGTTCAAATTTGGAAAAAATTAAATATTTTAACAAATAAAAACAGTATTAGTTTATTACTTATAATAATTAAAAAATATTATTATTGGATGCTTAGACTTTTAACGTTTATATTATTTTATTTTGTACATAGTATAAGCACACTATGATATTTTTAAGTGCAATATTTGTGGTAAAATTAATTCAACTTAGTGTATTAAGTAAATTAAAATACTTTAATGTCAGTCAGTATTAATATACCTAAAAATAATAAAATATACTTAGTAATATAATGTAGTTGGCTTACCGTCTTTGCTCAGATTCGATTTTCGTATGCAAATCTTATTTTATTTGTCATTGTATTAGGATTCAACATATTTATTTTATTAGATATAACTTAACTATAACGATTTTTGTTATTTTGTTGTAGCTCAAAAGTTATTTGGCATTCAATAACATAATTCTACATAAATTATCATTTTTCATAAATGAATTTTAAAATTTTCAGACTAATTAATATCCTAAAATAATTAAACCGCTAATACCTATATATTTAAGATTACTATATTTTGAGATTATACCTATAGACATTCGGACAAGAAACATATTTAATTTTATAGATAGTATGATAGCATTTGAAAGTATATAATATTTTGGTTTATTTTAATAATAATTAAATTATTTTAAAATAGGTAGGTATATATAATATAATAAACGATTTCGCTTGGGTATAATTTTTTAAACAATTATTAAAATATATATTATTACTTATTAGATAATGAAAGAAAATTAAAACATATAGCACCATCTATATATTTTATACCTATCAGAAATTAAAGATGATTAAAATACGATTTATTAATGTGGCCTCGCCATTATAATCATTATATTATATTTATAAATCGATTTATATAGAGAAGTACAATAAAAAAAAATGGAAAAAAGTAATTAATTTTTTTAAATGTTTTGAATTCTTCAAACATTAAACATTTTTTGTACAAAAATGTATCGAAAATAATGACAAGTATTTTCCCATTAGTTTTGAAAACATTGCTGGAACGTCGTTCAACGAATTGACATAATTTATTATAGGCATTCTTAGAAATCGTTAACACCAGAAGTATTGAAAGTGTTTAAGTGTTATACAATACACCGGAAATCGGCATTAATGCAATCCATATATAATTAACATAAATATATATTTATAATTATTTAAGCGATTGTTATATGGAAGCGACAACGAAACCAGACCGTTTGAAGATTTATTTCTAGTACTAAAGTCAGTGTTATTATCACTCGCATATTGGCCATATTGTATCCGCGTTGTTTCGATCGTCTCTTAATCATTTGGGAGTCGTCAAACCGCCTGTGAACATCGCACAAAAAAGAGCTGTGGGATGATTATAAAAAGCTTGAATAGTTGAATACCTCTGGTTTATTATAAAAAACTTTGTAGGTATCTATACACATTCTACACAGCAAAGCACACGTCGTAAGGTGTTTTATAGACGTGCGCAGACACTAAAAGCAATAAGTGGTGCCCATCAGTGGCGTGCAGAACATTTTTCAGACCTGAGGCAAACTATACAATTTGACACGCACTCTACAACAATAACAATAGGTTATTATTGTTAACAATTAGGGTTTTCACTTAATAAAAAATTGTATACATTTATATGATATTTAAAATGTACGAACAAATTAGTGCCCAGTTGCACCCATCACCCACCCACCTATATTTTCCCTGAGACAGTTGCCTCAAAAAATAGCTGTTCAGCACGCCACTGGTGCCCATACAATTATCATCGGCCCTCATTAATTTTACAAATACATGTAAATTTTATTTATTTTTTTAATATTTTTACTTGTGAGTAATAAATCACGTTTTGAAGTCTTATATTAAAATATTATAGAAAATATAAACAAACTATAATTTTATTTATAAAATCAATTATAAAAACTTAAAAATTTATAAAAATAATTCCGAAACATTCAATATAGCCAATTTGTAAATCTTATTTTGAGAAACTTTGATATGGTAAAAAAATGTATTTAAGTCAAATGGCTGATTTTTTATACAATTTTTTGAATATCAATCTCGTTAAGTAAATTATACGATCGTTTATGTTAGAAACATTATATAATTTCAAAAAATATAAATATTTTAAAAATATTTTTTATGAGCATTTTAAAATACCATATGCACCTAGATAAATTTATATTTTTTGAAATTATAATGTTTCTATCGTAAAGTATATCATAATTTAATAAACGAGAATATTGATAATTAAAAAAGTTGTGAAAAATCAGACATTTGACTTAAATACATTTTTTTCAAAATAAGAATTACAAATTTGTTTTATTGAATATTTCGGAAATTTATTTATACATTTTTAAGTTTTTTATTTTCAGTATTAAAAAAATAAAAAACGTTTAAATTAATTTGAAAATTATAAATTTTTAAGAGATATAAATATATAATATTTGATAATTTGCTAATATGAGTATATTTATTAAAATATTTACTTATCATAATATAATAGTATTAACAATTTTTGTCATACGTTTAATTAGCATAATTTATTTTATTTATTTTTCGTCAAACCTTTTTGAGACACCCTGGCTTGTATGTAGTGAATTTACATAAATAATACGTATGGTACCTATATCGGCTATATCCTAAGTCTATTAACTGAACTAAATACATAGGATGTGTACAATTATATTCTAATATAATATGAAAAAAATAAATAGCAACCTATGTATAGATTGTTAACAATTATTATTGATTAACTATACACTATACTACTATAGGGCCTATAGTATAGGCGGTTATAGTCAGTTTTTTTTTTTTTTTTAGTGTTAGGACTTCGACAACTGAGGTCATTAGCCTATAGTTCGTTAAGATAAAAATGTATAATTCACAATTTTTAAATGCATATTTGTTATTTCTTTAGATTTTCAGTGCATAAAAATCCGAGCCTTATAGAACGATCATTTTGCTATGCGGACAACACGCAGGAATCTATTGTTATTGCCTACACATGTTTCCTTACAAACGGTGCGTTTCAAAGCTTCTTCAATAAGGCAAAGGTTCCGTACAGTTGGTACATTTAGCACATATTTGTTAGTTGATATATATGATAGTCATATACATAAACGTTCTTTACATGTATAATATTATGTTATGTTACGTTGAAAGCGAAAATCGGTAAATTACGTCATTTCAAAAAATGATTAAATTGTATAGATAAATGTTGTAAAAAACACGTTTTAAACTCAAATGTACATCTTTCACCGGCCATTGAAGTAGCTAGTTTACCGATGTGTGGCCAATGATGATTAGGGCCCGGAATTACATGCATTACAAATGAACGAAATATGCATGCATATATATGCACTTAAAATAAGCATAAATATGTGAACAAAAATACATTTTAATTAAATTTATTTCGTTTAAAAATGTATATAATTCATTAAATAATCAGTATGGAACAACAAAAGTGAATACATTTCAATGACTAGTTTATATAATTTAATTGTTATTTGTATGATGTCTCATCTAAATAAAAACTCGTGAACAAAAATCAATAAAAACAAATTTGGTATATTTTTTTAAATATAATATTTCAAAGTTACCCGGGGAGTTACAATTAAATACTAAAGAGTTGGATAAATTTTCAAATAAAAATGCACGTCGATTTTTAGCAAAGTTTTTTCTTTTTGCATTCGTAGGTCTTACATTTTACATAGGACATAGCGTTAAGTCTTAGTACTAATAACTTAAAACTATTTTTTTCATAAATATGCATTACATATTTTTTTTAAAAGGTAAAATATGCATAAAAATTAAAAATGTTCCAAATATGCAAAAATATGCAACATAACCACAATAACACATTAGGTCAAGAATAAAATTTGTGTCTTATATATAGCTATTTTTTAATTTAATAAATACAAATATGCAAATGCGTACAATTCCGCCGGGCCCTAATGATGATAAATCTCAAATAATACATCGATTGATTTTACTATATGGTCCACGTAGTAAAACATTCTCTATTGGTTAAGTTAATTGAAATTAATAAGATTGGTGCTTATTATAATTTATTTGTTGGCACAGTTATGATTGTTATAAAATGTTGAACAGAACAACATTTCCGTTGCACATTATTATTGCTATATACTTGCGAGCACATATTTTGTTAGTGCCTCAACCAGTTTTGTGCGTGCGCCTAAACTTATCTAGTTTTCTTTAAATGTTATTTAATATTACCGCAATGACTTTGCCATATTACAGTCTTTTTAATAATACAAAAATAACATTGTAGATTAATAAATTACTAGTTTCACAATAAAGCGAATAATGTTGGTTTTTTGAGCCGGGAAAACATTTCGAATGAGCATTAAAGTTATGAGATAATATTTTCCCAATTATTATAGAAATATTATGTGAATCCATTATCTAGTCCTTCACGTTACGTCATGTTAGTGCGTTAAAAAAGTATTAAAATATGTGCTTTGTTTTTGAATGTATGATTAATAATAAAAAAATTATTTTATAGGAGGTTATAGATTTTGACCTAAATTAGATTAGTCATTTTTTTTTTTATGATGCAGTTTCAAATCGTGGAAAACGCGCCAATATTGTTGGCATTTTTACGATGAAGGTTTTCTTTTGTATTTACATAATATCTAATGACACGTCGCAAAATTCACTCAATCGTGTCGTAAAATATATGTTTTATGCTCAATAATGTGATAGCCTCATTGCGTCAGTACTTAGGTTAACAAGTGTCAGCCCAATAAATAATTAAGCGTAATTACGAACTATAACAACTAATAAGTCAATGTATTTCGTTTCTATATTTTTATTCACGTGTCTATATATGCGAACAAGTTTCTTGAAAACATTACGTTTTTTTTCTCATTTCAATTCTGCATAATATTTCTATAATAATAAACATATCCGTTTTCAACGCAGAGGCGTTTGTTTAACACAATTTGTTTTAATCAATAATATTGTATATGTTGGTATACGTAGGTATTATTTTATAATTTTGAGTATTTTTATAATTATTATAGACGTCATACAATTTCATTGTAAAATGGGTATATGATGGATTTACATAATATTAAATAATATTCCGGATTGTTGAAGGATTTTTTTTTTTCAG